>NC_134415.1:130585403-130884582 GCF_030867145.1 Opisthocomus hoazin
AGCGGCTGGGCTGGTGCAGATCGCCCAACAGAATTCCTGCCCGGATACGAAAAGACATCAGCCTGCACGCACGGCTTCCTCACCGAGAGACACGGTGGCAGGTGTTCAGAAAAGAGGTCAAAAACATCAATTTCGGCATTCCTCCAGGGAAAAGCAACGCTTCCTTGCAGGCACGCTGTTCATTTAAGATGCTTATATAACTAATTTCTGTATATTTTCCCCTTCTGCCCCTGAACGATCAATCACGGTCGCTTTTTACTGACAGAGACCAGTGGCCTCTTCCCACTAAAATGGATGAAGTCGCAAATTAATGAGCTCGCCGCACATGTGAGGCGAAAGCACAAACACAGCACCTGTCCCCCTCCTTTGGGGCACGGTTCCACAATAACGCTGATCATTTGATATCTCCCTCAGGATAAAAAGCAATGAAATTCAAATTAAACCATCCCTCTGTTGAAAATGGAAGTGGGGGAAAGACCAAAGGGAATCTGATCCAACAGTCTCATAACCATTTCCATCGCTGTCATCGCTTTGAGACTTCGCATACCCTACTCACACTGCTCGTTTCTCAAGTAAGATTTACAGCGACAAACGCTACTACAATAGAATCATTTTTTCAGGTTATTAAAGTCTTGAAACTTGCCTGTTTTATCCAATGAGCAGATCCATGCCACCATTCTGGCTCCTAAGCTGCACAAGCTGAAGAACTGAGAGCTAACAGCACCTGTAACGGCCGACCTGATTTAGCCCTCATGGAAGAGCTAAAGACAAAGCCAATACGTACTTCAGGAGCTTCGGAATAGCTGAAGTCTGTGTGCAACAGTTTTGGCGGGATCAGGAGACTTCCCTGCGTCCAAAACAAACAGAAGGAAACTTTGCTGGCTCTGAATGCCAACAGCCACGTGGCTCACGAGATCGCCAGACTGTTCCCGGCGGAATAAAGACGATCGCTCAGCCCGCGGGATTTCTGAAGGCGCGGCTCTGCGCTGGCAGGTGAGGACACGGATGCTCTCCGTGTCTTGCTCTCAGCTGCGCTCTCCTCAGCCGCGGCAGCGTGAAAGCACCACGCATTAACTTCGTCCATTGGCTCACATTAAGACAATTAAATTGTTAGAACAATTATGAAAAAGCACTAATAATTATTAACCAGACTTAATAACTACCGAGTTGCTATATACCCAGAGTGGAAATGAAAGCACGGTGTTCAGCCCATGCAAGACTTGGGCCAGTAACAGACAGCTTCAAAACTTAACCCAAGCTAAAAATAAATAAATAAGACACTGTAATAAAAGCTTATAAAATTACCATCTTAATGGGATAAAGGCTATTCTGGAGGAAACTTCTTCACCACAGAAGTTCAGTGTTAGCTGAGGCACTGCAGAGCCATCTCACCACGCCAAACTCATCTGCAATACATTTTGTTCAAGAATTTAATCTAAGTGCCTAAAACCCACATCTTTATGAAAACTGCCGCTACAGAAGATTTAAAATGCAATGAATTATATTTTAGAAGAATTTCTCTTGAGTCTCTCTGGCATGTTACAAGAAAGAAATATATGGGAAAGAAATCATTCTGTTGGTAGAACTGCACTGGTTTTCACCAGAAGTCATCCCTTGTCCGCGTTGTGCCAGGGGAACACGCTGCAGCCTCATCATCCGCCAGAAAAATCGCTCGAATAAAGAACAGCACGGCCGAGAGCGGCCTCTCACAAGGTAACGCTGCAGGGTTTTCCTCATCTATTTCCTTCTTGAAAAGGGATCCCAGAGGACAGCTAAAAAGGCCCTGACTCACAACTCGAGTTTAACAATTTGCCTGCAACGCTCTTGCCCTTCGGGCCCTGCGATTAATCACAGCATCAGCGACCAGCAACCATCAAGGAGTTTGACGCTAACCGCTCCTGCCTTCGTGGGATGGGAACGCAGCAGACTACAGCTTCCGCGATCACCGCACCGGTATCTCGCAACAATCTTGGGACTGGTTGATTCCGCAGCTCCAGGAGGCTCCTGCTGGGAGAACGCCCTGTTTACCAAGGAAAAGCTGCATGTCTGGTAGTTTGTGGCTTCACTTACACTGAAGACAGCGTTCAATCACAGCAACTAATTTTCTAAGTGCTAACCATGGTTTGTAATTAGAGAGATTGCCCAAGCACCTGCCTTCTGTTTCACCATTATGCAGAACTGGTACCACGAGTCTCTTAGCACTAGCATGGGAAACGCAAGTCTACTTGAGCGTACGACCCACGAGAGATGGGGACCTCTCTTTCCTCTCCCTGGTGACACGTACAAGCTGAAGTGGGGTGTCCTCTGCAGAGGGGAAAAAGCAAACAAGTGCCCCCCCGCCCCCCCCCCAAGTTGTTTTCCCCAGCACAGCTTATCTGAATAAAAGCATCACGTCACAGCTCCTGACCATATTCCTCCCTTTGGACCGTTTCAGCCCCTCTCCCGAATACCCTCCTTGGGATGTGCTGTAGCTGTCTGACATAAGAGGTCCAAGGACCCATAATGTGATTAAAACTGCGACGTAAACTCTTGTTTCCCTTACAGACCTGCAACTAACGCAGGGATTAACATGACAAAGTATCACTTCAAGTCAAGGCGTGACTGACCCAAAGGTGTCTTACACAAAGGATGAAACCAACCCCATCCACTACGATTTCTCTTCCTTAAATCCCAATGCTCACCAAAAAAACCTGTCATGCAGTTGTCCCCACCCCGGCTGTGGAACCAGACGGTGTTACTGTAATGTTCTGTCTTTGTGCTAACAGGGACTGCGGTTGGCACGGGCTAAAACGGGTCAATAAACTCACAGCTGAAACAAAGTTCCATCAGCAAACGCCTCGCTACCGGCACCCACCACACACTGGCTGACATAGCTATCCTTCGTGGAGATGGAGGCAAGATGAGAGAGATGCCGCCCTGAATTACTGGCAAATCTGTCAAATACAGGTTGAATTTGGGACATTTGTCCCATGGCCAGAGAGGTCGGAAGCTCCCTGTTGCCACTCAGAAAAAACAGCATGCTTTTCTTCAGATATTAGCATTTCATTGGGAATTAAACAGTAAGTCAGGGAAGGGAAAATAAAAGCACTAACGAATTAGAAAAATCAGATTTCTGTCAACCCTGCTGCTAAAAATATACTTGGACTAAAATCTTTGCAGCCTTAATATCTATTTTGGCAGCAGATATTCTTTCTCGAATTTATTAAATTCTTACAAGACAAAATTTAGCAAGCTTCTACGACCCAAGCTTGGAATACATCCCCATTAATAAACTCCCATGACTTCAATGAAGACACTTGGCACTAAGAACACAGCAGAAGAGAAACATCCTTGGTCAAGCCAAGCCTTCCACTGCTGCAGCCAGCAACGGCACACGAGCCCATTCAGTTACCCAGCTTTATCTTGAAATCCTGAGCTCCCCCCTCAATTCATCATATCATTCTCTAATTTCCAGCTGAAGTTTATCCACGACCGCATTATCATTCTGCCAGCGCTGCCATTTGACTTCAACAGCTCTTTTTTGCTGTCCTTTATGGATTTCTACTGCATCCCTTCTGACTCTTCTTTTGCAAGGCCACGTACACTCTCACCCTCTCCTCCTCCAGAGACAAGCTCTAACAGAACCCGACTCCTGGCACCCTTTCATCGCTTCTCATGTATTTTCCTTTTCTTCTTACAGTCTTTTTTGATCCAACACAATGCAGTCAGTCACATAATGCCATACAGAAAAAAAACTACTTGCACATGAGATTCTATTTGTTCCCAGAATGGTTCGGCCTGAGCAATTACCACACTGTGAAATCGCAGGAGATGAAGTCGTAAGAAACAGATTAATGTAAGATTGTAAAGATGCAAGTAATAGCCAAACCGTAGCTTTGAGCAAAAGTACAGAACTCAGGGGAGAAGAAACAAATAGCTCTTTTGGCAAACATGGTATTTATAAAATTTTTCTTATTGTCCACAGAAATATTGTGTTCATTCATCTGAAGGCCTTCTTTTCCAAGTTACAGTGTGAACAGAATAACGTTAATGATAGTTTACATGATTTGATTTTAAAAAATCAGTTCAGCTGAATCTTTGAAAAATAATTGGGTGTCAGGGTTATTACACCAATTGAGAAAATTTTACAATGTAACAAGGAATGCTGTAAGGCTGCAAGGGTGACTGAACAGGGGAAGAGGCTGCCAGGAGAGGCTGTGGAGTCTCTGACCACGGAGAAATTAAAAATGCAGCAGGACATGGCTGTGAGCCATCGGCCCTAGGTGTCCCCACTCTGAGCAGGGGCTTGGCGATCGTCTCCACAGGTCCCTTCCACCCTCCAATAAATATAGGCACAATGAAGAGTTATCAATGCCGCATATCTGCTTAAAACTCCTCTTAGACTGCTCTCAAAAGAACTGCTTTGGGACTACAGATGAAAGTTTTTTCACATATTAAAATTGAGCTGGTACACCTATACAACAACGTGTTTTTAGAAAGACAAGTCCCAAACTTCTAACGCAGCCTGGTCAAAGCATTCTAACTCTGGTCTGTCACGGTTCTGCACCCTGGAAGGTGACACAGCTCGTCGGTTTTGATATTGCTTATCAGCTCTGACACTCCTCAGTTTATGGTACTGCTGATCAGTTTGGTGTTCATATTTTGACTCTTTTGTCATGAAAACAAGAAATAGGCACTGGTCTTCAGTTTCTTTAAGCATAACAGATATTTTAACATAATTCATCATTAAAGTTTATATATAATGACTTCAGAAACTCTATCAGTAAGAAAAAACACACAAACTAACCACAAGTAAATATGGAACAGGTTGCCCAGAGAAGCTGTGGCTGCCCCCTCCCTGGCAGGGTTCAAGGCCAGGTTGGATGGAGCTGTGAGCACCCTGGTCTGGTGGAAGATGTCCCTGCTGATGGCAGGGGGGTTGGAACCAGATGAGCTTTAAGGTCTCTTCCAACCCAAACCATTCTACGATTCTATGATATATATCCATATGTCTAAGACTATAAACTGTTAATGGAAAACATCTGAATAACCCAACTCTTTTGATAACTCAAATACAGTCTTTTCTGTATAAAAAGATTCTTATTTATGCACACACAAAAAGTATTTTTATGTTCCTCAATTGAACTTTGAAGGTGTACCTGATTCTTGAGCGGGCTCAGCTCACATGGAAAGCAAACCTTCATACATGCTGGGAAGAGATACTCTACTCTTTGCATTTACTTTTCTAGGGAACAACAGGTCTCTGTTAAGAAAAAAAGAACTCATAGAAGGATGATGCTGGGGAGCACTGTTTGTTCATATGAATAATATAAAAGAAAAATCAAACTTGAAACGTGCAAGTATTTGTTACATTTCCACGCCACGTAGCCCAGCCATGCCTAAGCTCAGCGGACGTTTACCAAGATCAAGGCACACACAGAACACGTCTGAGAGACCTGGACCAGTCTTACAGGTGAACTTCGTTCAGACATCTCCTTATATTCCATCATCAGAATAGATCCATTGTTTTTAAGTATAATCTTTACTTAATAACACTGATTTCAGGTCTAGAAAGAAATTGTTTTAACAAAAGAGAGTAAGCATCTGTCTATATTTGCATATTTACAGACTGAACTGCTTTATGTGACATCACTAAGCAAACCTCCCAAAACACTCACCGTGGGACGCGGTCACCGCGTCACGCCCCGCGGCGTTGCAGACACGGTGACTGCAATCACAAGTTCCTGAAAAGCCGAAGCTTTCAGCAGAAAATCTGTTGTCAGCGGTGTAACTGCCTAGCCCTGAGACCAATGATATTCAAATGTAAGGACTCTTCCAGGACTGAAGTTTTAAAAATTTGTTGAAAAGAATAATGATACTCTGGAATCACCAGGAATAAAGGCTCAGAAGTGCCGCATCTCCGAAATTCATTGTACCGTGTGTGTCTGAGCTGACAGGACAAGTCACTCCATAGCAAAGGAGCGCTACAGGGAGCACAACAAAAGCCATCTCACCGACATTCTCTCGGAGACAGAATATTGGGACTCACAAACACCGAGGTTCAGCATTCGCTGAGATTTTGGCAGAGACCTACAGTTAACAGCCCATTAAAGACTTTCTCTTTGCAAGCTGGTCTACAGCTATTTTGACATGACTGTCCAACGTCTCAAAGGAACTCCGAAACCCAGTGAAAGACTCATAATCATTAATGAATGCGTTGCTATTCGGGATTTTCAAATGCAAATTATAGGCAATTTCCTTTAATTTATTAAAATTAAAAGTGAAATCTTTTTTTGGGTAACTGATTTCCTAACACATGTACTGCAACATTCAGTTCTGACAGTTAAGAGTGACTGCTGCTTCAAAGCAAGGGACATCAAACCTCCTAACTTCGTCTTTGTTGCCATTTTAATAGCAATTAAGAGAGTCAGTGGAAGAAGAGAGCCTCCTTAATAGTCAGAGTTAAAGGCTGTTCTAGATACCAGGCATGCTTATTAACAAGAGAATGGAATGAAACTGAGAACTCAAAAATAGCAAGATTTGACCTCCTTCGGCAAGTTGCCCTCAGCAAAATACTGAATAAGGAGAAATTAAAAAAAAGAAAAAGATGACCTTGAGGAGTCACACTTGGCTACAAGTGCAAATCAACCTGTCTGAAGAGAATGGTTGAGAAATCAACATTTCCCTTTGTATCTAGCTCAGTCAATCCAATTAAAAAACCAGCCAGAAAAGAGTCACGTGAATGAAATGATTGCTTTCACTCAATATGTTAATTGACTGGAAATTGCGTACGTGCCAAGGTGAGATAAGAGAATACACTGCATCCCATGTAGGATTTATCTAAGTCCTGGACGTGCGAGGAGGAGACAAGACTGATATTACTAATGCTGAAAAGGAGATTTCCGAGAAATTAGCTTGAGTGTATTATTTTCCTTGCATATATTCTTCCTCCCAAGCATCTAAACCAGGAGAAATCAACTGAATCACTGCTGGGAAGCAGTGTAATGCTGTGACTCACGTTGCTGTGCTGCGCTGACATTACTTTTGTTTTTGAAAGAAGCCTAACTCATAGTTCAGATCTGCTCAGTCTCTTCTGTGTAAACAGCAATACGGGAAATACGGTTTTACCTCAACCTCTTTTTTTTTTGTTTTAGGACAGAATAATTACGTTCAACAAGAAGCAAGTCCTTAGGGCAGATTTAAGCAAATCCATTACCTCTTCTAAGAGGAATTCTAAACAATACCTAATGAAAAAGCAGGGGGAGGAATAATCTAGATTTACAGACATCTCTAAATATATTCTCTTTATGCCTGTGCCACACACAAACGGCGCTAAGACATCTCTTCACAAAGCTTCTTTTCTGTATCCAGCTCAGCGCTCTCCCCCGCATGTTTCTGAAGACCCACCGTAAGGCAGATGGCGAAACAGCTGAGGCCGTTTGTATTTCAAAAGACAGCGGCAACATCCCTGATCAGTGGAGAAAAAGGCAAGACCTGGAAAATGCCCCACATTGCAGCCAACAAAAACGGGGAAACTCCATCCCAACCTCACCAGCCCCCCAAAAACACAGACTCCACGTCTCAACACTTGCTTCTTGCCACTGTTTTTGGCAAGATGTTTGCAAGCCCCATCTTTTCTTTTCTTTGGTCCGTGTGTGCAATTGTTCCAAAGCACTTGGGCATGAAAACAAAGCCTGTGTCGAGAGGGGTTACACTTTGTCCGCAACGCAGCCATGGGAAAGACAGGCCGCTACAAGAGCATTTCTTAGAGTGCATACGAGTCAACTTTGCCATGACAAAATTTAAAATCTCTACAGGAAATTCAAATGTCTATCAAGAATTTGGGGAGCAAACATACTATAAAAAATGAAAAAAAAATTATTAAGTAAGGCTTTTTTGTTTGTTTTTCTTCTTTATTTTTTGGGAGGTAGGGGAGAAATGAAGAGACACAGCTGCAGAACCTGAGCTGGAACTTGCAGCGCCTTGTCTCCATGTTTCTTTTGCTTCTGTCCATCTTTTTTCCACAGTGGGCACTACGAGATGCAATACTCAGCAGAGTGAAGGGACAGCAGAGCAGACGACTCAACGCTCCCGTACTCCTGGCTCTCAGCCTGTCCTCGCTTTACCAGCAGCGCTGCTTTCCAGCTGGCACCTGTTTGTCAGAAAGCTTCCCTGTGCTGCGACGGTCCTGCGCGACGGCTACGCGCGGTCTCTGCCTTCGGTAACGCTCCTGCAGCGTTTGTTCACCAGGCATAAGGCGAAGGAAGGACAAAGCCAGGCCGAGCAGGAGTGAAACACGCTCGAGAAGTTTACCCCTGCCCCTGTTGCGTGGGCAGCCTTTGAGCAGGACGCAAAACAAAGTGATTTGTAGCTGTTAGTCCGAAATGAAGATTTGTATCGCAGCAGTGTTAATTTTGAGACATCTAAAATGATCTTGACATTTTACAGTAAAATGAAATTAACTGTGAATAGATCGAAAAGTACATTTGTGAAAATGGGAAACGAGAAAACTGACAAATTCTTCAGCCAAAATCATCAGCAGGTGACAGAGATGAATCCTAGTATTAAAATCCATTTATCCAACGTTAATTGCCAAAAAATGCCTTAAAATAACCTGTAATGCGATGGCTTAAAATAACCTGTAACACGATATAATTTCAATATTAACAGAAATCTATTAGCAACCTTGTACTTTGTTTTCCTTTGTGTATGCACTAGATACATGTAACTGCCATTGACAGACAAGAGGTACCATTAACACAACATTCTTTCCATTTACACGTTTAGTATCTCAGGCAACCACAATTAATCCTCCCTTCTCTATCCGACAGCAGTAATGAACAGAAGTGAATGGGTGAGAGCTCCCATCTTCCGTAAAAACCCATTTACCGTTACTACGCAGCAAGCCTGGGGCCTCGTACCGGAGTGAAATAGGTACAGCGGGGAGGAAAAAAAAACTGGCTGGATTGACTGTTTAGTTTTGCTGCTGGTAGAAATGGCATGTGGTATTACACCACCTTACGGTATCGCGCTCACTAGTTAAGCCCTTAAAAATACCCGGGTAGTTTTAATTTGTTCAGGCGAAGATCAGAGGGAAGACAGAAAAGGTTTAAAGAGATAAGCACAGTAACTCCTTCAAGAACTCAGCTGGTCAAAATGACTCTTGCAAAAATAGTTGTGTTGGGCTCATTGCTCTTGCAGACAAAGCCTCTTCCACTGGCAGTCGAAGCGTGTTTGTACGATGCTTGGCAAAGCGAAATTATCCGTCCACGGGATTCCCAAATGCAGGCCTACGTCCTTCCAGGTACTGTGGTCTTAGGTGCTTATTTACGTCCTTTCTTCAAAAAACAAACAAAAAACCTGTTACCAAGTTTTCTTTCCGGAATTGCTGTTCTCCAAATCAAGACTAGAAAGTGTGGTTAAAAGGTGTGGAGGCATATCCTGATTTTTGCAGGGGACAGATTGCAAAAAGCCCCAACCTCTCCCCCCAAAAATTTTCCCTAGAATTTTGTAGCAAAAATCCTAACATAAAAATGCCCAGTAAGAGCAAATGTGAGCTCTGCAAACACACAATAAATTGTCAGGGTGCCCTGCACCTAAATGTCCAATGGATCACTACAAAAATGCCCATTTCTCTGCTTCAGTCAGAAGAGGAGGCTACGATGCCTGGCTCAGATGGAGACATCTGAAATTTTCTAAATGAACCTTGCTCTCAGGAGCTGTTCTTGATTTTCACATCATTCCCATTCTAATATACATTCATTCTTTTATCTCTGACCTTGCACTGGTTTATCCGAGGTCACGCCCCACAGCTGAAGGAGCGGTGATTCTGTGGAGCAGGCACTGCACAGGCCCGGCGCCATTCCTTGGTGAAGTCGGCTGCAAACAGACTCCGCAGCTAGATCCATACATTTCAGTGCCTTCCATGTCTAAATGGACCCATCATTATTTCTACTTCTGGTTCTGGGTTTAGGACTCTACCTGAACTATGTTACTACAATGACCGAGCAAGAGTGGATGGACGTTCAGCATCCAGCACAAAACCGAGCTCCTACAGAAAAGTGAGTTTCCAACACAAAACCCTGAGTTTGCAATTTGTTCTAAACTTACCCTGCTATCGAGTCTTCCCTATCAACAGTAAATTGAATGCTCTGTCCACATCTGCTTCCATTCCTCTAAATAATATGGAAAAGATAAGCGGGGAGCACCACCTCCACTCTGAGCAAGTTGGCGCTCAGGTCTTTGAATCCGACGAAGCCACAGGAGCAGGGAAATGATGAATCTCAGATCGCAAGCAAAGATAATTCACACTGCTTAGTTGCATTTCTCAGGGACTCCCACCAGGGTAGCAAACATCTGTGAAACGGGTTTATTTTCCTTTTTTTCCTCTTTAGTATCTAAATTAGATGTCTCTCCCAGCAGCACAGTGCCTGGCCTAGCCCCAAGGCATTCGTGAAAACTGTGGAGAGTCCATTTACATTTGGATTGAAGAGAAGTGAATCTTAACTCAGGACCTTCTTTACCTGGCAGAAAATATCATTTTGCTGTTCAGCCCAACAAACCTTTTCAGGCCGAAACTCCCTCACACAGTTCAATTGTGGCACTAATAAAAGACGTAAAAGCTTTTAACACCATACTCTGCTATTCCAAGAAAGCAGACGCATTTCCTTCTCTTGGGAAGAGGACAGTTACCATTTTATTCCATCTTCAAATGTTTCTGGCTCACTGCAGCCCCCTCTGTTTCTCTGCGCTAGAAAGGCCGTATCGACCACTTGAACTCCTGCTTTTCCTAAGAGAAACGCACATTGCAACCGGCTTTGGAGACAGACTTTGCTGAGCATCTATCCCACTCCGTATTGCCAAATTCATCTCAGTTTTGAGACCCACTTTCACCGACTAGGGAAGGTCGCTGTGTCCCAGTTTGACTGTCATCTCCAAGAAGAACAAAACTGACGCTCTCCTTGTAAAGAACAACACACTGCAGTACCCGGAGGACAAGAATATGGAACAGTAGCTATACACTTCAAAATTTTTCCCTTTTTACCCTACTTTTTACCTTCCATCAGATGCATCTGAGGTTAGATGTCTGACAGAAAGGAACTTCTAGTTTTTATGGCGACAGGAATTCAAAACCCAACCTGACACGGCCCTGGGCTGACCCTGCTTGCGCAGGGGAGTTGGACTAGATGATTTCCAGAGGTCCCTTCAACCGTTCCGTGATTCTGAGCAATTCTGTGCTTCTGTGAAGTGACTGGCCAAAACTCCACCCCAGTCCACCACCTCCTCTGAATTAGTTCCCGTAGCACAACCTACTCCATCAGCACACAAGGAAGAAATTGCACAGTAAGAGAGCAAAGGACACACTCTGAAAGCTAACCACTGCGCCAGGACTGCAGACTATAAAGCCAAGCCAGTACCAAGAAGCTGTTAAGAACGGTAAAATCATTCAAGAGACGATGAGGATGATGATAGCCACACTGAACAGCATTAGGAGCACGCAGAGTCTTGTTTCCCCACATGCCCCACCTTGAGCCCAACGTCACAGAAGTCCAGCTCTCCGCTCCAAGGCTCTGCCCCCCAAACGACGCTGTGATATTGGCAGAACCAGCACCGCCACAAACAGATGCGGAACCAGGGGCAGAAAAGGAGGCATTTTCAACCATAGCAAAAGAGATGACTAGATGTGATTATTTTATGATTGATTTGTGTCACGCTTCCCTGCTTTTTTCCCTTCGTTTCTGCATTTTGCTTTGATGTAGAATTGCGCTATACTCTCATAAAAAAAGATTACATATGAGATGTTCTTCAGGTCAGAATTTTAATGCATACAGCCCAGCTATAATGCTGCGTTTCTGATAGGGTACCAGGTTCCACAGCTAGCGAAAATTAACTTCATTTTCCGCTGCATGAAGTCCTCCTGCACAAAAAGATTAATCTATTTTTTGAGGTCAGGCACGAACTCCCGTTTTAAGGCAATGAGTGAAAAGAGTGATACCAACATAAAATTCAGCTCCTCGTTTCAAAATTACTGTGCTGAAAGTCTATTACAAAGGCATCGTTCCCCCGCCAGGAACACAAAAATGTCCTGACCTTGGTGAAAATGGAGGGGGTGGGCTGAGACATTTTAGGTTGCTGTTAGCAGGTATTTCACAAAGAAGTAACGGT
The DNA here is from genome assembly GCF_030867145.1 of Opisthocomus hoazin. NCBI lineage: Eukaryota > Metazoa > Chordata > Aves > Opisthocomiformes > Opisthocomidae > Opisthocomus > Opisthocomus hoazin. The sequence continues at coordinate 130,597,548 of NC_134415.1, forward strand.
GACTGGAAACAGATTTCATCGCTGCAATTGCAGCGAGTAGTCCTAGCATCAGAAAGCATTAAAATAATTATTTGTGGTAACTTCTTAGTCAATTTGCCTTTATTCACATTGAAAGAAAGATGCTCTAGTATAGAAATATTGGTATTTTTAACTAAAGTAAGAGATTTATCCAGGTTCATACAAAACACAACTCTGAGTTGCCTGTTTAAGTGGACATCCACAAAACCAATGCATTTCCCCTATAGCGGGGAAAATGCAACTAAATTTCTTAATCATATTAGAATATATCATAAAGAAACCTCACCTCTCAATGTGGTAGTAACATTTTCCTTACTGAAGGAGACTCAAGGAAACAGTATTTACTCTCTGCCTGAACTGCAGCAGCCCATGGTGCGACAGAAAATTGAGGACGGGGATGTGCTGATGGGGAGAGAGCTGCTACCAGCTTCTACAAACCCATCCCGTCCTTGTTCTCTCCCAGAAACTTGGAGTGCCCAGGAGACTGAGGGCAAGGTAAGGTAACACGAGCTCCTTTTTGCCCTGCACTTATTCCTCAGAGAGGGAATAGTGGGATGTTGATTTTCTTTGTGGCAAAAAAGCTTTTATTTCAGAAGGAAAGCAACAGATGCCTCCCAGATCTGATGATAACCCTAATAATACATAGCCAGGTCAACCCAGGAAACATCCAGGTAGCCAGAAATCAAGATCAAGGCATAAAGCTATCTTGTTGCTTCCTCTCTTTTGGGGTCTTCCAAGGGGTATTTAGCCCTTTAGGTAGCCGAAGAAAGATGATGTCTGTTTTTCATTTGAACCCCAGCTGAAGAGTTTAGCAGCAGCCAGCAGGATCCGTAGCAAACGATTAACCCCGCGGTATCTCCTGCGTGAAGCAGTCACACGGGAGGGAGGCAGGGAGGCATGCCTGTCGCAGCCACGTACTCGAACTCCCCCAGTAGCAATTTTCCAGAATGAGTTACTGTGGCATCATCCTCTGATGGCAAAAGTGATGTCACGGTTGAAGAGACTAATGAATTTTTCAACTCAGATTCGCTGGTGTTAGAAAAAAGTGTGGTTATGCAAGCAACAAATTCTAACCACTGCAACGCTGTCTAAGGTTTGCACATAAAACCTACGTCCACTGTGGAACCAACTACAGCTCTCACATTAGGATAGTCTAATCTCAGACAACAATATTTAACTTAATTTTACAGATATGAATAACTTGAAGACGTAGAAAAAATACGGTCTTAGTTTGCAAGTGAGTGATACTCTCCAAAAAGGTTTAAATTTCCCCTTAATTTAATAATAAATTTTACTAGCATGATCTAAAGATAAAGTTATGTTTCCTCACAGCTTTGGAAATCTGCTTCTATTAGAAGTCTGGATAGTTTAATTAGGGAAACCTGTTTAGTTGAAGAAAAAAAAATTGGATGGGTTAGAAGAAAAACCCTTCTAATGCTCCCTAGGGTCTACGGGTCCTTCAACCCAATTTGATGTGAATGAAACCATTATTGTTCTTTTGACTCCCGCTGAGCCATTACGTTAACGGTTTCCCAGAGATCTGAGTAGCATTTTACTACATGTTTTCATCGTTCCACTAGCCAGGATTTTGGTCCTTAGACACCAGGAGTTTCGAACTTTAAAACAGTTTTTGTTCAACATTCTGAGCAAGCAATATCCTTTTAACCTTATAGATTATTATACAGGTTTTAGATCAGCATATGGTGGGTATTTGAAATTCACTGAGAGAAAACCACGTGTCCCCCTCTTTCTCTCTTTTTAAGCACCAATCAGTTGAACAAATTAAAACCCACAGCAGTGAAGACTCAATCAAGCAAATGAAACTGAACGCACCCACCAACAGACACTTCCTGCCATAAAAATGCTCACACATGGGATGGGAGGGAAGAGTCACACCCTCATAAAAATCTAACAGAGAAAACAATAAAAAGGGTTAAAAGGTAATAAAATGATTATTATCAAGCTATATAGACTAAGCCAAACCTTTGGGCGACATTTTATTGCGTTAAAATGTGAGCTTTGACAAGCCATATCTGTGTGTGCAGCTATATAATAGATGCTCGCTGTACAGCCTTCTTGAAATAAAGTTGCTTCCAAATAAGTTACAGAAAATAACTATACGCTATCAGTCCAAAACAATTTGCCACGCTGACTCAAAAAGGAAAGTAGCCTTCAAGTAATTAATACTTAAAATACTTTCTTTGCAAATGCACCAGAATAATACTGAAGAAAACAGTGGACACTTGGATATCTGGCGCTCGCAGAGGCCTCTGTTCCTGTGATAACTCAAACATATTGAGCAGGTAAGTGGAATTTTCTTGAAAAAACAAAACTGATGAGCTGTAAGCTCTGGTTTTCTTCAGCAGTCACTTCAAGTGAGATTTTATACAGTTTTCTGACACATGCATAGACTGCTCTAAAATGAGCACAAACCCTCTAGGCTAATCAAGGCAACAAACCCGCTACAGATGAACAACAATAACCAGAAAAAGCAGTAATCAGGCTGATGACAACTCAGTTTAAATGCCAAAATTCCTCCAGAGCAAAGCTTCTAACACATCTCTAATGACCCAAAACCACCTCATTAAGTTGTGTTCTTGAAGCTGGTTTAAAACAGCATCTTTATATCCTGTATAGGTCCCGTACAGCCCAGAACCACCACAAAAAACCCCACCAAGCAGCTGCTGCAAGCCTCCAACCTTCCAGTAAAACCCAGTCTTACAGAAGGCGTAAATGCATTATCCAAATAATACGAGTATGGCAAGAACCTTCCCTTGTAGGAACAGCAGCACTCTCCCTTAGGGACGACAAGCAAGCCTTAACATATCCCCTCATCATCCACTTTCTGCACTCCTGAATACGTCGTATCGGTTTCCTCACCTGATAGGGACACGGGATGTGATATTCTCTGCAGCGCTCTTGAATCCACGTCGTCTCCCACACGCCTCGATAAGCCTGCTCATAGAAATAGCAGCCAATTACAACCAACAGTGGCACGAGGTACAGAACACTGAACACGCCAATCCGGATCATGAACTTCACTAGCTTGTCCTGGTTCTCTTTCTCTAACGGGATTTCAATGCGAACCCGATTGAGAGAGATAATGCCAGCTAGCAGAAGGGAAACTCCAACAACAACATACAGGCAGAGAGGTGCAAGTACAAAGTATCTTAATGCATCCACATCATAGAGGCCAACAAAACATACGCCGCTAATATTGTCACCTTCAATTTTATTCATTGCTAAGAGGATGATGGTTAGAGTTCCTGGAATGCCCCAGGCACTGGCGTGGAAGAGCAACGCTTTCTTCTCGATTGCTTCACTGCCCCATTTTGGCACAGCTGCCAAGAACCACGTGATGGTCAGAATGACCCACCAGACACTGCCAGCCATGGTAAAGAAATAGAGCACCATGAAAAGCATGGTGCAAGCTTTGTTGTGCGAGCCCTGTGTCACTGTGGAGGCCTTGTACTGGGCAGGGCTAGATGCGTTACACGCTACTCGGTCTTCAAGCAGAAAGCCAATGAAGAAAATTAACGACACCATCATGTAACAGACAGCATAAAATATTATCGGTCTTTCCGGATAGCGAAATCTTGTGACATCGATCAGAAAAGTTAAAAAAGTGAACAAGGTAGCAGAAAGGCAGACGATGGAGATCACTCCGATGAAGTAGCGAGCAAAGGAGAGCTCTTCACGGCGGAAGTACATATTTGGGCAAGGAGGGGAACAGTCCCGTACCCTCAGGAAAGAGTAACCCAGATCAGGGTCTATTTTCAACTCCCGAGGACACCAAAAACCGTAATCCCTCTGTACTGCCATTGGGGCCTCTTCTGTGGGCTCCCCAGCTACGCTGAGGTCAACAAGACGAGGATATGGCTCATCGCAATCTGGGAATCTAAAAAGTAAGAAAAGAATTATTTAAAAGAAATACACACATACTTTGCAAAGACTAGTAACCGCATTTATATATCTGACTTTAGACACACTAACTGAAGTGAAAACAAAACCAATCCAAATAATGGGTAAATTAAATTTATTTACATTAAATACTACAATGTGTATAAACCAGCTCCAGAACTCACGGTCCCAGAATGCAGTGGATGTTGAAACTATAAAATAAGTTTAAAATAAAACAGAAAATAAATGGACAAGGGGCCCACTGGGGGCATGAACGTGAGGATACAAAATCCATTTTGGGATGTCCATAAATTTAGGCTTACTGCAAGCTGAGACTATGTGCCCCAGCGAGCATGATTTTGTAGATCATTTTAAAATCTTTCCCTAAGCAACTGTACCAGCTGCTATCAGACAGCACAGTGAGCTAGTGAGGCCAAAAATCCAATCTAGCACTGCAAATCGCATTAATAAATTGAAATGATGAAGAAGATATTTCCGTAATTCAGTAGGACTGGAGGCTACGGGGTGCTGGAGGTGCAGTCTCACGTTTTGAAGGAGGAACTGGAGGGACTCCACGCATGGCTGTCCGGTTCTTCCCTCTGCTAAATGTTATCATCTCAGCAAGCGCAGCGTACGCTAAGTACGGCTGCTCCTCTGCCACAGTTCGTGCTCTGGCTCAATGGCATTAGCACGGCAGCAGCAAAGTTTCAGTAGTTTTAGCTCTGGTTTTGAAATTTCACTACCCGGCCCTTACCGAGGAGATGTCAGGACCTAAAGGGCCCAGGCATCTGTTCGGAGTATGGAGTTAGAGCCAAGTTAGAGCCATCTTTGACCCAGATTATCAGGACCTAAGCATCCTCTGACTTATTCTTTTGCTAAAAGAAGTTTTAATTGTTCTCCATTCTCTCCTATCCAACCGTAAGAGAGACTAGTTCTTCCTGTTTGTGCTCCTGTATTTTTCTTTTTGCTATTAGAGTCACTTATTAAAAAATAAAGCATAAAGATACTGTTTTTCATTTCATATATATTCTGTGTCAAAAAGATTGGAACATCACTGAATACTTTTCCATAAATTTAGCTGTGTAATTTAAAGCTGAAAACATCTGCTTGCACACAATCTCAACAAGAGGTAGATGCTTGGAAAACAGAGCTTTGAGATTTTACACACTCATCAAAAGCAGCCAGCTCCCCCTTCAGAAAAAGAGACTATTAATCTCTAGCATATGTAATTTTGCTTAACACTCAGAGAAATTTCTGGCAGTATCACCTGCTAAACTTTGGTATAGCAGACAAAAGCAGGTCAGCATAAATGACAAAGAAGAAGAAAAATAGACAGGTATATTAATTCATTTAAGAATATGCATGTGCAGCTTACAATAATTGCCCACAGAAATTTTCAGCTTCTCTCTTGGGCAGATGATAGAAATATGAACTCAGTTTCCACCCCAGGAAACAGGCTGTTACACAAATGGAAGGGAAAATAAGGCCTCTTGTAATGGAACACATTTTAAACGTCTGTTTCACAACATAAAACAGCCTAGATCATACTAAAATTTTATCGTGAGATTCTGAAGAAAACAGATTTGCTCACCTGGTGCACTCCATATCCTCAGGCCAAGAGACCCCAAACATCTCCATGAGTTTGGAGCACTCGCTGTACGCTCTCTGACAGAGTCTGCGACAAGGGAGAGTGACCCGGCCGTACTCCATGCACACAGGGGCATAGAGGGCACAAAGAAACGGTCGAAAATCTCTGGAGCATTCCAAATTCACCATCGGATGAAAAGGCTGGAAAAGAAAAGGGAGAATTCAGCAGCTACAAACAGCGGTTTCGTAGGACACCTCAGCAGTAAGCCATAACTGGTCTCGTGAGATGTCAGGGCTTTCACAACCACCACCACGACCTTTTTCTGAACTTTGTCTGCTGGAAGAAGCGATCATTGTAACACAGCACGTCCGTATTTTCGGAAGACAGGCAATCAAGAAGCCTAGGGACAATGACAATGACACACAAGGGACATTTATGCACTCGATTTGCATTAAAAGCAATGGGAATTAGACAGCTCAACACCTTTGAGGATTCAGGCTTAGCTTCACGCTCTCCAGTAACCATCATATAAACTCGACTCCTTTTAGTGCTTGTGTAGCTGACAGACACATCATAAATTGCAATTGCTTATTTAGTAGGATAATATGAAAAAATTGCATTTGGTTGATGAGAATTATTTAAAAGAAATACACACATACTTTGCAAAGACTAGTAACCGCATTTATATATCTGACTTTAGACACACTAACTGAAGTGAAAACAAAACCAATCCAAATAATGGGTAAATTAAATTTATTTACATTAAATACTACAATGTGTATAAACCAGCTCCAGAACTCACGGTCCCAGAATGCAGTGGGTATTCTTTTCAGATCAAAACATAATGATTGTAAATAATCTCTCTATTTCTTAAACTTCTTCAGCAGGGCAGTGCTCTTCATATCTTTCTACAAAACGCAAGCACAGGACATTTTCCATTGCGTTCTTCCCACAGCACCTTGTCCAACAGAGAGAACCCGTCTGTTAAAATCTCTGCTCCATCATCAGAGTACATCCGTAGACAAACAACAGTCCCAACATGCGTGCTATCATTGTCCTATAAATTCTCACTCAGAGAACCTTCGAGCTTCCAGAACAGGGCTGTAATCACAGGGAAGTCATCTTAAGTACACCATTTCTTGACTAACCATCAGAAAGCACTGTCAAATCAAAGCCTGAAAAGTACTGGTCAGAAAAAATAACTCCTTGGAAGCATCGAGAGGAAATCTATCACAATTAGCCAATATACAGCTGTTCTAAAGCATTTCTGAAGATAAAAAAGAAGGGAAAAAAGTAGGACAGGGATTTATGTCTTAATAAAAACTGGTGCACATTGATAATCCATGTTATCGTCTTACTATCCAGCATGGGCTCATTTTGCTCTTGCTCGTTATCGCTTGCCTTTAAAACTCTCCAGGAGTCAATCAATATCTTACGCTGAGTTTGCGTGGCACCTCCCACTACACAAAGCCTCACCCTGTCTTTGGATGTTAATGTAAAATCAATTATGTTCTCTTAAGAGCGGAACTGCAGAATACCAAAACACATTAGGACTTCTGACTCTGGAATAAAACGAACTAGCATGTGAATGTCACACCACTCTGCTACCTCCAGACTGGAGAAACAGCAGTGGCATTTCAGTGAGCCAGTTCTTTTCCTTGACTCATACATCAAATCATAGCTTGAAGCGAAAAGGTGACAGTTGCCTGCTCAACGGCAATACTAACACGAGCTCTGTTCTGAGTAGATTTTTATAAAAAGTCCGTTCTCTTCGCAGCAGAGTTGCCTCTTCTCCACAGCCTAGCAGGACTATCGAGCAAGAAGTCTAATCTTCAGAATTTGTGGTGCAATAGCAGAAGCACAAATGAACCTGCTATATATATATATATATATATAAAACCCAAATCTTATTATAACGACAGCTGAAGTGTAGGCTGTAGAAAGATTACACTTTCAAACAGCAATTTCCTGAGAACTATTTTAAACCAATGCAACATTTTCTTTTTCCAAACTATAGAAAAGAACAGACCCAACAACAAAAAATAGGTCATCTTCTGTGGCAACATGAATGACAATTACTACAAATGATGAGGAAGAGCTTCACACTGCAGTTCCTCCTTATCCCCTCTTACAACTGCTCTGTAAAAGTTTCAGTTTTGGAATACAAGACACAATCATGCTGTGATTTTACTGATTTTTTTTAAACGTAATTATTATTTACCAAGGTGATTAAATTCTCTTCAGTGCTACGCATTTCTGAAAACGCTGTCACAAGACAACAGAGCCATGCAATCTGGCAGTAGCTTGTACAAAGCGCACTATAAGCCTTCGGAACTATTTGACAAAGAAAAAAGAAGCAACAGTTGGAAAGTATTTACATTTACAAGCTCACTGTTATTTAAGGAACACTTTCAATTTGGCTGGACGTTTACTTCAGATGCATATATGTTTTTATTGTGAAATAGTTCTTGCCTGTAACACAGTTAAAGCTATTGTTTGACAAGGATCCAAGAAATTGATTCTAGGTAGTTATGAGACCTGGCATGACTGGAAAAGCCTAACAGTCTTCCCCTCTTTGATGGAAAGGGAAAATAAAAGGAAAACTCCACTTCTATTTTAGGAAGCATTTAACTTCCCTTCTTTTCAAAAAACCTTGAAAATAAGAAAATTAAGTCATATCTGTATGAAAAGATACTGGCTTACGCCTGCCTCCCCCAAACTCTTGCCTCCTGCTGCTGCAGTTTTTTATTGTACCCTTACCTAAATTTCAAGTTCTCCTGACAAATGCTCTACTCCTCTGACACGCCTTCCGTTAAGAAGAGATGTTTCAGAAATTTCTCTTTTCCTGACCCACGAAGATGATCCGAGGGCTGGAGCACCTCTCCTCCGAGGACAGGCTGAGGGAGCTGGGGCTGTTCAGCCTGGAGAAGAGAAGGCTCCAGGGTGACCTTAGAGCAGCTGCCAGTGCCTGAAGGGGCTACAGGAAGGATGGAGAGGGGCTTTTCACAAGGGTGTGTAGTGATAGGACAAGGGGGAATGGCTCTAAACTAAAAGAGGGCAGGTTTACATGAGATATCAGGAAGAAATTCTTCGCCATGAGGGTGGTGAGGCCCTGGCCCACGTTGCCCAGAGAAGCTGTGGCTGCCCCCTCCCTGGCAGTGCTCAAGGCCAGGTTGGATGGAGCTCTGAGCAACCTGGTCTGGTGGAAGATGTCCCTGCTGATGGCAGGGGGGTTGGAACCAGATGAGCTTTAAGGTCCCTTCCAACCCAAACCATTCTAAGATCTGTTTGGTTTTGGTTGATTTGCAGAAAGCTGCACCACTTAGGAAGATCCCAGGCTATCTCACCGTGTGCATGTAAGAAAACCATGCAGACAGAGCTCCAGATCATGGCTGTTGTAAAGCAAAGGGAAAGCAACAAAAAAAAGTCCAAGGGCACAGAAAGGCACCAGTATTTCCTCGTATCCTGTTGATCCAACTAGGGACAGGTGCCTGCTGTCATGGCTTTCGGCCAGCTCCAGAGGAGACTGGGCAATGGTGTCCGAGGGAATATCGGAACCAAGACAGGAAATATCCAAAAACGGGGATGCAGATGGTGCTCTTTGGCACTGGCTCCAGGGTTGGAAAGAGGACTCTCGGGAAGGGCAGCGCGTTCCCCGGCCGTGCCCCTCAGCAGCCCGAGTTACAGGGTGCTCAAACATGCAGGATGTGAGACAGCTGCCTAAACACCGGCTCCTCCTGCTATCTAAGATGCCATTTATTTTCCGAGATATCCACATGGGCCTGGACGATCCGGCACAAGACCTGTCCTCTCTCAGGCCTGACAGATGTGACACAGGGTCTTGGCAGAGACCCACTCCCTTCTGGCCTGGCAGCTGGAGGCTGGGTCGAAGACGCTGAAACATCTGAAGGAACACTAGTGTAACAGAATCTTCCACAACAAAGGCTCCCAGAGGGCACGTGAGCTGCACTTCGGGTTCTTCAGAGCTGCAGAAAACAAGTCTGGTTTTCAGCATGGCCTCAGCATGCTCCTCAAAACACAGCACAGATATGCTCAACCCCAACAACGCTGAAGAAATACACATCAGTAGGGGTAATTTAATAGGATCGTTCCCCTAGTGCTGGCTGTTCTGTTTCTCAGCAACTCCAGGCCTCTCACACCATTCTGCCTCTCAAAATAGCAACTGCAGGCAGACAAAATGTCTCTTATGAATGATATCAAATCACTATTTTAAAACCATGAAGAGGCTAAGCTAGACAACAGAAGAAGAAAAAAACCTACAAGCACTCCTCGTAACGCAGGAGAGACTCACTTGCTTTCAACCCGTCGCAGCAGCAGTTGTGCCTGTTAGCAGCTCAGTTTGTAAGCACCCTATCTCTAAAATTATCTTACTCCGCTGCAGCTCCTAAGATGAAAAGTTACTTCCACCTACTGATTACATTGCTCACGATTAAAAATAAAGCCAGGGAGATTAAAAGGCTTTTTTAATGCTCTCGCCCAAGGACGCAGTGCAAGTTATGACCTTTAGCTCTACCCCAGTGGTGCCTAACAAAAGGCTCTCTGTGTACATGGGATGGGCTTTTGAAGAATGCCTGTTGAACAACTCAACATGCAGAGGAAGGAGGGAAAGGACAAGGATGAGAGAAGACGTGGTAGCCAAACCAATAATTCAGGCCAAGTCCCGGGAAATGCAAGAAAGGGCAGAGATAAATGTTTAAGAAGAGATAAACACTCCACAGCCTCCCTGGGCAGCCTGGGCCAGGGCTCCGTCACCCTCAGAGAGAAGAAGTTCTTCCTCGGGTTCAGCTGGAACTTCCCAGGCTTCAGTTTGTGCCCATTGCCCCTTGTCCTGTCGCTGGGCACCACTGCAAAGAGTCTGGCCCCGTCCTCCTGACCCCCACCCTGCAGATATTTAGAGGCATTTCTAAGGTCCCCTCTCAGCCTTCTCTTCTCCAGGCTGAACAAGCCCAGCTCCCTCAGCCTCTCCTCGTAGGAGAGATGCTCCAGTCCCCTCATCATCCTCGCAGCCCTCCGCTGGACTCTCTCCAATAGCTCCTCATCTTTCTTGAACTGGGGAGCCCAGAGTATAGTATAGTATAGTGGTAAGCATCTACAGTTGTATCCCCACTGATCCTTCTACCCCCAAGAACAATCCTTCTTGTCGTGCGAAGTCCTCCAGACCCAGTGGTACCAGCAGCATTACAAAGTCGACTTTTTTCAGGCCAAGTCAGAACACTCTCGCTGCTCCTTCGCTTGGCCATGCAGGGGCTGTCTATCGAACAACACGCCACAATCGCGTAGCACTGCTCTCCTCGGAGCAGGCCATCCTGCAGTACCACCTCACCCATCTCTTCTGCCCCCCTTCCCCAGAATTTTCTTTGCTGGTGGCAAAGTTGCTTTAACAAATTTCCTGATTCCCAGCAGTAGGGCCCCAGCTCCTTCCCTCCCTCAACTCCTACCTGCTGAACAGCTTTTAATGGCCATGCTCTAAGAGAGTAGAAATTTCCTCCTTGCATCTGGTTTTCTTCTGTGGGGTTTTTTTTTCAGGAGGGGATGGAAGACAAAGGAGAGCCAGAATAATAGGTGTAGATTTTGCACCCCAAATAGTTTTTTTAAACAAATTCACATTTTCGATTACAAAGCAAGAGCAATAACTAACTATAAATACATCGTGGAACTGTATTACCATTTCGGAATTCTCACATTACTGACAGATAACAAACCAAATTCTACTTCTTATTTTACAGAGCAGTAGTCATTTAGCTGGCTGTTATTGGGGAAGTGACATTATTGCAAGTGGGAACCAGATGATCTTTAAGGTCCCTTCCAACGCTTACCATTCTACGATTCTGTGAAAATTCTTTTGGTGATCTTTCACTATTCTGTTTGTTTATCTATTCTCTTCTTTAAACAGGAAGCGTTCTCATAAACTCACAGATGGAAGAAGGGAAGTTTTCCTCCCTCAGACTCTTGGGAAAAGAGTGATGCTATGACTATCCATGACTGCTGCAATCCTCTGGTGGATGCAACTGCCTCAGGGCATAGCCTGTCTCTGGCCACCCACACAATCTGCTCTGTTCTGCATTGCCCTATGTTTGTATCCAGCTCTCTATTCATTAGGAAAGAAATCTTCAATTGTATCTCAAAGCGCAGGGGCAATAATGCTTTCCAGGCTACTTCACGGAGAATCTAGATTTAACTCTTCAGACAGCTGCTAGTTAGACTGAACATGTTACTGCCTCCTGCTTTTGCTAATGATGTGTCTTCTCCCACTGAACTGCTCTCACAGCTCTGACAGCAGAGCAGTGCATGTGAACACTCTCGAGAGACTGTCGCAAGCACAACTGGTTTTCCTGAGACAGTGGAAATTTGTTCTCCGATGGCTGTGACCTGCATACTCCTCTGAAGCCCGCGAGGTTTGCTGGAGCCCACAGTCACGCTGGTACACAAACTTCACCTGAAATGAAGAGTGGCTTGTTGTAAGGCGGTATCCTGAGCTTGAACATCCGCTGGAGTACTGAAGCTGCCGATGCCAACTTCAGATGAGGCGGCCCTTGAGAGTCCTGCCTTCACCTAACTGCTGTTTCCTACAGAAGACGAAGGAGTGCTCACAGGCACAGCAGAGCTGGGGGTGTGCAAAGAGCAGTGATCTGGGGCATCAGCTTCTCCAAAAAACCATCGCCGCATCTGACCGAAAGCTACTTTTTTTCCACTCAGGTTCAGCCTTTAGTGAGGTAGGGCCCCATGCCATGTAAGTCAGGGTTTCAGAAAGGCCCAGAAACACACGGCCAGGTGCCTAAGTCTGTTTCTTGCGGAACGGATCCAGACTTGCTCAACTTACCGTGAACGGGGACGTGCAGCTTTATGGCATGGTCACTTCTTCCCTCTGAGGGTGACGGAGCCCTGGCCAAGGCTGCCCAGAGGGGCTGTGGAGTCTCCTTCTCTGGAGATATTCCAGCCCCGCCTGGACACGGTGCTGTGCCCCCTGCTCTGGGTGACCCTGCTTCGGCAGGGGATGGGACTGGGTGACCCACAGAGGTCCCTGCCAACCCCCAACATTCTGTGATTCTGTGAACCACATCAGCCACTGCCTTCCGATATCCCATGTCTCATAATTTGATGTTAGCTGGAAAAATGATGGCTGCAGTGAGGATTAGATTGACACTGTACTACTTTCGGGACTGGGAAGCAAAAAAAACTTCAGACTGTTTACCCAAGTACTAAAAATATACATCTGCATTTAAATAGCTATTAAGTCATTCCAACAATAAAAATGTCAAGTAATTAGTATGGTTTTAAATGATATTTTCTCACGCTATAGGTTGAACCAGACAATCACTGTTATTCACTTTCAAACCTCAGAGCAGTTATTTTACCTGCCTTACTCGTGAAAGGGCAGCAACCACGCAAACCATCCTAAGCTTTCTGGTCTATAAACAGAGAGCTGAGGTTAATTTCTCAACTGCAGAAAAAGAAGTAGGATGAAGATGAAAGTAGTCAAAAGTCAGCAAATGACATTAATCTCTGTCTATATGACTAAAAAGCAAAGCCATCTGCTCGTGTTCTTCAAAGAGATCTCCTGCTTCATTTTAAATTCTGAAGTTCCTTTGGAAGACACTGGAAAGACAGCATCCATCTGTCAATCTGCCCTTTTCCTACACGTGATCTTTATGTTTCAGGAACCGACGCACGCAGGTGGGTGGTCCTGGTAACAATTTCCATTTGCAAGAAGTGTTAGTTTTTATCAGACAGTTGAGACTGCTTGGACTTCCTCCTTCCTCTCCATATGCCTGCTGTGATGGGCTTGGGAGAATTCCAGACTACCACAGAGAAATAAATATATAGTCTTCTGGACCGTATTTTAGATACTATTAGGTTAAGACACGATAAAACACACTTGCCTGGACAAGCAAGAACTATTGGGCAGGAGCTGTAAGTTTTGACAAAGTAATATTTTTCATTTAAACGACACATTTCTATCTCCTGAGGCTGCAAAGACAACCTTCCAAGTGCAAACTGAGTGCGATCACTGCTTTGATACCTGCTGAAAAATGCTCCAGTGCTGTTGTCACTGCAGGAAGGAGAAAGATACCCATTGCGAGAAGTGAAGCGTTAGCGATAACCAACCTTTTCCTTCCCACAACTCTGCCACCGCAGACGGATCTGCATTTCGGGGACTCACGGACTATTTCTGCCAACTAAAGGGAGGTCTGTGTCCCTGAAGAATACCAGGAGTGAAGAGTATAAACAAGTCACTGTTGGCGTGGTGCTCAAAAATCTGTCTTGCTGAGTGGAGGAGGAAAAGCATTTGGAACAAAGAGAAGAGTTGACACTGACTTGAGAGCACACATTGGAGTTGGTGGCCAGATCAAGTTCTTCAGAGCGCATAAAAAGGGAATTTCTAAAAATAGGAAACGTGAGGGAAGATAAAGACGTAGTCAAGCGTCAAAATCACCAATCAAATTCGCTGCACCGTATCAGTTCTACTGCCATCAACATACAGAATGACAGTGCCTGCCACATAGAAAACAACGTTCATACTCCGCAGAATAAAATTGGACAAGCTGGATTTTTAAAATACAATGAAAGCAACACTAAATGCTCCTGTCGAAGAGAACTGACTTTTATTTCGCAACGGCTTGATAGTTTTTACTATTTCATGTGTGACTTCGCTAAGTGTGGTTTCTCACACAGCTGACACATGACACAAAGCTGGGAGGAGTGGTGGATACCCCGGCAGGCTGTGCTGCCATCCAGCGAGACCTGGACAGGCTGGAGAGCTGGGCAGAGAGGAACCTGATGAGGTTCAACAAGGGCAAGGGCAGGGTCCTGCGCCTGGGGACGAACAACCCCAGGCACCAGGACAGGCTGGGGCTGAGCTGCTGGAGAGCAGCTCTGCGGAGAGGGACTGGGAGTGCTGGGGGACGACAAGGTGACCAGGAGCCAGCAGTGTGCCCTGGATGCCAAGAAGGCCAATGGGATCCTGGGGTGCATTAGGAGGAGTGTGACCAGCAGGTCGAGGGAGGTTCTCCTCCCCCTCTACTCTGCCCTAGTGAGGCCCCATCTGCAGTGCTGTGTCCAGTTCTGGGCTCCCCAGTTCAAGAAAGATGAGGAGCTACTGGAGAGAGTCCAGCGGAGGGTTACGAGGATGATGAAGGGGCTGGAGCATCTCTCCTCCGAGGAGAGGCTGAGGGAGCTGGGCTTGTTCAGCCTGGAGAAGACAAGGCTGAGAGGGGACCTTTGAAATGCCTCTAAATATCTGCAGGGTGGGGGTCAGGAGGACGGGGCCAGACTCTTTGCAGTGGTGCCCAGCGACAGGACAAGGGGCAATGGGCACAAACTGAAGCCTGGGAGGTTCCAGCTGAACCCGAGGAAGAACTTCTTCACTCTGAGGGTGATGGAGCCCTGGCCCAGGGTGCCCAGGGAGGTTGTGGAGTCTCCTTCTCTGGAGATATTCAAGACCCGCCCGGACACGGTGCTGTGCAGCCTGCTCTGGGTGACCCTGCTTGGGCAGGGGGTTGGGCTGGGTGACCCACAGAGGTCCCTTCCAACCCCGACCATTCTGTGATTCTGTGACACAGCAGAATATCTAAGAGAGCTTAATATCACAAGCCAATGCAGACTACATGAAGCTCCGTGCTTCCGACTAGGATAAGGATGGAAGGAGGCTTCTGTTTTCTGAATCCTGACATTCAGGCCAAAGCGCTGCTTGACAGACTAACCAAGGCAATCTACAGTACGCTGCCTCCTTTAAAAGCAAATGAAAACTATACAGCTGTCATCATCATGCTCCTATATGGCTGTGAAATGAGGACAAATTACAATTGTCATCTCTAATGTACTTCAGGGTGCAGTTTCACCACGGGCACAAGTTTATCGAGCCCTGCCCTCTCCCCTGCCACCGGCCTCCTTCACACTGACTTGGGTTTAAGATTGATTTAAACTGTCCGTGAAGCTAACCTCAAAGCCACACGTGCTGGATTTGGACCTTTAGTAGCGCAAAAAGTCAGGATAAGATCCTGAAAGCTGAGACTTTGAAGTGTTAGCATCTAGATAAGATATTCTTCCCGTATAATACATCTAGGTTGATCAAGTCACTCTTTTCCGAGCTTAGTTTTTCACTGGTTTAGTTCCTTAACAACCTTACAATCGGTTTGGGCAAACCCTGGTGCCAGTAAAAGAGGTGCAAAAGGGCATTTTACTGAAGGACAAAGAACGGAGCGCAGCTAAGCTCACCCTACAGCTAGTTAACACTGAACCCTAAACTGTGCTGCTCAGGACACCCGGTGTGTTCATAACCATACAGAACAGAGTTCAGCTGCCCCGGACCCAGCCAGATCCAGAAAACTTTACAAGGACGTGTTTAAGGCGAACCCTTGAGTTTCACAGCATTAGCTCCACCACACAGCAGACAAAGGCTTCTTGCTGTGGCAGAGAACGGGCATGGATGCTGTTAAAACCCGGGAGCGTAACCTTTTGCAGACAGAAGGCTGCAAGAGAAAGAACACACGAAATGAATTCAGGAAGCTCTATCTGCTACTCCCTTGGCAGCTTTTCTGCTGTCAAAATTCTCTAATAAAATTCTCTCACTAGCCAAAACACCTGGTTTTTGTATATGAGAACTCAATGGCAGATTCAGTCGTCACAATAAGTAAACTTACTGCTTGAGCTATGAACATTAGACAGCATTCTCAAAGAATGAATTACCATTCGAAACCTCTCATGTCTGACCTGGCTACGTTAGCATCAACATCTCCTTGGGTACACGTTTGATGACTTAATTTTGCTCCTATGAAAGTCCATAATGATTCAATAATGAATCTAGCCTAAATACTTCAGGGAATGATCTTGCAATACCCTCTAAGACTGGTGCTTTGTAATGCACAGTTCTATAAAAAACCAAAACCAGTTGTTCCAAATGACTTTCCAGATGTGTCTAGCTACATGTTGAAACTTTTCTTGACTCTGTCCACTATTTGCTGCCCATATGGAAAATCAACAGGAATACTCAGGTAGTACAATAACACCTCTTTAACAACAGAAAAGTCAAGTTTTTGGGTATATATGGGTTGGAAAGAAGCAGAGCATGACACTGATCCAATACAGCTATGTACACAAAGAATATGATGCAAGCTGAGGTAAAAACATAATCTGTTGGATTAATGTTATAGAAATTATTCTGAATAGCAAACAAAACCTATCTGTAAAATGAATGCTAATATTTTAACAGCTGAGTCTTAATCTAAGATTACAAACCATCTGTTATATCTACATACCAGCAAAAATACGTACACACACACAGAAGTACACACACACAGAGACGTACACACACACACACGCAGACGTGTCAACAGTTGGATGGGAGGGGAGATTTGCATCTTTGGGTCTCAAAATTCAGCATATTTCAGATGGCAATATTTAAAACATACTGTCTATTGGCTTGACAACTATTTACTTTCTTTGCCTCGCAATTTCCAGGAAGGCTACACTACCAGTCTAGTATACTAAGCTGTCTTTTGGTTTAGATAATTCTAAAAATTAGCAGGTTGTTTCCCATGCATAAATAACGTGGGATGGTCTTCCTGGCTGTGGTGTACGCTCCACAAACCCCACGGCCCTGCTGATCCCTATGTGCATTTATTAGAGTAGGACCCAATTCCAACCAAGCTCCAAATCTCAGTTCAACAGCACCTTCCACCTCATTTTACAGAGTTACTCTACCAGAGCTGTTGCCGTTTATCCTGTCTCTCGTATACCCATTACAGTTTTCAGCCTATTTTGATTGTAAGGATTCTCAGGGGATTATATCTCGCTTTGCAATTATTTTAGTTAATTTTTAATGCAAGAGAAGTAAAGCTGCAGTACTTGGTACTCTTCACGTGCATTAATTCGCTAGACGTGGGCAGATAATGATATAATCCAGATTTTATTCAGGAGAACTTGTATGTTTACCTGGAAGTTTAAGTGAAAAAAAACAAGTGTATCTCTAATGCGTTACTGGGGGCTCCACGCAGAATCATCCCGCACTGCTGCTGTTACTGCCTGCAAGTACAACAAAGCCATTGCAAAAATAAAAGGTCACCTGGCTAGTTGAATCTTGGGATCAACTTTCTTTATTTTGGTATTACGCATGAGATTCTCACCGTGTGCTATCTGTACAGCACGTACAGCTGGACACAAACAACGGGAAAAAGAGCTGGCTTTGGGGGAAGTTTTTAGTCTTTGAAAAAACATTTTTCTTTCATTATTATAATTCTACAGTGAGTCTATATGTTCCGACCAAACATTGACTCCATCGACTGGGATGGCTTTCTTAAAAGAAATTGTCCATCCCAATATGTATTTCTGTCACGTAATTACAGATTTACAGCAGAGTCACTACGTGGGCGCCTCTACTTCATCAGACGGTAATACAGAACAGAAAAGTTCAGACTGAGAAAATCTCCATTTACGCCAACATTTTAAAAGAAAATTAATTTCTGCTCAAATAGAAGCTTTAAGATTATTAGTTGGTGACTTCAATTTTAATAATTAACCATTTTTAAAAAAAATGTCTGAACGCAGCAGCTGCAAATTAAAATTTAAGATTCATCAGGGGATACGATCCCTCCCATTCAGTGCCGAGTTAATGAGGTCACAGATGAACTCTACAGGGGAGGATGGGGAAAGAGAATTAAAAAAAATAATTGCAGTTGTGCAACACTTTTCCACTGAACAGAAAGCTATTATCCACCTCATAAGCGTCTGAATGACCATTTCTGAAAGCCTCACCAAAACCATCAAACTAAGAATAAAAGCAAGCCCCTGAAGTTGATTTTTCCTCCCTACAGTTAATAATTTACCAGATAAATATTTGACACAAATTCCCACAGTGCCTCTGCTTGTTTGTTTCTGCGGCACCCTAAAAGCATGCTGGCTTCTCTCAAAATCGGTTAAATAATATTTTGCCCTCAAAAGTCCAGAAGTTTCTCCCTGTTGAGGACTGAAGTTTGTGCCTAGCTCTCTTCCGTATCACCAACAGAGTTTCGGGAAAAATTGCTCCCACGGTGTCTCCTGCCTGGCTGTGACACGCTCTAGGCAAGCAGGACAAGATCCAACACAATAACGGGATTAACAAGACAGTGGGAGGAGAGAGGGGACACGGATGGAAGGAAACAAGGGAAGACAAAAAGGTTATGCAACTGCTCTGCGAGGCCCCTACACAGGACGATAGACCCAGAGTCTCTTCCAGTTCAACAGAATAAAAAGCAGTAAATATCCATGGGTGCTGTGGAATCAGCACCTCTTCAAAACCTATCTCAAACAGAAAGTGACACCCGCAAGCACCGTAAGTGTACTCCGTGTGCCAGGCTCTGCACGGAATACACCTCAGGGGTGTCTGCAACGAGGGGATCAGCAGAGAGCAGAATTAGCTGGATCAAGCTCTAAAAGAGCAGGTCAGATAAATAGGAAAGACTGCATTAAAGTGCTTGTAGGTGTAAGCATTTGAGAGGGATGCAAGAGACAAGGAGGGGGGGTATTTTCCCATTGACTGCCTCTTTCAGTAATTGCCCAACGCCACCAAATCTCTTTTTTTTTATATAAATATATATATATGTGTGTGTCTAAAAGGATGGAAAATGCTATTGAGCAAAGACGACGTGTGGGGCTGTAAGGCAGAGAAGGCCAAAGGAGCTGGAGGCCTGCTGTGATAAGCCCTGTTTGGTTAGCCACAGCAGGGCTCACCTGGCAGAGCACAGCAGACCAGTCAGAGGGTGTTTCTGCTCTGAAGAACCATAGCAGGTTCTTACAACAGAGCTGTAAACCTCTTAAATGTCAAAAGCAGCAGCACGGGGACAGGATAGTGGATAGGAGTGTATGTATGTGCGTTTGCTAATGTTTCGTGACGAGTCCTGCTCAACAGCACTTTGCTGACTTCATTCATACTTACCTCCTGCCGCATCCCACCTCACGGCTGAGGACCAACACCCAGAGATCAAAGAAGTGTCCTCTAATCCTCCACACCGCCTCCTCTCTGATGGGTACAACGGGTTGTGACAGAGGAATCGGCTACCGCTGTAGGAGAATGGCAAGCCGCAAATCTTCTACAGTCCTGGCTTCAATCCAACACCCCTTTCTTGAGTCCCCTCCGTGACCCCGGCCACTAACAGCAACTGGCACAAAGTGGGAGGGGAACCAAAGCCTAAATTTTCAAAGCCTGGAAGCTTACTATTTCCAGACAAAAGCAACTGCTTCCCGTTGTGTCTGAAAAAAAGTAACTGATGCATCTGAAGAATTATCTCGCCTTTTTGTGATGCCACTTAATTAAGGTTATTCCAAATAACAGGAATAATTTTCCTGTAGTTGCAACATAAGACTAAGCAAAATGTCTGTGTACTCTCCAGGGTCTGGGACATTTCAGTATTTTAGCCTCTAGATTTTTGTAGAAGTGCAGCTGGAGAACAAATTTTCAAATCAGACCATTTAAATGATATTTCATCTACAGAAGTTAAAGACTATTTGTCTGCAAGAACCAGACAGACTCTTTGTCATTCAAAAAACTAGTGTGGAAAATCTGAAGACAAAGTAACTTAGTTATTCTTTAAGAAATTCATATCAAACTTAAATAATTTAACACATTTGTAAAATCAGCAGGTAAAATGTCCCAACAGCACTCACTATCACCTGATACACATACTTCTTTTCTTGAAATGTTTTCTTTATTTCTGACAATAAGCATCAAACCTGAAACCCAAGACCAAACTTTGTTACCACATTCTTCTCTGCAGTTACGTTTCCATATCGCACCTGCCCGGAGCAGAGGACAATGCTCAAAATGTACAATAAGAAACCAGAAGGAATACTCATGAGCAGGGATTCAACTAATGGGTCTGCTGATTCCAAATGGCAGATATTCATCCACTCCTCTCCAAAAAACGATGTACAGATGTTAGATAATTGACAGTATGATAGAATCATTACGAAGGGAAAAAGTAATACATGTAAAGTTTTCAGAGAAAAATATTAAAAACATGAACCATGCTTTCGGACCTGTGAGGGGGGAAAAAAGCTAAAGGACTGGCTGACCAGAACTCTCTCATTAAATTTAAAAAGAAAGATGTTTTTCCTTGCTCAGTGCTGCAAACATGACAACTTTTGTTCTATAAATCAAGAAACGGGGAATATAAACAAGTTTACAAATTGAAAGCAACTTTTAAAAGATAAATTTCAGGTTTCTACAAGACAGAAAGATGAACTACAAGGAGCTTTCCTTCCTTGTTCAGATTCAAATTAACCAGCTCTTTGTGCTTCTGTACTCTCCTCTTCTCTTTTCAAATTTCCTTCCTCGTTTCCATGGGAACCCCCTCGCTGACAAGCCTCCGAGCAGAGCAAGAGGCCAAGCTTAGCAAGGGGTGTGAAAAGGGGAGAGAGTCAAAGGGCAGAATTCGGCTGGGGAGAATCAAGATGCCAACCTTTGTCACCCCACAAAGCGGAGGGTAACCATAGGAACTAACTCAGCAGGACAGGGTGGGGAGGAGGAGGGAGCATCATGGCCAAATTCACAGGATGGGGAACAACACGGCAAAGGCGGCGTTTAAACCGCAATGCTAGAACCTACCGCGGGGGAAAAAGTCTTACAAATGAAAAAACTTTAAATAAAACTTTAAGGACCGAGTAGCCAACTTTGTGCTAGTTTTATGTCCACATAATTGCATCAAATTAATATATATTAATATATATTAATATATATTAATATATATTGATATGGTGGATGAGAAGCTCACCATGAGCCAGCAATGTGCGCTTGCAGCCCAGAAAGCCAACCGTGTCCTGGGCTGCATCCAGAGCAGCGTGGCCAGCAGGGCGAGGGAGGGGATTCTGCCCCTTTACTCCACTCTCGTCAGACTCCACCTGGAGTCCTGTGTCCAGCTCTGGAGCCCCCAACATAGGAAGGACATGGATGTGTTGGAGCGGGGCCAGAGGAGGCCACGAAGATGATCCGAGGGCTGGAGCACCTCTCCTGCGAGGACAGGCTGAGGGAGTTGGGGCTGTTCAGCCTGGAGAAGAGAAGGCTGCGGGGTGACCTTAGAGCAGCTGCCAGTGCCTGAAGGGGCTACAGGAAGGGTGGAGAGGGGCTTTGCACAAGGGGGTGTAGTGACAGGACAAGGGGGAATGGCTCTAAACTAAAAGAGGGCAGATTTAGATGAGATATTGGGAATAAATTCTTCCCCATGAGGGTGGTGAGGCGCTGGCTCAGGTTGCCCAGAGAAGCTGTGGCTGCCCCCTCCCTGGCAGGGTTCAAGGCCAGGTTGGATGGACCTCTGAGCAACCTGGTCTGGTGGAAGATGTCCTGCTGATGGCAGGGAGGTTGGAACCAGATGATCTTTAAAGTCCCTTCCATATGATTCTATACGAGACCACAGAGAAAGTGGTCAGATGTGATTCTCAAATCCTACACGAGTATTTAATGTTCTCCTGAGAAGATGCTGAATACTCCCCTTTGACAGGCTCTGAAGATGTTTTCTAAGTGCCTCACAGATTACTGGAAACAACACAGCCTCACGAAGATTGCTGTTGAGCTATGGCTTCAAACATGCGGAGCCAGTTTACACTAACAGTTCTGCAGAATATGGAAGATAGTCTGGTCGTTCTTGTTACTGCAAGAGCAATCCGACAGAGCAGATTTACAGACAGCGTATTAACATGGCATCGCATTCATACACTACATAAAAATATAAATGCAGCATACTTTTATTCCTGTACCTTGTAAGAGAGACAGCAGGAGGATGAGGCATGAAACAGCTCTATAAAATCACAAATGATAGATAAAGGAAAAATACGGTCTAATTGTTCACTCTACAGCACAGAAAGCAGGGAACAGAAAAACAGCAGGTGGTTCGTTTGAAGAGTAAAAAAGACCAACAGCAGCAGCAAATTCTTGACACAACATCTTTAACTTCTGTTACTCCTTGCCACTGATTGGTGTGGATGCTAAAAAAATGTACGATTTCAGAAAGAAAACGGATAAATATGTAGAACACCACGTCAAAGGTTACTAATGCAAGACATCAGGTCCAGGCCACAATTTGCTGAACATGGAAGAACAGCCAGGGCAGATGGCTGTTACACACCTGACTTGTTCTTACCTGCTCCACACGGCACCCATGGAGGGCCACCATCGGGTGACAGAGCACCAGGCTACAGAGATCTCTGGTCTGACCTCATATCGCTATTCTCAGGTTCTGACATTTATCCATCTTCTCCCCAATTCCATTTCTCCTAGCCTGCCTTTCACACCACATGTATTCTTTAAAAGCGTGTTTTATAAAAGTGTTATTGTTTGACAGGTCCAAACTCTTGTAAAACTGAATGGCCTCAAGTTGCACCAGGGGAGGTTTAGATTAAATATTAGGAAAAATTTCTTGAGTGAAAGAGTACTCAGGCATTGGACCAGGCTGCCCAGGGCAGTGGGGGAGTCCCCATCCCTGGAGGGGTTCAAAAACCGTGTGGATGTGGCACTTGGGGACAGGGTTTAGCAAGCATGGGGGTGTTGGGGTGACGGTTGGACTTGATGATCTCAGAGGTCTTTTCCAACCTTAATGATTCTATGATTCTACGATTCTATAAGAAACTCTGTTCAAGAGCACTGGGTTCCTCAACCATTAAGGATATTTTGCAGCCCAGAGGCTACTCACCTTCGGTACCAGCTTGGTGCTAGATGTAGGACAAACATTGGCTCAGTTTCCTTCAGAAAGTCACAAAACTCTCGTGCATTTGCATCTCTTAATGACCAGGATACGAAACGGGGAGTAAGGTGGCAGCGCACAAAGGAGGCACATGTGAATTTACAAAGATTGGTCCTTTGAACATTAAAAATACGCTTCGGTGAATTCCTCTTCCTCTCATACCACAAAACACAATAGCTTCACACCCACACAGGAACACCCCATGGAGACAAAACTGATTCAAATACATAAAACTCATCCTAACTTTCTCTAAAATCGCTACAAATGTCTCCCAAAACAAAGAAGAAAACTGCAGCCATACCAGCAAGATAAATGGTAAAATTCATGACAACTGCTCCTTGGTGCTTAAGTTGTTACTTCATATTTACTCTCTTGTCTTGTCAGCTTGTGTGGCTTTCTATTTGAATCTGACTATCCCATAATTGGAACCATCATCACACACCAGAGAAAGCAAGGAAAAAGCACCACTTCCAAGTGACCAGCAAAATAAAAAGTACATCCTAGCCAAGCCATATAACTTCTAAGTAGTCCACCGTTACTTACATCACTGCCAACTTTCTGCACAAAAACACGTTCTGAAAGAATGGCAAATCAAAAGGACAGCAAATTAAAGAGCTTCCAGCCTATTACAGCAGCTTATGAGTTATAACTGAGATATCTAAGTTTCACAAGAGTGTAAAGAGGGAAAAGAAAGGTCTTGCTGGTAACTTGGACTAAACAGAAGTGCTGACTTGATTCTATAGCAGACACACTAGACCTCTGCCTTAGGAGGGACAGAATCTCATGTGTGTCCGTGCAAAATACAAGGCAGGTATTTCAGTACTAATTTAGTACAACTATACGCTCCAAGTCAAACATACTACTAGATATAAGGTTAAGTCTAGTC
This sequence comes from Opisthocomus hoazin, assembly GCF_030867145.1. NCBI lineage: Eukaryota > Metazoa > Chordata > Aves > Opisthocomiformes > Opisthocomidae > Opisthocomus > Opisthocomus hoazin. The sequence continues at coordinate 130,621,666 of NC_134415.1, forward strand.
ACTACTCAAATCCTAACCTGCACTACTACAGAATACAGTATAAACCTGGGTTTTGTCCCACAGCAGCTGCATCTAAGAGAATCAGCTGGCTGATTTTGATTCAGACAGAGAAAAACATACAAACATAGGAACAAATGTCTGTACACTTGTGGTAGGTAAGAGGAATGGTAAATGATAAGACCAATATTCCATTAACACTCTGGCACAACATTCTTTTGCTTCTAAGTTCATGCTTGCAGACACACAGGTACAACTGACTATAAAGCACATTGTCTTATAACTATTCCAAATAAATCCATGTGTGTTCCACCTTTCCTAATAATTCCTCTTTAAGCCTCCACCAGATGCTATAGAATTAGGCACAAAGCAGAGCCATCTGCCTTCATGACCCTGAAAACAAGCCCACTGTGAATAGATGTTGATTAAGATGTAGATCATTCACTTTGAACTGAACCGTTACACAAAACTAATGTTTTTTTTCATATGCTTGCACTAAACTATTAAGGCTAAACTTCGTTTCCATATTTCCACTTGAATCATCATTCAGAATTAATCTTTTATTCAAGACAATATGAACATGGTGACAGAGTTCATCTTCAGAGTGCACGCAGTAGTTTATTGATTTAACAAAAAAAAAAAAAAACCAAAACAAAACCCAAACCCTAATTCTCTTCATTTTCTCTCTCACTACTAGTCTGCGTTTTGAAAATATTCATGTGGCAACTTGTTCTCATTAACAAACACAAAAGACTAGAAAACAGTATTTCTGAAATTGTTCTCTGGAGAATGTCTGCTAGCCGGGCAAAAGAAAGTAAGGGTTCCTATCTAACACCTGCTGTCTAGCTCTGCTGTTTGAAGCACTGGTGATCTACACGCCCAAGTTCTAACCCTTGTGTTCTTCGTATTCCTTTTAGAAAGGAGCATCTCTTTAATGTGCTGTTCTTTCTTGTTGCTCTGTACAGCACAGCACTGTAATACCTTTCTCTGGTTTCTTCAAGTGCAACAATTTGGCCCCTGGAGGAAAAAAAAAAACGGCTCGCCATCGTGATTGCTCACATCAAACAAGCACCCATTCCACCTTAAAATGCCAGTTATAGTTTATATTCCTTTTGATTGTTGTCCTAGGATGGACCATGTGCTCAAGCATGATCTAGGCCCCCATATCCATTCAGTTTGCTATTCTGGATCTGGGCACCTCCACACTGGCAAACTCTTCCCTCGGGAAGCCTGTATTTGATGGCCTGGTTGTCAGAATTACAATGCCCTCCCAAACACAACACACTGCGTGCAACAGCAGCCAAAAAGTCCATCTTTTGTGCATTTATTCCTGGATATTACTCTGTTTGGGTTAACTGCTTCAAAAGATTTCTAGCCAAACCCAAGGCTCTTTCCCTTTCTTCCTTATTTAAACCTCTACCAACTTCAAAGGAGCTACGCACGCATAGCTCCATGCTTTATCTGAACGCAAATGATTATCTCACGTGGCTGCTTTTCCTGTCCAAAGAGTCTAAATGCTTCAGTATTCATTGAACATTCAATAACCATTCAGATTATCTTGAAATTCACTGGACCTCAGGGTGGAAAGGATAGGACTAACATGAGACCATCTAAGCCGATGTTCAAGAAACAGCTTCCCTCAGAAGCCTCCTTTTACAGAACTGTCAGATCATACTAGTTTTTGTATGGATCTGCTTGGGGATGCAACAGCTCTAGTTCTTCCCAAATCATTCTTACCCACTCAGAATTTCAGACAAGCCTCAGGTACTTCTAAAGCAAGAATTTCTGAGCACTACATTATTGGGAACTTCTTTGCTCTGCCTGTGCTCTACAGAATCATCTTCGCAATTCTACCTTTGAGACTTTCTGGTTTAACAATAAAACAATCTATATCTTTACGTGGCTATTTCTAAGGTCAAAATTCAGAGTCAGAATAAGAGAACAAAGTCAATGAAAGAGCAGGCTTTAATCAGCTGGTGCACAGCTTGCATTCTTGTCATCACGTACAGTTCCATTGTTCTTTAGGCATCATAACCTTACACACCAAGGAGAAAATTAATCCTTACTGCAAATTAGTGTCTAAGATTAGAGTACTTACAAAACACCAGCTGATTAAAACCTGCTTTTCCATTAGCTTTATATTCTTCTATGGGTTTTGGATGCAGAACTGAGGAATACAGAAAGCCAAGGAAAACGGCTGAGATGCAGGAGGGTATAGGGCACAGGCAAGGCAAAAGAAGATGGGGGTGGAAAGGGATAAAGATGGAACTAATGGGGGAAGAAGTTAAGGATCTTCCACCCTACATTCTCCTCATCCTTGCTGCTCGGTACAAAAACAGAGATGCTTCCCACTTGTATCCAAAAAAATCCCTCGGAAATAGCAGAGGAATGGGGCAGTACTACCTCCCAGCTCCAGGCAAGGTAGTGACACAATCACACAAACCAAGACCAGCGAATTTTGCACACTTCGCCCTGGCCCTTACGCAAATCAAGAATCAAGAGGCAATATTCCACACTGAGTCCAAACTCCGATTATCTGAAATCAGTAGTAATATAAGATTGATGGAAAAGCTATCTGAGAAACACCATGAAAATGAGCCACTTAATACCTGACCTACCTATACTGGAAAAACTCAAAGACCCACACGCAAAGACCAGGACGGGAATAAATATAGCTATGCCTTCTGTTGACGCCATTTTTAAGCATACTCAGGTTCTTTTCCACCTAAAAAAAGACCAAGAAAATTAACTAAGACTTCAAAGATCACCGCTGGGAGGAGAAAAAGAAAAAAAACATATTGCCACAAAAAAAGCGACTGTGCTATATACACAGAAATATAGTTAGCAAGGGTACGCAGATCTTGCAGTAGCTCTCTGCTCTGCAGCAGGTCAATGGCATTATCCTCGGCAAGAATCAGTACGAGCCAGAAACCACTAAATTTGAAACAGGGTATGAAAAATCAGGTGTCTTCACATCTCTAGTTGCACATTCTATGACCAAGTCAATTAACTATTCACTAGCTCTGCTTCTAAATATTCAATACTCCATGACTGGATAGTTTATTCATATTAATCAATGATTCCCAGCTGGTGAATCCCATTACGCTGATGGAGTAGGAGCATATGAGTCAACATTACTCCTCTCCCCTTCCAGCTACCTCCCTCACACTGCAAAAAACAAATTAACTGCAGGATAGCATTATTTCCTCTATTTCCCCCATTGCATCTCCCACCTACACACTAGTCAACCTAGCTACGGTGCATCCGTAAATCCCTGCTGCTGCTCTTTTGTAATTTGCAAAACGAGAATGGAAGTTGTAAGAGTGCAAAGGAATAACGTGTTATCTCCTCTGCCCATATGGTGACTATCGTCTCATTCCTGGAGCGTCTGACCTCCGGTATAATCCCAAAAGACAACGTTTCTGCATTCGCCCAGAGGGACCCATTTAGCTCTCGACCATGTCTGGTTCCTGTCCTTTAAGGCTTCTTTGATCCTTAGGATCATTTGTGAGGTCCTGTAAAAATCGAGGAAGAAGAAGGAAGTGCTGGCAGTTAAAAATAACTGCAACGAGGCTGGCAATCATCATATTAAACCACTTCTCTTCATCAGTAACAAATGACTTAATGGCATGCTCCCAGGCTCCGACAGGCTACCAACAGTTAAATGCTCTCTGATAAAGAAAAAAAAATATTTGTAGACAAAAATTGCACCAAAGCAGCTAAAATCACTGCTTGCTAGTCTTACACACAAGCAAATTCTTCCAGGCCAAAGGAATAATAAGTGAAAAAGGCACTGAAGCTAATTCTTCACACTGTAGCAATAATAATCCAAGAGATGGGTAAACAAGGTCAGATCCCTCAGGGGGACAGGGGTAATTTAACTCCTCGACTCTCACTGCCTCGTTCAGCACACGATGCATGTAACACAGCAGAACTGTGGCAGCAGCACAGTGCAACATCATCTCAGTGTCACACTGTCCTCACAGACACAGGGGACTGGCTACGCTAGATGGCTATTGTCATAAAACAGCCTGTTAGCAGATTCTAGACAATTTTAGAAATACCTTACAATAGGTTTTACGCGACCCCACAGAGGGAGGGAAGGTGAGGCCGGCACTGTGCAGGACTGCAGGCAGGACAGCTCCTGGCTCCCGGCTCCGCTCCGGCCTGGACAGCTCAGCCCGACCGCAGGGCTCTGCAAAATCCATGCCCTTCACGCCTACCGCCTCACATCTCCCTGCTCCCTCCTGGCTAGTCCATACTAACCGGCATTAGTCCTTTTAGAAAGCAGCAGATGTAGGAATGACTCTCATTTGAGTTTCCACAGAATCACACCATGGTAGGGGTTGGCAGGGACCTCTGTGGGTCACCCAGCCCAACCCCCTGCCCAAGCAGGGTCACCCAGAGCAGGGGGCACAGCACCGCGGCCAGGCAGGGCTGGAATATCTCCAGAGAAGGAGACTCCACAGCCCCTCTGGGCAGCCTGGGCCAGGGCTCCGTCACCCTCAGAGGGAAGAAGTTCTTCCTCGGGTTCAGACGGAACTTCCTACTACAACCAAGTAGATGTTCTCGGAGGTTGGACTAGCACGACCGGCGTTTGTTCTCTCTCTAAAGGATCTAATTGTCTTTAAAGATACTCGGGGATAAAATAATGCTCCAGGCCCTTGCATGCAGCAAGCCCTCCCAGATTAAAGCAGGCCTTGCTGACACAGCACAGCAGAAAGCTTATGGCATTATCTTTCCTAGGAGTAAATAAAGGCATAGGAACGGATTATAGCATGGACCAGTATACACTACAGGGGACTCACGATGTAATATTCTATTTGTCTTTATTTAATCAAGACAGTTAATACTAATTTGCTGGAACATACCAAGACAACACTGATGACGTGACTTATTAGCCTTTACCATAATTATGAAGGAATCATATCAGTATAAAGTCTCAAAAAGGCAACTTATTGATATTTTGAGTTTTCAAGAAATAACAAAGTTTTTAAACAGTTCCTTCAATGATGCAATCAATGGTATAGGAAGAGAAATATACTGAATTTATTCACAGAATCACAGAATGGTAGGGGTTGGAAGGGACCTCTTTGGGTCATCTAGTCCAACCCCTGTGCCGAAGCAGGGTCACCTACAGCAGGCTGTAACAGCTCTCTTTTTTCCTTCACATTCACTCTTTCTTATATTGTACTCTTCCAGTACAAGCAAGCCAAATTTTTCTTAGGAACTGTTGTGAAAAACTGGTACTGAAAAACTATGATAATTACAAGGCTCTCCCCCCAGCAAAAATACACAAGATGAATCACACGGATTCTGCTGCCATATTCTTTGATGCTCACAGCAATTAGGGAGGGCTTGGAGATGAGAGATGTTTACCAGAAAAAGTCACGATGCAAGTTTTAATAAACATCATTCAGTTCAAAATTTGAGTGCTCCATCCATTTGACTGCAACATTAAATAAAATAAATAAAATATGTGGCTTTTCATTCTGTTCAAACCCCTAAAAAACTCTGCAGCGGCAGCCCAGGCCCCTGCATAGTGAATCTAAGCTCGATAATCACAGAATCACAGCATGGTTTGGGTTGGAAGGAACCTTAAAGATCATCTGGATCCAACCCCCCTGCCATCAGCAGGGACAGCTTCCACCAGACCAGGGTGCTCACAGCTCCATCCAACCTGGCCTTGAACACTGCCAGGGAGGGGGCAGCCACAGCTTCTCTGGGCAACCTGGGCCAGGGCCTCACCACCCTCATGGCGAAGAATTTCTTCCTAATATCTCATCTCAATCTGCCCTCTTTTAGTTTAGAGCCGTTCCCCCTTGTCCTATCACCACACACCCTTGTGAAAAGCCCCTCTCCGTCCTTCCTGTAGCCCCTTCAGGTACTGGCAGCTGCTCTAAGGTCACCCCGGAGCCTTCTCTTCTCCAGGCTGAACAGCCCCAACTCCCTCAGCCTGTCCTCGGAGGAGGGGTGCTCCAGCCCTCGGATCATCTTCGTGGCCTCCTCTGGACCCGCTCCAACACATCCATGTCCTTCCTATATTGGGGGCTCCAGAGCTGGACGCAGGACTCCAGGTGGGGTCTGACGAGAGCGGAGTAAAGGGGCAGAATCCCCTCCCTCGCCCTGCTGGCCACGCTGCTCTGGATGCAGCCCAGGACACGGTTGGCTTTCTGGGCTGCAAGCGCACATTGCCGGCTCATGGTGAGCTTCTCATCCACCAGTACCCCCAAGTCCTTCTCCTCAGGGCTGCTCTCGAGCCACCCCCCGCCCAGCCTGTGCTTGTGTTTGAGATTGCCCCGACCCACGTGCAGGACCTTGCAGTTGGCCTTGTTGAACTTCACGTGGTTCACGCAGGCCCACCTCTCCAGCCTGTCCAGGCCCCTCTGAATGGCATCCCTTCCCTCCAGCGTGTCAGCCACTCCACACAGCTTGGTGTCATTGGAAAACTTGCTGAGGGTGCACTCAGTCCCACTGTCCATGTCGTCGACAAGGATATTGAACAGCACTGGCCCCAGTACCAACCCCTGAGGCATACCTTGTTTCCTTGCACAGCCTTCACCATATAGGGGACCTAATATATACTTACAAATATCTGCAGGGAGGGTGTCAGGAGGATGGGGCCAAGCTCTTTTCAGTAGTGCCCAGTGACAGGACAAGGGGCAACGGGCACAAACTGAAGCCTGGGAAGTTCCAGCTGAACATAAGGAAGAACTTCTTCCCTCTGAGGGCAACGGAGCACTGGAATAGGCTGCCCAGGGAGGTTGTGGAGTCTCCTTCTCTGGAGATATTCAAGACCCGCCTGGACAAGGTCCTCTGCAGCCTACTGTAGGTGACCCTGCTTTGGCAGGAGGGTTGGACTAGATGACCCACAGAGGTCCCTTTCAACCCCTACCATTCTGTGATTCTGCGATTCATTTTCCAAGAAGCATTCAGAAGCAGCCCATGGTCCACCCCAGACTGAAATTCCTGGCCTATATGCTAATTACATTGGCAGAATAGAGTACTATACATACACTCACACCAGCAACGCACCCATGCTAAGTTTATAGTTTATATGCTTTGGCATAGAGCTAATATATGAATTGCAGCAACACAGCGCTTCATGCAAGCTAATTTAAGCTATTAAGTTGAGCTTTACACCACAGAGCGCAGAGAAGTAACATTCGCTTCTCAACTGTTTCTCCCTGTGTAGCAGAAAGCTATTTCACGAAGATCAGAACAATTACACCAGTTAGTCTGGCATAGACTGAGGGTCCACACAATTACTGCTCTGCTTCCAGCAGTGGCCATAAACGGACTGTTAGTGAAAGTGGTATTTTTGACAGTTCCCCGAAATCATTGGCTTAACCTGCCACAAAAGCCAGAAAAATGAACGTAACACTGGCCATTGCTAGGAAGCTATTAGCAGCAAAAAGCATGATTCGATTTATAAATGAACCCCTAGCGTGCCCACCACGTCTGGAGTGCTGTGCCATTCTCATCTCCACACCTCAGCAAGGATAGAGCTAGAACAAGGGACAGAGGAGGGTAACTGAAATGATTACAGGAATGAAGCACCTGAATTGTAAGAAGGAAGCCAAAACAGCTGGAACACTTCCCTTTGGAAAGGAAAAGCCTGGGGGATAAAACCGAGGTTTCCAAAATCACCAGCATAATAGAGGATTTCACTGCAGCACAATATTGCACAACACTGGCACAAAAGGATATTAAATGAAACTAGTTTAAAACATGTTTGAGAATAAGTACTTCTTTACACAGTGGCTAGTCAACTGGTTGACAGCATTGTATTCATAATATAATTTAGAGAAATTCATCGACAGTAGATCCATTAATGACAACAAAGGGAATGGGCAGGGAGGCACCCTCTAACACCCGCGATTCAGGGACTGCGGATGCTGGGAAAGCACCAGAGGAACAGTCCAAGCCCATGGACGAGAGGCCAGGCTTGCATCCCTTCTGTAACCAGCATGTCCTCTTGCCAGCAGCAGATAAAGAACACTCCGCAAAATGGACCATTAGTAAGACATTTCTTACATTCCCTAAACGCTCTCCTTGTCTGCGGCAATTTTCTGCCGAGACATTTTCTGCTGAGCCTGAAGTGATTTTTTTTCTACCCAGCCACCCTCATTGGCATTATCTTCCAAGTTCTGGGCCTGTCTCCTCAAACTTTTGGCCTCCCCAATACTGTCTAAGAGTTTCACAGCTCTACTGCCAGCTGTTTGAAGAACCACCTCTTCCTCTTTGTTCTGACTTGGCTGCTAGCAACTTCGTATTATGGAGCCTAGCTCCTGCGCTGGAAGAGACAGCGTACAGTCAATCCTGATCACCCTCTGCATGCCACTTACGATGGCAGTTGTTGTTGGTTTTGAGGTTTTTTCCTATTTTAACAGCAGGCTAAAGCACCCTGTCATAGTCTAACACTCCTCACATGAGATACGTTCCATAAGCCTGTGGTGATGCTTCCTGTTCTTCTCTGGAGCTCTTTCATTTCAAACGCATTTTCTGAGATAGCTCAGAACTTCACACAACGCTCCAGCCATTTGTGAGCCACAGGATCATATAACACCACCGTAATGTCCAGTCTTTATTCCTTTCCTAATTATTCCATGTCTGATTTGCCTTTTGGTTTTCACAGAATGTTACAGAATCACAGAATGTTAGGGGTTGGAAGGGACCTCTGCGGGTCATCCAGTCCCTGCTCAGTCAAGCATTAAACCCCTATTTCAATAGAACAAACCATCGCCAGTCCAATCAAATAAGGTGATCACCGCCACTGATGTGAAGAATATTATTCCCCCCAACACAAACATCTTTATCACTTTGAATTTCCTCAACAATTTTATGGCTCCATGTATCTCAAATATAACCTCAAGATCTTTACAATTCCTCATTCTGATTCGACCTTAGCTTTAAGTTACTCACAACAGTATCAACAGGCTTTCTCATTTTACTCATTTACTGCTAAGTCTTCTCTTCTAGATCATTTAAGGCAACACTGAGCTGCACAGACCCTGAAAGCCTTCCACTGAGAATCTACTTCCACTCCAAGAAGTGAACAGCTACCTCTCCAACCACCCAACAAAACCAAACCCACTAACTCCACATCTCTGCAAACCAAGTCCCCGCAGTTTTCAATCCAGTTGGTTTCATCGATTCCTTTAATGTCCCAAGTTTCACCTTTCAAAGATGAAACAAACGGTTTGCACACACCCAGCTGTTCACGCTGTTATCCTATTCAACTTGTTTACTTGCTTTGGCTCCACTTTTCCTCCTTACAGTTAGATCTTCAAAGGCCCTCAGAACTTACCAGAACCAATTCTAAAATAAAATTAATTCCTGTTGCTACGTATTTAGTATAATTGGAATCCCTCGCCACATCCAAACGAGCTGCTGAAATGCAAGTCCATAGTCCTTTCAAACAAAGCAAATTTAAGGGTAAGAATCTCTATTTTCTTCTTACACTAAAAAGCCTGTCAAGTCCAGTTCACAAGTCCTCCATAGAAAGCCTATATAAAGCCTTGGCTTTATACTATTTAACAAGACCAATTAAATTAAGTTTCTATATTGTCAGGAAGAGCATTCGAAGATGAAAACAAATGATTATTCTTTCTGTTCTCAGTGTATAGCACAGCATATCTACCTGTGAGGATTCCCAAGCACTTTGAAAACACAAACAAACCTAATCCGCACAAATCTCTCATGAAAATCTGAATAGGCTGACGGCGAGACTTGACTAATATTCTGAATTTCCATCAATTTTAGTCACATCTCAGAACACCAACTAAGGAAACTCCTCAGGCAGGGTGGCAGGACAGAGAATAGACTGAACGGAACTTAAAAGTCTTGTATAAACTAAACTACAGATAAAGAGACTAAGAGTGCGTTTGAAGACCCATCAGGAAAATTCTCCAAAGAAAGGTTAGACAGAAATCAGTGGAAATGTGTTGTGTCTTTTTAAAAGGAGAAAATTAGTATGCGTAAGCCCAAAGAAGGTTTTGGGGGATAATGGTAACAGTAATAATGTACCATTATAACAAAGAAAGTGCATGTCTAAAAGCTTGTCTGCCTGGGTGTAGAACAGAAACAGGTTAACAGGCTTGTCTGCAAGACAACAGACTTTCTTGCAGCTGAGAAAAGCAGTACCAATGAACGAGCAATTTCCATTATTTTCATAGTACATCTTCTTACTCTCATTTTTTTCACACCACATTTTAGGCGGTTAAGAAAAGGCCAGGCATTCCAAAGCCACCAGATAACACAGTCTTCAGAACTAAAATTCTTCTGTTCATTGTTTAGTATGCGACTTTCCCGGCATTTAGTTAAGCGGCAGACCATTCAAAATATGCATTCTTGATCTGTCTAAATATTTAAAGTAACAGACTAACATACAAACACATCCAGAGTGTTTCACGCTCGGTTATACTAAATTCGGCACATTTTGTAGTCATACAATATTTTAGTATACACTACAATACATCTTATGCAAGTAGTATTTTTTTGTATTTAAATTATTAATTATCTTGATTTTAAAATTTTTATTTCTAATATAAATATCTTCCTGGATTCTGCTACCAATTCTTTGTCAACTAAAGGCCAAAACCATATATACTGCTGATAAAACCAGTCTTACCTCCATTGCCAATGCTGCCGTTTGCTGGTCGTAATGATTCAGAAGATTCGGCATAAAGGTGGTATTGTAAGGCAGGTCCTGGCACATCCGCAAGATGATGGGCTCACAAGAAAATAAACTGTGCCCTCTTGCATGCCCCACCAAAACATCCAAAAGCCAAAGGTAACAGAACATCCAGCTAACAGCCATCCTTCCACACTGGGAATGGGGCCAGCTATTGAGCCCAGTCAGAAACCTCTTTCAGCTCCTCATGTGCCTTCGGATTTCACTTCAACGGTGATATTTTCAGTCCTTGTGTAAGGTTCTTCAAAAGTGGAGTATTCTTTGCATACAACATTGTCAGCTCAGTCCAGAAGACAATGTATTGGAGACAGACGTGGGAGAAATCTTGCCTTTTCTTCTCTCCGTACTACATAGCTTGTATTAAGTTCAGGTATGAAAACGTTTAGCCACATTCCCACACAATTGACCCCATCGTGACAGAACAGCAGTCGAGTTGCCTTCTTCTTTTGTTAGGTAACCTAGAATAAAAAAAACAACAAACAAAATACAGTAAAAAGCCTTGTAATCGGTTAAAATATTTTAGCTCTAAATAGCCCATCAGACAAATTGCTTCAAGTTCTCAAGTGCAAGACTAGAGGGTCTCTTGACAAGTTTCAGTCCTGGTTTCAGACTATTTCTGGGGGGGCGAAAAGCTGGTATGCTGTAAAACTCAGGATGGGGAAAAGGGGGAAATGTATTTACTACGAAGAAAATATTTTTAGAAAACCCCATGCTTTAAATTTAACCATGCGAGCACTGCAATTGTTGACCACACTGAAACCAAGCTATTTATGACTCAGCATCTCCACTGGTATATTAACATCGATAGCATCTCTTTAGTTGCATGGCCTCGTAACTCCTGCTGAATAATTATAAAACAAAAACAAAACAGTCACCACCACCAATACACAAGTCCCAGCTTGCAGGAGTGAAGACGACTGTTCTGCCCAACAAGCTACCATCATGGTTTGGCTACCTGCATTCAAAGATGGAATTTGGGTCCAGTTGTAAACAGCTTTTTTGTTGTCTCTAACCCATTTTGCCAGCACACACATCTCATATCTTCCTCTCCGGAAATCGTCACAACAGCCAAGGATAAGCCAGAAGACAGCATTCTTTGACCACCCCTTTCCCCACATGCTCTTGAAGATGGAAATCGCGAAGACAGCTACGTAGGGTTGTTCTGCCAGTTCCGCTCTACCTACAGAGCCAACTTAAACAGCAGTCATTCCCCAGGGCTGGATCTGCGTTTTCTCAGCACCGAGGGGCTGGAGTGGAACAAGCAGAACAGGGACTCAGCACATCGTGCTCATCGACTGGAGAAACAAACTCTGAAATTGGAGACTAAAGCATGGAAAACGTTGACAGAGCCATCAGAGTAGAGAGAAGCCCTTTTCTTCGAACAGTTTTGTCTTACAGCAACAAAAATAGCAAAACTCAGTCTGCAACCAACTGCTTTAAAAAAGAAATGGTTTGCACTGAAAGGCAACAGAAACTTGGAAATTCCGTCTGAACCAGAAAACCCCAAATACTCCATCAGTATTCCCAAAAGTAGGCAACCACAAATTTGAACAGACTTCCAATCTTGAGAGAGGAATGTTTTGCCTTGGAGATTCAGAAAGGGAAATAAATTCTACATGTCAGAGAGGGAAAAAGTTTTTCCTTTCTCCCTAATGCAAACTTAGTGAGAGAGACAAAAGAGTTAATTACCAGATTCTGCTGGTATCAGCCCATCAAAAAAGTTATGCATGCACACTTTTGTTTACATAGACCCATCTTATGGTGGGCAAAATCGAATACCGTAGACCTCTTTAAACTCTCCAACTCTTTGCAGGTTGGACTAGATAACCTTGCAAGGTTCTTTCCAACCTAAACAATTCTGTGCTTCTCTAAGATCACGTGCAGCAATGTTTTTGGCTGTAGCTGTTCAAGACAGGCTGGTAAAAACAAACATGCAAATGGGAAAGAGACCAAGACGCTAAACATAACCATGTTAAATTAAGATCATTGACAACTTGCTTTCACAGGCTGCTTACTACCTAACAGCTATTGACGGGAAATCCATGTCTGAGGCAGCACCGAGGTACATAAAGAAAAGAACACAAAGAGTGAAACTGTTCCAAACCTGGGAAAAATAAAACATGACCAAAAAGCTGAAACCAGAATTATCTACACCTTAAGCTAGGTGGCAGAACCAACCAACACAGCTCAAATCACAGCATCTTGCTTCTATTCTGAAGCAAGCAAGTGTTGCTGTGAAGAGCAGTCAACAGACTGAATTAAAAAGATCAAAATTAGCCAAAGTATTTAAGACACACTACATCTAACCACACCTGATTTTAGTCCAATTTCAAGCTCACATGGCCTTGAAAAGCTAAGTCCTTCTGATCAAAGGAAGTCATCTCTCAGACTTCTTTTTCAAGAATTTGGTACCTCTTTCAGAAAAAAAAGAAAACCCAAATATAGACAGACAAAATCAATTCCTGCTTAGTTTTGTACAAGATGCCTAATCCCCTTTGAATCTGGTCTTCCAATTTTGACATTTTATTAACAGTTTCCCAAACGCAGGAAAAGCAGCCTTTTCAGCTTGTCATCTCCAAAATACCGTCTTCAAGGAATTGTTTTCCTTTTCCCCAAATTTGGCCACCAACTCCAAAAGACTTTATTTAACAACTTTAGTGAAGTCAACTTGTAGCGCGGATTAGGAACCGGCTTTTTCGCATGCTCCCTGTAATGCAGGTGCCATTCCAGCAGTGATCAGTAGATAACGCTTCCTACGAGCAGTTCAGAAGCACCACAAGGTGAATTGTGCTCACACCAGGTATTGTGTTCAAGTTGGAAGCAGTATAAACATTGGGCAAATCCATGTCAGGATCCAGAGTCTTGGGAAAAACTCCAAGAACACTTCACACAAATCATCACATTAATTACATTCAAAGTAGAGACTTCAAACAAATCCACCCATCCTCTGACTTCCTCACAACCCCAAATTGAAAAAAAACATGCAAAAACCCAGACTCAATGAGCCATGAAAGTTTAAACTGTGCAAAAAGCAGAAAAAAATTCATCATGTCCTTTCAGGACTTTTCCTTTTTATGCTTGAGATCTTATTACTACACAGTACCATAAAGGAGATGAAGAACGTATTTACTAGAGCCAGAAAAGAACGTCAGATTATATAGCCTAGTCATGCAGTGTCCTTCGATGGGAAAAAAAAAAAAATCTAGGTGAAGTCAAGGAAAAAGACAACCCTATCATTGCGAAAGGAGACGAAAGTTTTGCAAATGAGCATATAGATGACCTATTAATTGGTGTAGACAGATGAATGCTGTAATAAGCAGTCTTTAGTGTCAAGATAGTTTCTCACCACAGATCCAGTTCCATATACTCTGTGCTAAGCCTCTACATATGAAATTTTGTGGTTATTTTTATATGTATATAAAAACAAAACAAAACACTTTCGATGACACTCGGGATAAAAGAGCAGGAGGGGATACCTGCCCATCCACCCCAAGGCACTGCAAAAAAACCTGTGGGCAAAAGGGGTAGAAAACAGCTAGCTCGTTAGTGTGGTTACCGATTTATACATTATTTATAATCATAAGAAGCCCATCCAATTCCTGCTGTAAAGGACAACTTAAAACATGCATAGACTACTATTATCAAGAGTGAAAATCACGAAATGAAAAGCTTAACCTCCATCAGTTATTTTCTCTTTTTTTTTTTCAAATAACTTTCAAAGCTACTAAGGTGGTCAATAACAGCAGGACAAGGAGAAAAAAGTTATCACACTTTAGAAAGAAAGTATGTAGGTGGATTAATTCATGGTTATCTGTCCCAGAGAAACGAGGTGATAAAACCAACTAGACTCCTCCTGTACAAGTGAGTAGACAAGAGGAGGATGTCACCTTAGTCATTCCCCACTCAATTCCGATCACAGAGAAGGGAAAGGAACTCATTCATTGCACACAAGCACTGGCAGCGTTTCTCCAACCCATTCCCACCCACATGAAGGCACAAAAGGAGAATACATTATTCTCCCAACTCCATTTTAATTAGTCAGTGGGAAAGAAACTCCGATGCTGTACTCCCCTGTTCCACTTCTGTTACGTATTTATGATGGGAGAACCACACTACAATGCTGCACATCCTCTACTTCAATTAGGAGACCACAGAGGAAAGGGGGCACGTTCTACACTTCTCCATGCTCCTCCTCACTGTACTACAGGGCAGAACGAAGAAAGATGCAGAGCATCTCCTCTTCCCCTCTCCTTCTGCTTCGTGACACCATGACAGCCCCTGCTCCGCTCCCAGCAGGGAGGACAGAAAGGCAGAAACCCTTTCTGGTTAGATTCTCCATGTATATGGAGGGTCAGGTCTAGCATCTCCCTTCCTTCCTTCCTCAAGGAACTGTTCGGGTTCATATCACACGGCGAGCTAGAGGAACCGTTGGGGTTCATATCGCACGGCGAGCTAGAGGAACCATTTGGTTTTCTATCGCACGGCGAGCTAGAGGAACTGTTCGGGTTCATATCGCACAGCGAGCTAAAGGAACTGGAGAGGGAGCTAGCTATCATCCCTCAGATTGGAAAAGGAGGTAGGGTGCAGGCTGAACGAGCATCCCCTTCCCCCTTGAATCCTCACCGTGTTTTAAAGGCAAAAGGAACAAGCGCACACACGGGACTAGCATCCTCTTGGATTCCTGCTGCGTTGCAAAGGGAAAGGATGGATACAAGCACATAAGATTAGCACCCCTTCCCCCCAGGTCCCCACCGCACTCGTTGCAAAAGGAAAGGGAGGGTGTGCATGGACGGCGCTAAGCATCCCCTGGGGTCCCTGCTGCACTGCGAAGGGAAAAGGGTGAGAGCAGTGTTGCGTGGGACCAGCACCCTGGGTCACCGCTGCCGGGCAGCGAAGAGCAAGGAGGGAAGCGTGGGACCAGTAACCGCGGCAGAATAAGGGGGGGGGGGGGGGGGGGGGGGGGGGAACGGCACCCCCGGCTCCCCAGCGCACTGACAGAAGGAGGGGCAGCGGGTCCCCTTCCCTCTCGGCCCCACTCACCGCCAGGAGGGACCAACCCCCCCTCGCTCCCCCCCGGGCTCCCAGGGCACTGCGAGGCGAAGGGGGGAGAGCACCGGGAACCCGCGTCCCCCTCCCCTCGGCTGCCGAAACGTACGGGAGGGGAAACGGCAGGGCCGGGGGGAGCGGGAAGGCAGGTGACCGGCATCTCCCGGCCCTCAGGCGCTCCTGAGGGAGGACCCAGCACCTCCGTGCTAGCATCCTCCTTCCCTCGGCCGCCCGCCGCTCCCCCCGCCCAGAGGACGCTTCATGGCCGTCCCCCACCGCGCCGTCTGCAGGAGCGGGCGTCTCTGCCCCCCCCTCCCCGGCCGCTGCGGAGGTGAAAGGCCGACATCGCTGAGGGGAAACTGCAGGCCCAGCCTCACCCCCCGGGTCCTCGCCGTTACCTCAGCGCGGGGTCCCGCCGCCGCGGCCCCGCTGCTCCCCTCAGGTGGCGGCGGCTGAGGCGGCGGCCGCGCCTCCTCCTCCTCCCGCCCCGACCCCGCCGCAGCGCCCGCCCCGCCCCGCGCCGTCACGCCCCGCCGCCGCCCCGCCCCCCCCTCCCTGCCGAAGCGAACGAGCCAATCGGAACGGGCCGTGCAGGTTGCTAGGGTAGATCGGAACCTCCGGTAGGGCCGCTTTCCCGCCCCTCCCTCTCCCGTGGGGTCTGATTGGCTGGCTGAGGGAAGCGGTTGCCATAGCGACGGGAAGCGGCCTAGAGGGAGGAGCGGGCCGGCGGGCGGCCCGGAGGCGGGTGAGGGGCGGCCCAGGCCGAGTTGGGGGTGAGCGAGGCCTGAGGGGACACGGGGGGGGCGGGGGTGGGGTGTGTGTGTGGACGGATTCCCTGGGAGAGCGTGGGGTGCGCGGGGGTGGGCTGGGGGTGCGTGGAGGGGGGGGAACAGGCTCCGTCGGGTGCAGCGAGGGTGTCTGAGGGGAAGATGGATGACCCCAGCGTGCGCCAAGCAGGGCCCAGGCAGTGAGGAGAGGGGGTCTGTGATGGAGAAAGTCTGAGTGCTGTGAGGAGAGGGGGGTCTCCAGTGGAGAAAGTCCGAGCGCTACAGTGGTGGGACGCTGAGGCCCGAAGGGTCTGGGGGCTGCCCGTCTGCCAGCAACGGAGGCGGCGGGCGTTGCCTCCTGGTCCCAGCAGAGGTTTCGGTGTGCGAGTGTACTTAGAAATACAAATTCTCGAAGGGACAGGGCATAAAGACATCGTGCAAAGAGGATAAATGGGTGGAAAAAGCACTGGTATCTACTGACACAAGAACTGAGCAGCTGGGGTTTGCGACTGACTTTTAAAGTGGGGCAGGGAAAGCTATCGGGGCATGGGGATGCTGGGCAGTGTAACTATGTGCTGCAGGACCAGGGAAGTTCTGGTGGACTTTGAGCTAAGAGCACCCAACTACATAACAGAACATAAATCCAGTGAGGTTTGGGGTAGAAAGGGAAATGCTTTATTCTCCAAGGATAAAAGGGACCTTGCTGTTGTCTTATTTAGGGCAGAAATGGTGTTAGGAAATGGTTCCCCTGGGTGTAATGTCATTGGGACTTCGTAGTGCTGTGACAGCTCCTGGGAGGATGTCCTATGAGGAAAGGCTGAGGGAGCTCAGCTTGTTCAGTCTGAAGAAGAGAAGGCTGAGAGGGGACGTTAGAAATGCCTCTAAATATCTGCAGGGTGGGGGTCAGGAGGATGGGGCCAGACTCTTTCCAGTGGTGCCCAGCGACAGGACAAGGGGCAAGGGGCACAAACTGAAGCCTGGGAGGTTCCAGCTGAAGCCGAGGAAGAACTTCTTCCCTCTGAGGGTGACGGAGCCCTGGCCCAGGCTGCCCAGAGGGGCTGTGGAGTCTCCTTCTCTGGAGATATTCCAGCCCCGCCTGGCCGCGGTGCTGTGCAGCCTGCTCTGGGTGACCCTGCTTCAGCATGGGGTTGGACTGGGTGACCCACAGAGGTCCCTGCCCACCCCGACCATGCTGGGATTCTGTGATTCTGTGATAGGGGTACTCAAAGCTTGGATTCTTGTCCACAGGGATATTTCTAGCACGCTCTGGCAGGGGTGAGGGTGGTGGTCTCGTGCAGGGTGCGCAGAGGTGCTGGTGCTGGAGAGAGGCAGAAATATCACTGGCACAAGGAGCTGCAGGCGTTTGGGTTTATCAGTACGGTGGCGATGCTATGCTCTGGGGTGACAAGCTACAGGCATTGTCACCACAGAGATCCTCAAAACCAGCTGGGCAAACATCTGTGTCAGGGTCACAGAGCCCTCCCCAGGCTCGGGGGCAGCCGTGAGGAGACTGATGTGTCAGTGGGGAACACTGGCAGTATCGCGCAGTCGGAGCGGACGTGTTACTGAGGACGGGGCGTCGCTGTGCACCTTGCAGGTGGCAAACGTGGAAGGCTGGATGGTATCAGTGCTTTGCAGCTTCTGGGTTCAGAGCTAGCTAGAGGGAAAGGAGGAGTGCAGTGTTGGCCTCCTGGCTGTAAATCACTGCACATGTGCACTTAGCCTCCCGCCCTTCTCCTCTTGCCATCTTTATCTACGTGTCCCCCTACATGGGAGGACCTGTTTCACATTATTGTTTCCACCCAGAGCTATCCTTTTGCATTTTTCCCTTTTGAATGCTCTATAGTTTGGCCTACATTCTAGATTGCTTTTCTGCTGCTGCCATTTAAAGCATTTCTTCCATCAATCATCACACTGTTTATTGTCAATATAATAATTTACAAGAAGAATTACTTTCCTGTCTGAGCTTGAGATTGATTCAGTTAAATTCTGTTTATTCACAACTGAACTCCTCGACTGTGCCATAGTCGTCACGCAGATTAATGTGATTAGGCTCTTTCCCTGCAAAATGCATCCTTAAACCTCTGAGTGCAGCAGGCTTTGTTGAACCACAAAGGCTTTACTGCTACAGAGATGTGGTCAAAAACATTAATACAGCGGGCCTGCTTCTGAAGGACTCGTTTCAAGTAGGGTTTGCACAGACCTCTGGAATGCCATTCCAGAGGGTTAAGCAGAGATTAACCCAGCTAAAGGAAATGATTCCAATGCCCTCAGTTAATATGATATGATCATTATGTATTGCTAATCTTTCTTAAATGCATTCACATTTTTTTAAACCAAGGGCTTGACCCAACTTGTACTGAAATCCGTGAAAGCATTTCCATTGGCTTCAGAAGGATTTCGATCAGTCTTGAAATCATCTCGCTGTTCGAAAACACCATTTGTCTTTCCTGCCCTGTGAAATTAATGTCTCTCTTCTTCATACATCTTGAAGAGCACAAATCTCTTGGATCCCCACACAGTATATCCTTTCATCTGAACTGTGAACCTTTTCTAGGTACTCTGACTGTAGGAACCCAGGCAGTTTTGCTCTTTTTTAACATTTGCGCCCTGCCAGGCTCACCAGCTCTCTAGAAGCTGGGTAAGATAACCGCTTTGAGAGAGCTGGAGATCTCTGACCAGCTTGGTGTGAAGTTAATCAAACACAGACAGCTTGAAAACACCGTATATACTCACAAAACCTGGTGTTTCCCCAGTCTTGCCCCCAAATCTTTTTTGCACTGATATTTATTTGGCCGGCCACCTGCTTCTACGTTGCCTTTTTATTTTTCCTAGGAGACGGGTATCAGATATTCTTTTTGGCATCATGTGTCAATGACTTTTCCTCTCTGGGTAGCGAACCAGCATTTTCCCTCTATATTTTTAAAGCTTGGTTTCTTGTTAACCTCATCTCATGTTTCTTGCTGGTTGAATGTTTTCAGATCAGCTGAGCTTGAGGAGTTTCATCCCAGGATACGTGAAGAACAAGCTGGAGCAATCTCTGGAATGTTATTTTGGGCACCCAGTCCAAAGATAACGACTATTGCAGAAGAAAAGTGGGGCCCTGGCTAAACAGCTTGACATTTGCTGGTCTGCACAGTACCCCAGCTGCTTTTTAATGTGTGCTGAGCACGGTGCTGCAGCCACCTCAGTATCATGTCAGAGATTAACTCTGATCAGAGTTACTCTAGGCTCTTGAAGAAGCCAGATTAGCTGTTAATCCTGCCGGAGTTAGGGAGTTCAGGGTGAAGACAACAAGCACAGGTTTTCCTTTGGGGAACAGGCAGCTGAACTGTGGTTGGTAAGTCAAGTGTCTCCTTAGAAGGCCTATAAAGAACCTGCAGTCCAATTTTCAGGATAGCTGCATGTTAAAGGTAAATGGTGAGGGGACTGGAGCATCTCCCCTACGAGGAGAGGTTGAGGGAACTGGGCTTGTTCAGCCTGAAGAAGAGAAGGCTGCGAGGGGACCTTATAAATGCCTACAAATATCTGAAGGGTGGGTGTCAGGAGGATGGGGCCAAGCTCTTTTCAGTGGTGCCCAGTGACAGGACAAGGGGCAGTGGGCACAAACTGAGGCACAGGAAGTTCCGTCTGAACATGAGGAAGAACTTCTTCCCTCTGAGGGTGACGGAGCCCTGGCCCAGGCTGCCCAGGGAGGCTGTGGAGTCTCCTTCTCTGGAGATATTCAAGACCCGCCTGGACAAGGTCCTGTGCAGCCTGCTGTAGGTGACCCTGCTTCGGCAGGGGGGGTTGGACTAGATGACCCACAGAGGTCCCTTCCAACCCCTACTATTCTGTGATTCTGTGAAAGGTAAGGTGCTTCTAGATTTGCTAACACTGCTGGCTCCTCTGATGCATCCCACGACATTCAAGGCCACCTAATCAGTCAGCGCACCGAGTCCCAGCATGTACGGCGCGCCTTTGAGGAACCCCAGGAGAGCACGTGCTCTAAAGTGACGCTGCGCAGTCCTGGCTTCACCCAAGAATTCATCCTGCATGCCGCTGAGGTTGGGCTCGGGGTCGCCTCCCTCCCCTCATCGCGATTTGGAGTGTAGCCGGGGAGACGCGGAGCCCAGCGGGCGGTGGTTGTGTGACTGAGCTAGCAAAGGGGGAGCGAGGGGGAGGATGGCAGGCTGGCACATCGCGTACGAAGCTAAAACGTTTGGCTACGCTCCCCTTTTGCCTCACGGTGCCTGCCTTTGCAGTCCCGTTTCCGCATCGTGCTCGAACATCAAGTGCCGTTCAGGCAGTTTTACGGCGTGTGGAGCTGGGAATCTGACTTCTGCCAGGCGTTCTGTGAGCCACATTTTTGGCATGGAAGAAGCATGAGTGGGTCCGGAGACACGAAGGTCTTTTTGGGCCATGAGTTGTTGCCACGAGTTGTTAACACGCGGGCTCGCAGAGGGGCTTTGTGAACGCAGCTGCTCCCAGCACCAAGAAAGCTCGTCTGCCTACCGAAACTGGAGCGTGAATCCAGGGCTGGGAGTGTGCCGTGGTGACAACTGATGGTTTTTGTGACTAATGTAGAAGGTTGTCCCTGAAAAACAGGACATGGTTGCCCAAACCTGTTTTGTTGGCAGTGGAGCTGTTTCTCTAGCTTGTAATGTTGTATTTCTGTGCATTGAAAAGGGCAGGGGCCTTGCAGAAAAACAAAGCAAAACAAAAACAACCCAGTAAGCGATCCCATCGTCATGCGTATCCCAAATGCACCTACTCGGTTGCACAAGAAGCCTCTGACATTGGCCAACTACAGAACGTGAGGCTACGAAACCTCAGTGAGTCTTTTAGCTCGCAGTGACTTCTCTGTGGGAAGTCAAAATTTCAGTGTGCAGGCAACAAGTTATTTAAGCATCTGGCAAAAAAATAAAAGAAAGATCTCCAATTCATGTGATGAACTTATTTCCTAACCACGGACCATCACCAAAGGCAGCAAGAAAGATAGGTTTTTCTTTTTTTTCTTTATGCTTCTTTGATTCCATAGTAACTTAGGAAAGCAAGGGAGGAAAAACTAATCAAAAAAGGTGATGTGCCCAGACATATCCTGCAGTGGGTTTTGAAGATTAATCTTCCCCTGATATAGAGAGGAATTTTGTCTGGGTGAGGAATGGAGGACTGAGCTTTCGTGAAGATGTGTCTTGTGAGCCTCAGAGCTGTGTTAGCTAGAAAGATCCGTTTGCTGGGTGAGTGTTGCGGTGCTTGCATTCAGGGTAGGCTGGCAACATGATATTGAAGTTACTTAGTGGAGTTACCTTTTCTTTTGTTCCAAAAGTCCTATTATTCACCTTGCCACCGTAAAGCTTTAAAGCGATCTGAAGTGTTTACAGAAAAATTGCCTAATACTATATGAAGGGAACTGAGATATTTTTCAGTGTTGTAAAGAAATGGCTTGGTTTTCAAGCTGCTGCAGCTTAAGCCTCCAGTCTGGAAATTGGATGCCTGAGGTGAGCAATGACATTATCCTGCTGAATCCCACTGCAGCATAGAAGATGAAGGGAAAAAAGCTTTTCCTGTGTTTGGGCAAGAATTTGTGAAGAAATGGCTTTGTCTGAACAAAGTCCAGTTACTTGGTGTCACAAAAGGGAAGGGAAAATTTTGTTAAATGTCTCCGCTTTACTTCACATAGAAATTTTTGTTTAAAAGCGCAGTCAGTCCAAACCATCAAAACCAGTCTGCCTGAAGACAGGACCCTCAGAGATTTAAGTCAATTCTGAACCACTCTGGATTTCATTCTTTCAGTTAAATTTTTCAGAAACAAATTGGCCCTTTGAGACTTGGCATTATATGCCCATCAAAATCAGTAAAAACCTAGCTGATGTCACATAAGTGGATGCACAAGTTATCTCCAATTTTCAGTGCCAACAGCTGGAAAGAGAAATGCCATGTACTTTCTAGCTCGCTGCAAATACCCTGTTGTGATCATTCATGCATCAAAGATCAAAAGCATATTCAATAGCATTTGTGGTGGGGAAGACCTGCTTCCTTATTAATTATTTATATGACATTAGTGCACAGAGGTTCCATCAGAAAATCTGGCTGCTACTGTCACGGTTACTGTGGCTACGTAAAATAAAAGGCCTTAGCCTAACTGACTTTCAAATGATTTTATTTGTATCATGGCTATGTTGTGAAATCGTTGGAATCCTTCTTAAAATTATTTGCTTTTCACTAACGTACTGTAATGGAGTGGCACAGAGATAATGTTGGTCTTTGTTCTGTTCAGTTATTGCAGCCATTGGTGCTGACAGGACATCAGAGGACCCACCATCTCCTGTATCTATGGCATTTGCACCTCCTAGAAGCGTTGATGGCCCCAAGCTGCAGACCAAGATGAGCACGTGGACGCCACTGAACCATCAACTCATGAATGACAAGGCAAGTTCCATGCAAATGGCTGAAATTCATAGAACTGCAGAACTGTTGAGGTTGGAAGGGACTTCTGGAGGTCACCTAAGTCCAAGCCCTTGCGGCAAAGTCAGCTAGAGCATTTGCTCAGGGTCTTGTCCAGTTGGGTTTTGAATATTCTCAAATCCCAAGACAAATTCTCACGTTTGCTTCACAAATTCTCAAGTTTTTGCCTGTGTAGGTCATGAATAATGGAATAAGAACATCAAGACTTTGTTTACTCTTAGAAGTGTGTATATATCAAACACACATACAGTCTTTATTATGTATACATACGTATAAAAACTAGTATGTTATGTAAAAATGGAAAGTTCTGACATACATTGTTTAAAGCATACATGTATTTTGTTGAAGTATTGTTATTTTGCCAAATCAGTTGCTTTTAAACAAAAAATGTGTATTCATTTCTTAGTGAAAGTTACCAAATCGTTCTTTTTCCGCACCAGAAGACTTCTGTTTAACCCCAGAGCAAACTGAGTGTCAGCATTAAGTCTCCGAGTGGCTGGTGTGCTCCATCCCAGCTCGTAGGAACGACCTTAGTAGCCATGCCCTGGCTTCTCTGCTAAGCCTGGCAGTGACGAGGCTAGCTTGATATTTTGGAAACTGAAGTGACGCACTCAATTTATAAATAACGTGATGCATTTCCTAACCTCCCACTCTGTATACTATATCTGTTCTGCTAACAGAACTGAGGGGCTTTTGGCTCATGTATCACCAGGAGCATATTCCTCCCTCAGAATTCAGTTAAAATTTCTCTTGATGATTCATAGAATTTAATCCAGAGAGGGCCATCACATCATGTAGTTTGGATTTCTTGGGCCCTCTTGTTTCGCACAGTTCTCCCAACCTTGAGCTCAGTAACTAGAAATTGGCTAAAATATATCTTCCATAAAGGTATCCAGACTTGCTTTGGGGTTATCAAGAAATGAAAATTTCATCACTTCCCTAATAATTTTCTCATGATTAATCCCCTATATCATGAAAAGATGAAACCTTGTCTCCTGTCTGAATACGTCTAGCCCTAGCTTCCATCATTTAAATCTTCCCCTGATAGCTTATTAAACTCTTCTGTAGCCAGTATTTTTTCCTTGTGGAAGGACTTTTACCCTGCTTCAAGCCAACACTTGAACTTTTTTTGATAAACTAAACAGATTGAGCTCTTTGAAATCCTTTCAGTCTGGCATATTCCCCAGCCTTTGAATCATTTTAATGTCTGTTTCCTACACTCTTTAAAACATATTTTTACAGATGTACATCACTGTGAAAAAAGGTATGATCTAATTAGAAATAAGTATGTGGGGAAAACCACCCTTTCCCACCTTCTTACTCCTCTGCTTCTTAGGCCGTCTGATGTTGCACTGGGCTGCGGCAAAACTTTTAGGAGCTGATATTGGATAGTTGTATACTCCAACACTTAATGATGGTCCAGGTAGGAAAGAACATACCATAAGCTCCCAGACCTATGCTCAGTGATGAAATTCAGGATAAAAATTATTTGCTTGTTTCTGATTCAGGTTTTAAAGCATTGACCCACCTGAAACTCCTCTTTGGGTATCACTATACTGCTCTGCAGTGTTAGCAGAAAAACAAGTAGTTGCAATAAAAATATTGCCAACAGCTGAAACCAGGAGCTAATCCAATTCATATCGATAGGGAGCTAGTGCGTGAGAAAGCGCCGTCTTTGTACACTCATACCTCTGTTCATTTCTGCACTTGTGAGTTAAGAGAAAGCATGAAGAGAGAAAAGATTTTATAGATAAAAGGTATGTGAAAAACAATGAGAAGATGAAAGCATAGAGAGAAGAGACGTGTAAGAAATGTACTTGTTAGTAGAATAGGCAATGAGAGGCAGGAGTGGTGCGACTTCAGAGCTGATCCAAGGCAGAAGCATTTAAGCTCCTTCTAAACCATTGTTAGGAGCAGACCCAAGAACAGTTGTTTGTAGCATAAATTTGCTACCTGTCTAATTTTGGGCAATCCTGGGGGTACTCCATTAGTAGTTCCTGTAGATGTCCCTGGCTTTTCAAACATGCTCAAGAGTACGCTTGTCTGCATTGGTGCTAGGACCCAGCTCTCTCCTACCTGTTGTGCATCCTGAGTCCTGCTGCCTCTGTCTGTGGTTTTCTGCTCTTACCGCAGCTGTTAGAGCAGAAAAGACTATCCAGGGTGTTACTAGTGGGACATGGGCAGTCATGATTGTTTTAAAGCCAGGAGATCACTATCAAGGGCAGACCAAAGTCAGGAAGCCAGAAGACTGGAAGTTGAGAGATGATTTGCCTTCTGCTGGGCAGTAATTCGGGTGTGGGGTGGAAGAACCCCCAATGGCATTTGCAGCAAAGGGTGGAGGGATTTTCCAGACAGCCTTGAACTTGAGCTTATTTAACACCACCTGAAGACATGGATGTGAGATGGCAGATCTCAGGAGCAACCTGGGCCTCAGGCTACGTCCAAGGCCAGCCAGCTTAGGCGCACTATAGGTATAACTCCAAGTCCTTGGAGGAGAGGACAGTAAATATGGGCTTGATTAAGGCAGTGGATGATTATACCAATTTGGGGCCATTCTGTTGCTAATTAATGCTTCCAAGTGCCTGGAGTAGGCAGAACCTTCTGACAGAGTTGGCTCAGAAGTATCTCCAAGAATGCTGAGAGCAAATATGTGTCTGTCTTTGATCAAAGACCATTAACATTGCTCTCAGTTATATAAATAGCTCTCTGCTTCACTTGAGTTATCCAACCCAAAACTTAGATCTTTCACTATTCATCACTTGCTTGTGGCAAATCCTTTTCCAAGTTCAGCTTGTTAGTTGTTTTTATTTTTGAGTTTGCCAAATCCTTTTCCAAGTTCAGGTTGTTAGTTTGGTTTTTTTTGAGTTTGCCAAGTATCCCACACGCAAATAAAGCAACATACAAATAAAAGAAATGTCATTTTCCACCCCTTGCAAGAGACACTCCTGCTGAGAGAGACAGAGCTAACACTGTCAGCTGCTGTACCAGACATCAGCACTGATAATGTCTTTCTCTGCAGGAACCTTCTTTGCAGGCTGCCATAGAAATAACATGTTCGGAGTTTATAATGATCAAGTATGTTTTCCTAGTTGTGGTTAATAGCTGCTTTTATGTGCAGTTATAAGCTGGGCTTTCTCCTCTTTGATCTGTCTTCTGGAAAAATCATCTCCAGCATTTCCTCACATCCTGGGTCACAATCCTGAGTATAGAAGGCAGTTTTGTGGTAGTGGGAAGCCACGTGCTAGTGCTTTCAGTTCTAGCTCCCTGTGGATAAAGGTCAACATCATAAATCCTCCACTGTATTTTGATACTGGTCACCCTTCTTGTTAGTTGTCACTGTAAAGTGAACAGGGAACAAAGACTGGTCTTATTATCTTACTCCTAACGGTCTTGCTGTGCTAAGATTGAAGCCATCACCAGGGCTGTGTGATAGCTACCCATGTTGTATTCCTTTCTAGGAGATTTCAAGCACCCAAGGTCTCCAAATCGGGAAAACTGAAATTTCTAAAATAAAGAGGTGGGAAGCCCAACTTCTCATCTCACCAAAGCATGTAAGAGACCACATGTCACTGTATGCCCAAGAGAGTAGATCACTATGTTGGCACATCATCTGTGCAGTAGCTGCAAAGAAGGGAGGTGGAGATGAGAGGTCGCATGTTGCAGCTGCTCTGCAGAGCTGTCCTTCACAGCCATGCACACTTAGCCCTTGAACTTTAGGGAGTCTTCTTCAGTGAAAGGAATCTTCCACAGGAAACAGCCTGTAGAGTTGAAGAAGATCAGGAAGAAGTAGAAGAGGCCTTCCTCGGACAACTGGAAGAAGCCTCATGTTCACAGGCCTTGGTCCTTATGGGCAACTTTAACCACCCTGATATCTTCTGGAAGGGCAATGCCATTGCACATGCAATCCAGGAGGTTTCAGGGGTGCATTAGTAATAACTTCCTGATACAGGTCATTGAGGAACCAACAAGGGAAGGTGCTCTGCTGGACCTCATACTTACAAAGAAGGAAGGACTGGTTGGGGATATGAAGCTCAGGGACAGCATTGGCTGCAGTGACCAGGAGATGATGGAATTCAGGACACCAAGAGGAAAGAGCAAGACAAATAGCAGGATCACAACCCTGGATTTCAGGAGAGCAGACTTTGACCTCTTCAGGGATCTGTGTGGAAGAATCACATGGGATATGGTCCTGGAGAGAAGAGAGGTCCAGGAAAACTGATTGATTTTCAGACTTTAGTAAGGCTTTCGATACCGTCTGTCATAACATCCTCATAGACAAGCCGATGAAGTACAAATGGAGATGAGGTGGATTCAAAACTGGCTGACTTACTGGCCTAAAAGGACTGTGATCAGCAACATGAAGTTTGGCTGGAGGCCAGTCACTAGTGGGGTATGCCAGGGGTTGACACTGGGTCCAGGACCATTTAAAATCTTCATTAACAACTTGGATGATGGGGCTGAGTGCACCCTTAGCAAGTTCGTAGATGATACAGAATTGGGAGGAGTAGTTGATAGACCAGATGTTTGTGTTCTCATAAATCATAGAATCATAGCACAGCCGAGGTTGGGAGAGACCTAAAAAGATCATCTGGTCCAGCCTTTCATGGGAAGGGGAACCTCGATGAGATTATCTAGCTTCCTGTCCAGTTGTGTCTTGAAAACCTCCAGAAATGGGGACTACCACGTCCCTAAACAGGTTGTTCCAGGGATTAAAAGGGACCTTGTCAGGCTGCAGAAATGGCCTTACTATCTGGAAAGCAGCTTGGGAGAAAATGACCTGGGGGTCCTGGTGAATACCAAGTTGACCATGAGCCAGCAAAGAAGGCCACCATCATCCTGGGCTACATTAGGAAGAGTGTAGGTGGCAGGTCAAGGGAGGTGATCCTTCCGCTCTACTCAGCACTGATGAGGACAGGTCTGGAACGCTGTGCCTGTTTCTGAGCTCCCCAGTACAAGAAAGACATAGACTTACTGGAACAAAGCCAGTGTAGGGCTGCAAAAGTGATTAAGGAATCAGAGAATCTGATGTGTAGGGAAGGGTTGAGAGATCTGAGGTTGTTCAGCCTAGAGAAGAGAGGCTCGTGGAGGACCTTATCAATGTGTATAAATATCTGATGGGAGGGGGTAAGGAAGACAGAGCCAGACTCTTCTTGGTGGCATCCAGGGAAAAGATGAGAGGCAATAGCCACAAATTAAATTACAGGATATTCCTTTCAAACATAAGAAAAAATGTTCTTACTGGGAGGGTGGTCACACCCCGTAACAAGTTGCCACAGAGGTTGTGCGGTGTCCATCCAAGATATTCAAAACCCATCTGGATGTGGCCCTGGGCAACCTGCTTTAGTTGACCCTAGCAGGGAGCTGGGACTAAAATATCTCCACAGGTTCCTTCCAAACTCTTCCATTCAATGATTTTGTTTGTACATAGATTGTTTTTCAGGTTGTATTTTTCTTAGGATGTATTGAATCTCCTTGAAGTTTTTGATTTTATTTGTATGTGTATGTTTTCTAGGTATTCGAAGAAAGAAGAGTTCTGCTTGGAAAATGGGTAAACTTTTCTCTTTATATATATATATTTAAGTACAGTTAGATTTCTGAACTGATGAAGAGATTACTATAATGGGAATGTAAAAACTATCCTATTATGAAAAAGGGGTTCATTTTCCTGATGTGAAAGTGAGCTGTAACTGCGCTACTTTTGAGGAAGGTAAAGGTATAAATTCCCTCAGTACCCACATCCTGTAAGCTCTGAACTTGGGAAATCATATTCCATCATCAGAATGATCTGAAATGGGATAAGAGACCTGGGTAAAGCCTGTGAAGTCTTCAAAGAAGATATTGGGTGTTTAGGTGTTGCCATTGCCTGCCAGCAGCTCTTTGAAACCTGTAATAAATGACATGTTATCTACCAAGTGCACGCATATGGCTCCTGTAATCATCGAGCACCTCACAATTTCTTACTGTCATTATCTTCAGAGCTCCAACATGAGACAGGAGAGTGCAGTCGCTCTGTTCTGCAGGTGAAAAAATGAGGCACAGAAAGACATGAGATAGGATATTTCTGCCCCAGCCACAAATGATTGCAGAATTGGACATTCAGGATGGCGTTCCTCTGGCCGGGTAAGTAATGCTGAAACATCAGATTTCAGCCTGGCTGCTTTGGCCATGACAGGCTCCTGGTACAGCCAACAGAGACAAAGCGCTACTTCCAGAGGATAGTTCGTCTCGCTTAATGTAGGCTAAAACAACAGCCCCCCAGGGATGCCCGTTTCTTCCCATAGCCTACGAAGGGAGTCATAGCTGGCTCTCGTGAGACCCCACCTGGAGTCCTGCGTCCAGCTCTGGAGCCCCCAGCATAGGAAGGACATGGATGTGTTGGAGCGGGGCCAGAGGAGGGCCACGAAGATGATCCGAGGGCTGGAGCACCTCTCCTCCGAGGACAGGTTGAGGGAGTTGGGGCTGTTCACCCTGGAGAAGAGAAGGCTCCGGGGAGACCTTAGAGCAGCTGCCAGTACCTGAAGGGGCTACAGGAAGGATGGAGAGGGGCTTTTCAAAAGGGTGTGTAATGATAGGACAAGGGGGAACAGCTCTAAACTAACAGAGGGCAGATTTAGATGAGATATTAGGACGAAATTCTTCGCCATGAGGGTGGTGAGGCCCTGGCCCAGGCTGCCCAGAGAAGCTGTGGCTGCCCCCTCCCTGGCAGTGTTCAAGGCCAGGTTGGATGGAGCTCTGAGCACCCTGGTCTGGTGGAAGATGTCCCTGCTGATGGCAGGGGGGGTTGGAACCGGATGATCTTCAAGGTCCCTTCCAACCCTTATCATTCTATGATTCTATGAATGCAGCTCTCATAGATCTACCCAGGAAGCTGACGGCAGAGCATGAGTCTTAAGCTCACGCTTTAAATATCGCATTTTGTTTTTGCTTTTATAAGACAAAATCCATTCACAGGCTATTATGGGAAAGCAGCCATAGTCTGCTCGGTCTCCTATGCAAACAGGAATCCAGACTCAGGGACTTTATTACAATAAATGAGTGAATTCAGCTGGCTGTATTCATGTGACTTGGTAGTAACTGTATGGCTGAGCCCTGCGCACATCTTTACAAATGGAACCAAAGCACCAGTTAGGTTGTCACATGTGATACACAAGCTAAACAGAAGTCATACAATCATATAATCATAGAATGGCTTGGGCCGGAAGGGACCTTACAGACCATCTCATTCCAACCCCCCTGCCATAAGCAGGGACCCCTTCCACCAGCCCACGGTGCTCAGAGCTCCATCCAACCTGGCCTTGAGCACTGCCAGGGAGGGGGCAGCCACAGCTTCTCTGGGCAACCTGGGCCAGGGCCTTGCACCCTCATTTTAAAAAATTGCTTCCTTATATCCAGTCTAAATCTACCTTCCCTTAGTTTAAAACCATTAGTCCTTGTTCTGTCACAACAGGCCCTGCCAGCAAGCCTGTTCCCATGTTCCTTATAAGGCCCCTTCAGGTACTGGAAGGCTGCAGTAAGGTCTCCCCGCAGCCTTCTCCTCCCCAGGCTGAGCAGCCCCAGCTCTCCCAGCCTTTCCTCCCAGCAGAGGGGTTCCAGCCCTCGGATCATTGCTGGGGCCTCCTCTGGCCCCACTCCCACATCTCCAGCTCTGTTCTGTGCTGAGGGCTCCAGAGCTGGACGCAGGACTCCTGGGGGGGTCTCAGCAGACTATATATATATTGTATATATCTCACCAAATATAGATGCTCCTTATCAGCGCTCTTGGATAAAGAGTATCTGCACAGTAACTTTGTTTGAACTATGATGCTTATTCTTGATGCCTGATAGCTCACTTGTGGAAATTTTTTGCATATGGATTGGTCTTCACAGACAAGTATTTTGATTTTAAGCTCATAAAGATTATTCATCTTTATAGGAAATATGCTTTCCGTAACTTGTTGACATGCATGCATTTTGATAATAAGAAATTTCGTGGACACCAAGAAAACAAAATATTTGAGTGATTATTGTTCAAAAAACACCTCTCAGCATGATAGTCAGTAACTGACAGATCTAAATCCTGTCTCTGGAAGACTGTTGGATGTTTTAAAATGCCCATGGGATATACCATCGAAAGAGTAAAAATGTTTTCCTCAGAACACCCACTGAACAAGCCAAAATCTGGAAACAACCTTCCTCCAAACACACAGAAGATTGCTGAATCATCTTCTGAAAGGTTACATTTCTAACCCATCATATGACACTAGATCAGCAGCTCTCGTCATGCTCCGTCAGAGCTAATTGTCCTTGTGCTTCTGCCATCCATCACACCCATGAAAAGGGCGCAGAAAGCACAAAAGCTGCCCTTAACTCCCTTCAAAGCCTGTGGCATTGTGATAGCTGGTATGCAAAGCCTAGAGCACTCTGCGTTTGAGAGAAAGCCTGCCAAGAAATCACAGTGCTCTGGGCAGGACTTTTTACACCGATTCACATGGCCCTCTCAAAGTGCTCGCAGGAAGCATGGACTAGACGAAACTGCTGAAGGGTGGGTTTGTGTGGCTGGGAACCCACGTTCAGTGTAGTTGTGAATGCTTTGTTATGAAAATGGAAGGCTGAAGTCTGTCCTAAGTCCAGAACTGTTAAATGTCTTTAGTAATATCTGGCTGACAGAATGGAAAGGTGATTCTGCCCCTTTACTCTGCTCTCGTCAGACCCCACCTGGAGTCCTGCGTCCAGCTCTGGAGCCCTCAACATAGGAAGGACATGGATGTGTTGGAGCAGGTGCAGAGGAGGCCACGAAGATGATCCGAGGGCTGGAGCACCTCTCCTCCAAGGACAGGCTGAGGGAGCTGGGGCTGTTCAGCCTGGAGAAGAGAAGGCTCCAGGGTGACCTTAGAGCAGCTGCCAGTGCCTGAAGGGGCGACAGGAAGGATGGAGAGGGGCTTTTCACAAGGGTGGGTAGTGATAGGACAAGGGGGAATGGCTCTAAACTAAAAGAGGGCAGATTTAGATGAGATATTAGGACGAAATTCTTCGCCATGAGGGTGGTGAGGCCCTGGTCCAGGCTGCCCAGAGAAGCTGTGGCTGCCCCCTCCCTGGCAGTGTTCAAGGCCAGGTTGGATGGAGCTCTGAGCAACCTGGTCTGGTGGAAGATGTCCCTGCTGATGGCAGGGAGGTTGGAGCCAGATGAGCTTTAAGGTCCCTTCCAACCCAAACCATTCTATGATTCTGTGATACTATGATCTGCAGATGATACCAGGCTTGGAGGGATTTCATGAACTCTGGAGATCAGAAACCAGAATGAAATGATCTGCAGGTTGATAAGGATGAATGAAAAGTTCTGCATTTAAGAATGACATTTACAAAACTGCAGATATGAGAAAACCCAAGTATGCAGCCGTTCTGCATAAAAAATTAGTGGGAATTATGGAGGATCACAAACTGAATATAAGCTGACCGTCTCTTAAATGGTAATAAAGGGAAATATCCCAAAGAGCTGCCTGAAAGGCAGAGCCATCCTCAGTTCTGGTCGCCACATTTTGAGAAAGCTGAGGACCAACTGGAGAAACTTCTGTGAACAAGTCATATGTGAGAACAGTCTCAGGCTCAGAAAATATGAAAACAATCTCTTACTTCAGGGAAGATGGAGAAAAGATGTAAAGAGTACAGCTTTGATATCAGTCTCCCAGGCTGTCGTGGTCCATAAAACAGGTTGAGAAACAATGAACTCGCTGGCCTGAGAGGATTTCATGTCTCTGTTTCTGTGCTGCTGGACAGCCCCAAAATGTGAGGATCTGGCTGTGCTGTCACCTGCAGCATCCAAGATGCGCGATGGGTCCCGCTACAATTTTTTGGCTGTCTCACATTGCGCTTCACCAAGTATTATCGCCACGCCATGAATTTGAGCCAGCAGCGTGCCCTGGTTGCCAAGAAGGCCAGTGGTCTCCTGGGGTGCATTAAGCAGAGTGTGGCCAGCAGGTCGAGGGAGGTTCTCCTCCCTCTCTGCTCTGCCCTGGTGAGGCCCCATCTGCAGTGCTGGGTCCAGTGCTGGGCTCCCCAGTTCAAGAAAGATGAGGAGCTGCTGGAGAGAGTCCAGCACAGGGCTATGAGGATGAGGAGGGGACTGGAGCATCTCTCCTGCGAGGAGAGGCTGAGGGAGCTGGGCTTGTTCAGCCTGGAGAAGAGAAGGCTGCGAGGGGACCTTCGAAATGCCTCTAAATATCTGCAGGGTGGGTGTCAGGAGGACGGGGCCAGACTCTTTGCAGTGGTGCCCAGCGACAGGACAAGGGGCAATGGGCACAAACTGAAGCCTGGGAAGTTCCAGCTGAACCTGAGGAAGAACTTCTTCTCTCTGAGGGTGACGGAGCCCTGGCACAGGCTGCCCAGGGAGGTTGTGGAGTCTCCTTCTCTGGAGATATTCAAGACCCACCTGGCCGCGGTGCTGTGCCCCCTGCTCTGGGTGACCCTGCTTGGGCAGGGGGTTGGGCTGGGTGACCCACAGAGGTCCCTTCCCGACCATGCTGGATTCTGTGATTCTGTGAATTTCCTTCACACCAGCTCTTTTACCCAAATACTATCCAGATACACGTAAAACAGAAATTGTGCTGCTGTCTTTCAGTTGAAACCTGTGAAAGGGTTAACATCTCTCTGTTAATTTGTCTGGTTTATTTTAGTTGCTTTTATTCCCTGTTGCGCCCAGGGCAGATGCCTTGACGCGCTGCCTCTCAGCCTCCCTTGCTGCTGTGCTCTGCAAGGCAAAAATTCCTCTCATTAATTTAAAAAACTTAAAAGCCTTTTTCTCTACCTTAATGCTCAGTGCTCTCCTGCTGACACCCAGGTTAATAAGTTGACAATGAAGCTGGGGTTGAACTTGTAGATTAGGACATCCAAGCTTCAGTGTCTCCAGGTGATCTGAGCGTCTCAGTTTCCGTCCTAGCCAAATGAGATGTAGACAAGTCAGGGGAGCCCAGGCAGTGATTCAGCTCACCCTGTGGGCTCCATCCTTCTGCTAGCAATTTACACAGTGCATCCAAGTGTTCCCAGGTACTGGAACTTGCTCATCCACACGATGAAATTGTTAGCACGCTCCCTGGCACGAGTTTGGCCTGGGCCAGCAGCACTCTTCCAGACATTGTTTAGACACAATTTGGACATTAGCTTGGTCCAGGAACCACGGCAAATATGCAGTTTGGATCCAACCACCTTGTTTTGAAGGGTGAGAGTATGATAGCGTGGACATCTACATCATCTAGCTCTTGATCTCATCTACCTCTTGGTCTCTCATATCATGACAGATATGATGCAGGACTTGCAGACGACTGTCACCCTTGTAGTGGCAGCTCGAGGCTTTGTGGGACACCCCCCAACACTGGTGTTCGGGCAGCTGAACCCCATCCCTAGGCAGTGCAGACCCCCCACCTGTAGACACCCAGGAGCTGACCCCACGCTAGATGCCAAGATGTAGAAGCGATGGGTCCTGCTCGGGGGTGCTTCTTGTCAGCAGGCTGCTGGCTTGCCTCCCTCAGCAGTGTTCCCCAGAGTCTCCTCTTGCAAAATTCCAGGTTTAGCTGTTTTAACTACGATGGTGAAAGCAAAACCGAACAGCTCCCAGGGGCTAGGGGCTAATCGCTGACATGGAGCTGCTTCGCAGCGGAGATGTTTAGGATTTGGGTGGGTGGCTTAGTGTGTCTTATGGCTATCAGGTGCCTGTCTGCTTCATCCCTTCTCTTCTCACCCAGGTCCCAGGCCTCCAATAAATCCCTTCATCAGGACTGGGAGAAGATGGCGGGGGGGGGGGGGGGGGGGGAACTGCATCTCCCTAGGTGAATCATCTCCATCTGCTTGCAAGCCATTCTGCAAAAGAGCCTCGTTGACTAGAGAATTCATTCCTATGTTTGCAGAGCAGAGGGATGCCTGTGTGTGATTGTAACCCGGTGAACTCCTGTCAACACGCTGGTTTGGAGAGGAGGATTATGCCCCATTTCAGCAGCTAGTTCAAGTCACAGAATCACAGAATCACAGAATGTTCGGGGTTGGAAGGGACCTCTGTGGGTCATCCAGCCCAACCCCCTGCCGAAGCAGGGTCACCCAGAGCAGGCTGCACAGGACCGCGTCCAGGTGGGTCTTGAATATCTCCAGAGAAGGAGACTCCACAACCTCCCTGGGCAACCTGGGCCAGGGCTCCGGCACCCTCAGAGGGAAGAAGTTC
Source organism: Opisthocomus hoazin (assembly GCF_030867145.1). Classification (NCBI taxonomy): domain Eukaryota; kingdom Metazoa; phylum Chordata; class Aves; order Opisthocomiformes; family Opisthocomidae; genus Opisthocomus; species Opisthocomus hoazin. The sequence goes on from NC_134415.1 coordinate 130,656,803, forward strand.
TTCCTCGGGTTCAGCTGGAACTTCCCAGGCTTCAGTTTGTGCCCGTTGCCCCTTGTCCTGTCGCTGGGCACCACTGGAAAGAGTCTGGCCCCGTCCTCCTGACACCCACCCTGCAGATATTTATAAACATTTATTAGGTCCCCTGAATAACAGGGGTACAGACTGAATGACAGTCGGTACAACAAGCTGTCTCCTGCAGCGGAGAGGGGCCTCTGTACATTGGCACTGGTGTCCTGAGCTCTCCCCTTCGTGTCAGGCCATGTTACTTGTGTGTGTGCACTCATGGATTAATTGTAAACTGATCGCAGAAGCAGGGGCTGAGCCCTCCACGTTGCCAGCGTAGCCTTATGTCATGCAGTCCCCCGGGGAGACATTGTTCGCCAGGGCTCGGCGAAAGGCGCTGAAAAGGAAAAAAATGTTCTTAGCTGTGGACAGAGAAGGTGCAGCACCCTGAAAAGGGGAATCCGGTCCAACTGGTTGGGTTGCTGTAATCAGATGCAAGGGGAGGAACTGTGGGGAAAGGCAGCCAAATGTAGGATGGGGACATGCTTGTTAATACTGGAAAAGAGACAAATTATGCCTGCTTGAAGTACTTGGCTGCTGCTGAATGCAGCGGAGAAGAAGCTGTGTGTTCCCATGCTCCCGACCGCGTGGCGCTGATTTAAACGGAGTTTCCCTTGCAGAGTAAGCACAGGCTGAGGGTGCTGGAAGGAATCACTTGGTTGCAAAACCCGTGGCAGAATGGGAAGAGTTAAACAGGAGCAAATATTCTGTCTCCTAGAAAGAGAAGCTGGATTTGCTTCCATTAGTTCACTTAATCTCTTGGTGGGGAAGAGAGTAAGCCAGTCACCCCCTTGTCTCTGGAACTTCTATGGCAGAAATTGATCTTTGCACATGGGCGATCACGGATTCTTTTAATGAGAAGAGGATGTGGCTGTGATCCTGAATGGGGAGTCTGTGCAGCAGAAGGTTCTGCTCTTTGGCTTTTCGTCTCTGGGATCTCAGGAATGCCAATTCCATCCCTTCTTCTTGCTGACCTTATTGGAAGTCTTGCCGAGGTGTTTGCAAGAAGGAGAAGAGCTATTTACTTCTTAGAGTTCGTTCTCCAGTACTGGAATTAAATACAGCCAAGTGAAAAGCAGAAAGAAAGAGAGAAAGAGAGAAAGGGAGAAAGAAAGAAAGAGAGAAAGAAAGAGAGAAAGAAAGAGAGAAAGAAAGAAAGAAAGAAAGAAAGAAAGAAAGAAAGAAAGAAAGAAAGAAAGAAAGAAAGAAAGAAAGAAAGAAAGAAAGAAAGAAAGAGAGAAAGAAAGAGAGAAAGAAAGAGAGAAAGAAAGAAAGAAAGAAAGAGAGAAAGAAAGAGAGAAGAAGGAAAGAAAGAAAGAAAGAAAGAAAGAAAGAAAGAAAGAAAGAAAGAAAGAAAGAGAGAAAGAAAGAGAGAAAGAAAGAGAGAAAGAAAGAGAGAAAGAGAGAAAGAGAGAAAGAAAGAAAGAAGAAAGAAAGAAAGAAAGAAAGAAAGAAAGAGAGAAAGAAAGAGAGAGAGAAAGAGAGAGAGAAAGAGAGAGAGAAAGAGAGAAAGAAAGAAAGAGAGAAAGAGAGAAAGAGAGAAAGAGAAGAAAGAAAGAAAGAAAGAAAGAAAGAAAGAAAGAAAGAAAGAAAGAAAGAAAGAAAGAAAGAAAGAAAGAAAGAAAGAAAGAAAGAAAGAAAGAAAGAAAGAAAGAAAGAGGATTCTTTAAAATTATCTGGAAAGAAATTACTTCTCAATTACCTTTCATCTGCACACTATATTTTAAACTATTATTCTGCCAGTCCTCCACTTGACCGTAGATTGGGGGGGGGGAGCAGAGGAAAAAAAATACCTGAATTTCTAGTCTGTTTTGTTCTGAAAGGGAAAGGAAGGGACATTGGACATTAAACCACTTACCCACAGGAATTAAAAAGAATATTGGAAGAAATGCATGTTTTTTCCTATTATTTTTAATTTTGGGAGGCCACAGTTAAATAAGGATTTCAAATGCCCCTGAAGTTAAATGTAAAAATGAATGTGCTGTGATTTGACCTGTGGAGAGCAAGATGTCAGCTGTGGAAAGCTGGCTCCAGGAAACAATCTGGTGAAAGCAGAGTGTGTGTTTCGGGGATGGCCAACGCATGAGAAAGAAGCAAACAGGGGAAAGCAGCACTCCCCAAACAGGGAAATTCCCCTCACAGTTCCGTTTCCCCTTTGAAGAGAAGATGAGCTTGGGTGTCTCGCTGTGCTAGGAAGGAGGATGAAGCAGGACTTCTCCAAAATCCGTATTTTTACTCTGGAAAGGCATCATGAACCGTGCTGTTCTGCTGCCTGCGGTTCTCACCGGGGATTCCTGCCGATGCTGCCTGCAGCCGCCGTGGTCCTCTGCCATGTCCTCCCTCCTGGCACTCTGCGCTGCCCTCGCAGCCAGGACTGCTCCTGCAGGTTTTGAGGCAGATTGCACAGATTGTGGCGATGAGGTCAGTCTCCTCCCGGGAGTTTCCTGCTGACAGGGCCCTTTCCATCCTCTCCTATCAACACAAGTTAAACACCAGCTACCGCCACCGTCGCTGTTTGCACAGCTCTGCCCCACTCCGCTCAATGCAGCGTTGTTGTTGCCATCGTAGCAACGTGATACATGCTGGTGTGGTTACCTAAGTACTCATTTCTTCCCACAACCATTTTATTCCTCCTCTTTAGATACCTCTCATAAGCATAGAAATGCTGTGAAAAGTCTTTGGTACCATGCAGCCGGATCGGTGCCGCGAATTTTCCTTGTGAGACTCGGGCAGCTGATTTAGTTTCTCTTTGCTCCACTTCTCTGTAGTGGGGATTCCTCTGCTATGCACTGGGACTGTGAGAAAAAATACTTTCTAAATTGTGAGGCACACAGATATTGCAGTGTGGGGGCCACGTAAGTGTCAGGATAGACGAGGAAGCAGCAGTGAAGTCATTGTGGTTTGGGACCTGATCTTGTAGACACACATCCGAGTCTCCTCCTTTCCATGAGAGAAGCCAAGTTTCGGAGCTGGTCCCAGGAGTCTTGTGAACATGAGTGTGTCCTGGACTAGGCCATCCTTTGAGGATTATAAAATGCACGTTACATGGCTTCATAGTTTCTTTTAATGTAGCCTCTCCATTTGTTCCCAGTTCCTACGTGCTTTGCTCTTGAATGAGTCACCAGAAGCTGCTGCTTATGCACTTTCACTTGCCTTAAATGTGTGCTTTATTTTAAGAAGCCGAATCTCCGGTTTCACAGAACCTGGAACTCCTTTTTTCAGTTTGACAAGTGGACGGATGGTCAGAGGCGGAGGATCCTGGTGGACCTGTTGGAACGCTGCTCCCCATCACAGCAGAAATTCTGTGCCAAGCAGCTACAGGATCGAGTCCCCACCGAGGCTGTAGATTTTACCACGAGGCTTCCTAGAGTCCTGTCTTTATACATCTTTTCCTTCCTGGACCCGCGGAGCCTCTGTCGATGTGCACAGGTAAAAAAGCCAACACGTACCCAAGGTTCAGAAAGTCAGGTCAGGCTAGTTAAAAAAAAGGAAACGGCACTGGTTTTCATCAAAGACGTACCAGTGCTGGTGCCAAATGCTCAGTGATGCCTGTATGAGACTGAATGCAGCGCTTCCACAGATCCTAAATAAAGCCAGATTGGCCAAGATTTACAAAAGTGGAGAGTAATTTTAGATGCTCAGCTCTAAGGCATTGAACATGTGGCACTTCACAGACTGATTCTTCCCAAGAAGGAGGCCTGGTACTTTCTGAAAATCATGTTCTTTTAAAGTACCTTGCACTGTGTGCAGACTCATTAATCGCTTTGAAAAATATTGGCTTCTGCTAGTTGCACAGAGCTGCACACGATGCTTGAAGAAAACCAGATCCTTTAAAATGCTTGAGGGTAGTGTTGGATGTGGAGAAGCAGAGAAGTTACAGATGTGCTTTTGAGCACAGTGTCTCGGGCTTCAGCCTTTTAAGCACAGCAGCTGAGACTACAAAAATACATTTGCATGAGATAAAGTGCTGTGAGATGATGCCCAAAGTAGCTCTGAATGAGTAACTTCAGACATTGGTGACATTATTACTGCACTAACATAGTACTCCATACAATACTACGAATATGTCAAAATCTCAGCTAGGTTAAAGCTTGCTTTAGTAACTTTCTCCAGCATTTCATGTTTCGTGTGGATGCCACACACACTACTCCTTCACAAGCAAGGAGAAGACAGGTTAGGAAATTGCTTACTCAGAAGGAAAGGTCTTTACAGTGCTACCTGTGTCGCATCATTGGATAGCTGCTGTCACAAGCACGGCAGCACCAACAGATGATGTTTGTCTGTAAGCTGGAAGAAGCACTGCACGCAAGGTGACTGTGTGATGGGGTAAAACGGCAGAACGTGAGCAGGAAGAAAATGTTCAGAATGGGTCTGTCAGACTTGGGGGCTTTATTGATGGTGTTTTTCTCAGTGGAAACTAATAAAGGGTTTATTCCAACTACTGGATGCTTATTGATTAGAAGCGCAGGAAGTTTTCCCAAACAAGCTGAAATTTTTTTCTCTTGGCCTGTCATTTTTGGAGTACTTCACCCTGTGCTGGACATCAGCTAATGCTTAGACACTGAGCATGTCATGAAAACCTTGAATGGTTTAAATGGTTTAATGAGAGGTTTAAATGGAACATAAACAGTGCTGAGGAATTGAAGGGTGCAGGGGAATTACATCCAGAGTACAGAAATCTCTAGCTGCAATCTTGGATGCTTGAAACCCCAAGTTTTTCATCTTACTGGGCATCCACAGGTGAGCTGGTACTGGAAGTACCTGTCTGAACTGGATCAGCTCTGGATGCTGAAATGCCTACGTTTTGGCTGGTACATCAACTTCTCTCCAACCCCCTTCGAGCAAGGAATCTGGAAGAAACACTACATTGAGATGGTGAAAGAGCTGCATGTCACGAGACCAAAGGTAGATACCTACCTACCTCTAGAGATGTTTGGGCCAGTGGGAAAACTGGGCTGGTCGGGTACCTAACCCCTTTGCCTCTGTATCTTTCTGTAATCTCCCATGAATAAGATGGAAGATACATTAATTTAAATGTGAATCTAAACTCCTGTGTTGCCATGCACCCTACTTTCCCATCATCCATCCCTGGTAGGGGGGAAGTGAAAATCTCACTGGTTTGGAGAAGCCGTCACCAAAGTCTCAAGCTGCTCTCCTTTCAAGGTGTTCTGGAGTAATCCTCTGTATTTCCCTGCCCAGCACCCAAGGCTGCTCCCCTCTCTTCTTCCCCACTTTACAGAGCATATGATAGCTTGCCTCAATCTGATAAGCAGAGGTGGGGTACCCGGCATCACCCCTGCTGACACTGCAGAGCCAGTTTACCTGGTGGAAAGGAAAAAAGCACCCATTATCCCTCTTGTAGCCCTTGGTGTTGTCTCTTTCTCTCTTCTTCAAAGGTGGCAAGGCCATTTTGGGGAGGTGGAGCATTACTCAGTAGCTGTTGCTTTCCCCTGAGATTCGTTGATGCCATGCCTGGTGTGCGGGGCTGTGAGGATGGGACTCTTCTGCCCTGAATTCAAAACTCAGCCCTCTAATTTTAACCAGACTCCCCCGCAGGCTTTCTCTGTAGTCAATGGAGAGAAGCCAAAGCATCTCAAAAGTAGCTCAGCTCGTCTTAATGCACATATTGGGACATGGGTGATGACGTACACTGTCAGGGTACCCATTTCTGTCCACCGACCATAGTGGAGCCTGGAGAGACTAATTTTGAGTTAATACTCAATTCTTAGAAGTCTAAAGTTAGGCAAAATAAATCTAATTTTCATTATAGGCTAAGATTTATTTTCTTCTTTTAATCTCTCTTATTAGACTCCTTCAAAGGTTGAGTTTGTAGTTATTGATGTGCAACCAGTAAGAAGCAATGTCCCAGAAGCAAAACTTTCTGTGCCAGGAAGGAGGACGAATAAGGAGAAAAAAGAGCTCCCACCGTGGCGTTCATCAGACCGGCATCCTACGGACACCATCCGATTCAACTACCTCGACAACTACGATCCCATTGAGCAGGCTCGGCAGGCGTAAGAGCTTGATCTCTTCCCTTTCGCTTTTTCTGCGACGTAGGGTATGTTTGTGTCCTTCGCAAGCTCACTCCACCTGTGCTCCAAGCTGCCTCAAGGTCTCATAGTTCAGCAGCCTTGTCTGCAAACTCATTTTGCTGCTCTTTTGGCTTTTTTTGGATTGATCTTGGTCCCGTTGTAGTCGCAGCTGCACTGCTTTGTGCCCTTTCAGTGGAGAGCATGGGCACAGCTTGTTGGTGTCTGCCTATAAAATTGGCTGTAACTCCTGGGGAAGTTAGATAGCTGTTATGGGAAGAATCAGGATGAGGGTTTGTTCATGAGTGTTTTAAATAAAGTGCAAGGTTGAGAGGAATCTGCGGTTTCTGCGCAGAAGAGGAAGAATGAATTAATCGTGATGAAACATAATTCTAGAACTTCAAGGATCTTCTCGCTTAGAAGAGATTTAGATGTTTGAATGGGGGTGCAGGTGTAAGAGTATATATGAAGTAATGAATAGTATTTGTACCTATGCTGCATGGGATAGATGGCCTAGATCCATCAGTTCTGAGGCTAGTCAGCAACCAGCTAAAGAAAGGCATTTCCACCCCAAAGTATAGTTTTGCAGGTTGACTTCATAGAATCATAGAATGCTTTGGGTGGGAAGGAACCTTTAGAGGTCATCTAGCCCAACCCCCCTGCAGTGAGCGGGGACATCTTCAACGAGATCAAGTTGCTCAGAGCCCCATCCAACCTGGTCTTCAATGGTTCCAGGGATGGGGCATCTCCCACCTCTCTGGGCAACCCATTCCAGTGTTACACCACCCTCACTGTAAAAAATTTCTTCCTTAGATCCAGTCTAAATCTACCCTCACTTAGTTTAAAACTCCCTTAGACTTGTGTTAGGACTGTCCCCTGTTTTTCTTTGACACATCTGGCATCAGGTATTTTCGGCATCTTAGATTTGTGGTCAAATTTCTGTGCATTAACAAGCCTCAGCAGGAGCAATAGCAAGGAGGCTGCGGTAGTCACCTGCGTGCAGTGTTTGGCCATTTCTTATTGAAGTCTCTGTTAGTACCACCTCTCATTTTCATGGGCTCACAGCAGTTACCTCAGTTCAGCTGATGTGCAGTAACTTGTGAAACGGGTAACACTGTCATTAACCTGCACTTGGTGACCACGTAATGGATTGGCTTGACTGTTGCCTAGATCCTGCGCGAGTCCCTGTGAAAAAGACCACACAGGCTCTCACCCAACAGAACGTGCAGAGAGGAGGAGATTCCTCTTCACTGTGCCAACAAAAAACCTTGAGAACCAACCGAGCCACGATGAAAGTATCCAGACTGTACATTAAGTAAATAACTGATAGAGCTGAGATTAGCCCTGTGCACAGGAACAATCAACCCATGAATTAGCCCAGCCGAGTGATTATTTGGCTAAGCAGCCCTGCACTCGCGTAGGCTCTTTCTCAGTGTGATTAACTTTGCCGGACCCACCGCTCCTCCGGGGTGTTCCGCAAAGTTCCCAGTGTCTGAGCAAAAGCCCTTTATGAATCATTTTTTAATCCGCGTCCCCTAGTCCTAGGATACTGCAGTACTTCAAAGAGCTTTCCAGTTTCCACCTCACCCTCTTTCTGTGGTACGTTTCCAAACTCTAGCACCATTTTGGGTAGAGTTCTCTGAGGCTTTTAACTAAACATTTTGACAAAACGCCTCTTGTTGTGAACGGATGTCCTGATATTATTTTTCAGTTGTGCTGAATGTTTCTGTGTAGCCGCTCCCGAAGGTTTCTGTGAGGTTTAGGGTTCCCTTGTGCTGGCCATCACCCTGTGTCAAAATTTGGACAAGCCTTGGTTGAAGAGTTTAAAAGCTGCTTGTTCCAGCATTGAGCTGTACATGCAGCTGACAACCAGATGCAAATGATTCTGCATTGCTAATGATACAGTAAGCACACTGACTGTTTTCTTCTCCTAAGTGAGATTTGAGCCTCTATCCATTTGTGCAATGGAGAATATTTTAATGCCTAGTGTTCTAGCAAATCTGGCATTTATCCGTAATTATAGAGGATTATTGCAAGGAGAGAAAGGAGTTCTGTGAGATTTGCTTGTTTATCAAGGATCTCCCTTTAATATCGCTTAAGCTGAAAGTAATTGCTAGTGTGTAGTCTCACCTGTACTGATTATTCAGCAAAGCAGGTGTGCCGTTTCAGGTGCTGACCCAGCTTCCCACTCACAAAATGAAATTCTGGTGCTTCTTTTCTGTGGAGACACTGCCGACAGAGTCCTCTCAGCAGCCCCTTCCCAGAATCACAGAATCACAGAATCACAGAATAGTAGGGGTTGGAAGGGACCTCTGTGGGTCATCCAGTCCAACCCTCCTGCTGAAGCAGGGTCACCTACAGCAGGCTGCACAGGACCTTGTCCAGGCGGGTCTTGAATATCTCCAGAGAAGGAGACTCCACAACCTCCCTGGGCAGCCTGTTCCAGTGCTCCGTCACCCTCAGAGGGAAGAAGTTCCTCCTCATGTTCAGACGGAACTTCCTGTGCCTCAGTTTGTGCCCGTTGCCCCTTGTCCTGTCGCTGGGCACCACTGAAAAGAGCTTGGCCCCATCCTCCTGACACCCACCCTTCAGATATTTATAAGCATTTATAAGGTCCCCTCTCAGCCTTCTCTTCTCCAGGCTGAACAAGCCCAGCTCCCTCAGCCTCTCCTTGTAGGGGAGATGCTCCAGTCCCCTCCTCATCCTCGTAGCCCTCCGCTGGACTCTCTCCAGTAGCTCTTCATCTTTCTTGAACTGGGGAGCCCAGCACTGGACACAGTACTCCAGATGGGGCCTCACCAGGGCAGAAGTCCTCCTGCTAAGGGTCTACATAGACTAGGCTGGACTAGACTAGACTATCTCAGTTGGAAGGGACCTACAACAACCATCTAGTCCAACTGCCTGACCACTTCAGGCCTGACCAAACGTTAAAGCACATTGTTAAGGGCATTGTCCAAATGCCTCTTCAGCACCGACAGGCTTGGGGCATTGTAGCCTGTTCCAGTGTTTGACCACCCTTGTGGTAAAGAAATGCTTCCTAACTTCCCGTCTAAATATTGCGTCCTCCATCCTTTGCTTCTGGGCAGCTCCCTGGGGGTTGGGTCGTCACCCGGCTGCCTGTCTGCAGTAGGAACAGTAGGATTCACCCTACTCACTCCACCTTTCACGCTGGAGTGTTCCTCAAGTGTAGGCTGTCGGTGGAGGTGGCAGGGGCAGCTGCTGGGTGGCTTGGGCAGGTGTAGGGTGCCTATGAACGGTAGCACAATGGCCAAGCGGTCAGAGTGCCCCACGGTGATGCCAAGCTTTGTTTGGTTGGCTGATGCAGGCCATGCTCAGCCAACTGTGAGTGAACGTCTGGTCGGTTGAGCTAGGGAGGCTCATGGGAATGCTATGCAAGATGATCTACCTCACTGCAGCCTACGGGCTCAGGCAGACCCTGCCTGACCAGTGTAAAGGGTTGTAAAGCAGAACAGAGAACAGAGATACAAATCTCTGACCCCCCAGGCTGTGTTAGGTATAGTTATTCTTCAGATTAGATGAATTCTTGGAGCTCAAGGGCATAACAACCACTCTTCATGTAAAATGAATGTCAGAAGTAATGAAATCTATGTAAAATGAGATTCCTAAAACAATAGGGAGTGATTTCCCCAAATACAGGGTTTTGCAAAGGTAGTCTGGGAGAGGAAATGAGTTTTGCTGCAGTCTGAATGCATCTAGAGAGCAACGAGTATTTTCTGGAGGTCATGAGCACGTGTGAAAAGACGCAGCGGAACCAACAGAAAAGCAGCAGAAAGCCAAAGCGATGGCTGAGAGAGAAGGACTAGGGAGAGCACTTGGAGGCCAGCAGGTTACTGGAAAGCTGTGAGCCAACAAACCATTCTTTCCCTTTGAGTTCTGCTGTGCTGAGGAAAACTGGCCTTGCTGAAAATTCTTTGTGACCAAACAAGGTTACATCAAAGGAATACCTGACGCCATCATCAAAGCTATGCGTGAGACTAGTCACTGGCTGCTTCTTTGAATCAAAGTTAATCTGCCTAATGTCAGGGTAAATTTTGCAGAATTTAAGAGGCAACGAAAAAATAAAGTTTTTCCTAGCTCTTGGACCAGGTTAAAATCTCCTCTGAGCTGGCCCTCGCTCTGCGCTGGCTTTCTGGCCCAAAGAGAGGTGAGAACTCTCCTGTTCATCGTAACAGGGTGTCCCCGCTGCAGCCGAAATATTGGCATGTAAATGGCTGAGCTGTCATTTGTTTCTCTGCTGGCCTCTTGGGGGGAGTCATTAGCTATATGCGCCCTTCCACAGCAGTATCAAAACGACGCTGCTGTGAATTCATAGCAGAGAACTTATCCTTGCTTAGCCAAAAAAATGTGAAACGTGGGAAGCATAACAAGCTACGGGCAATTCTCAATTATGAGACAAAGGGAATCCTAAAAGAGGTAACACAAAACATATACTTTAGGCTATAAGACCATCATTGGGTATTTACCTTTGAAAAACAAATAAATAGATTTCTATAGAGCAATTGGGTGAGAGTTTGGCCTGGACAGTGCTGGTGCTTCATGTCACTTGGGAGCAAAACCGCAACATGGTGCCACAGCTGCGTAGTGCCAAAACATGGCAGAAGGGTGTTAATTTGCAATCTGGATGATAGCTGAGACTTGACTGGGTTTTATTCCGATGGATTTTTTCGCTGCTTGCTCAGAAAGGCATGAGCTTGTGCTCTAAAACTGCATGCCACCCAAGAGCCTCGGTGACAAACACCACTGCAGCAGGAAGGAGATGGGAGGAGATCCCTGCGTTCACCAAGACATCTGGTTTAGATGGGATGGTGTGGAAAAAGCTTCATAGTCACTGAGCAGCGAAATTAAGAATAGCAACGATCAGATGCGTGGTCGAGGGAGTGGTGAGGCGACAGAGCAGAGATACAGACAGGGGTTGAATTACAAATTGCCTGGAAGGGGTTATCAAAATCCCTCGGTAGAATTGTAGCTGTGACTTCTGGCGTTGCTGCGTGTATGTGTGCAATTTATCACGAGGATGATTTCTGGTAGGTCCGGTTTGTTTTCTGCCTGAATTGTCCAGGTAGCTTTTTGTTCGTATACAAACAAAACAGAGACCAGCAAGGATGGATTTGTGGCTTTGGGCACAAAGCAATATTGCAAAGGTGAAGCGAAACATTTTTATCTAAAGTGTGGAACTAAGTTAGCAAATGGTCTCTGGGACTCTGATCTGCCTAAAAAAGGACCAGGAGGGGCGTTTCTTTCAGCCCCGGCGTGTATAGTTCTGCTGGGAGGCATCTGGTGTTTGTGCTGCTTGCTGCTAATAAATCAAAAGATTTGCCTCTCACTTTATCATGAATAATGAATCCCGATTCTAGCCTAGCGCTGGACCCCTGCCAAGATTGTGTCCTTGTGCCTCAAGACAGAGCCCTGCTACTTCTCATGACAACAGCTCAGCCAAAATGCAAGCTCCTTCCCCCCCCCTCCCCCCTTCTGGAAGCCAGCACTAATTCAGTTAGATAATTTATGGACATAGGCCGGCTCTAAAAACAGTTGCATATTGTACTGGAGTGTTTACCCAACGAGAAAATAATTACTTTCAGTAATTGTTCTGTCAGCAGCCTGGGCCCAGTTTCTGACAAAAAAGGGGCTGGCTCGCGTGAGAAGGGCATGGTGTTTCCCCGTCCTTCCGAATCCTAACGCTTGTCCCTCACTTTTCATGTTTCTGAATAGCCACCCCAGGACTCTCTGCCTGGTAGGCTTGTGGGGAATTAAAAATGTTTCTTAACGGAGGAAAGCGGGGCGAGAAACACCCAGTTCAGCACTGGGAGTGAGAGACTTGCCATCCTCATCTGGGCTCTCATGCCCTTTTCCTTTGCAGCCTTGAGAAACCCATCCTCACTGCTTACATCTCCGTAGAATCATGGAATCACAGACTGGTTTGGGCGGGAAGTGACCTTTCAAGGCCATCCAGTCCAGCCCCCTGCCATGGGCAGGGACGTCTCCAACCAGATCAGGGTGCTCAGAGCCCCATCCAGCCTGGCCCGGAGTGGTTCCAGGGCTGGGAATTGAGATGGTGGTGGTGACCTGCTGCAGCGGGATGCTCTGACACCATGAGCAGGGACACTGGAATACAGCAGCAGAGGTTAATATCTTAATTTAGGACCACAAGGCCAGGTCTGCCTTCTAGCTAAAGACGACCAGTTCACTCCCTATAATAATGTTTTGGATTTAATTTTCTCTCTTGGCTGTTAGTGACGTGTTTATAAACAGATTGCAGTTTTCCTCAACTTACTGTTTGAAATAATTTGTCTTTATGGTTCTTGATCTGCAGCTGGTCTGGGACGAGTGAGTAACAGATACGTGCTGGTGTTGGCTGCTTTTGAGGACGTGTGTGTTATATGGTGTAGGATAAATGTTGCTGTTATAGAATCATAGAATCATTTAAGTTGGAAAAGACCGTCAAGATCACTGAGTCCAATCATTAACCCAACACTGCCAAGTCCCCCACTGAACCATGTCGCTGAGTACCACATCTCCATGTCTTTTAAATACCTCCAGGGATGTGAAGTGACTCCACCACTTCCCTGGGCAGCCTGTTCCAGTGCTGGACAGCCCTTTTGGTGAAGAAATTTTTCGTAATATCCAATCTAAACCTCCCCTGGCACAACTTGAGGCCATCGCCTCTCGTCCCATTGCTGGTTACGTGGGAGAAGAGACCACCCCCCCCCCCTCACTACCCCCTCCTGTCAGGGAGCTGGAGAGAGCAATGAGGTCCCCCCTCAGCCTCCTCTTCTCCAGCCTGAGCAGCCCCAGCTCCCTCAGCCGCTCCTCAGCAGACTTGTTCTCCAGAGCCCTCCCCAGCCTCGCTGCCCTTCTCTGGACACGCTCCAGCCCCTCCATGTCCTTCTTGGAGTGAGGGGCCCAAAGCTGAGCACAGCACTCGAGCTGCGGCCTCACCAGTGCCCCGTACAGGGGCACGATCCCTGCCCCAGTCCTGCTGGCCACACCATTGCTGGTACAAGCCAGGATGCTGTTGGCCTTCTTGGCCACCTGGGCACACTGCTGGCTCCTGTTCAGCCGGCTGTCAACCAGCACCCCCAGGGCCTTTTCTGCTGGGCAGCTCTCCAGCCACTCCTCCCCAAGCCTGGAGCGCTGCGTGGGGTTGGTGTGACCCAAGGGCAGGACCCGGCACTTGGCCTTGTTGAACGTCACACAGTTGGCCTCAGCCCACCGATCCAGCCTGTCCAATGTTCTACGACTCTAGGATATAGCAGTAGAGGTTTTAGAGTCTATTTCCACCCTTTATGTTCATGATTTTGCATTCAGAATGTGCTTTCCAGCATGCCTTCCAGGAGCCCAGAGACACTGGTGACGAAGCTTGGAGACCAACCCAGAGAGCACACAGAGTTTCTGCTTTAAATTTGCCACTTCTATATTGCAGAATTTGAATGGGGAATGAACACCTTGAGAGCAAGTGTTTTTATGAACCTGCCTGAGTTCGTAAAAAAACTTCCTCACAGCATGGATTTTACTCCTGATATTGGAAAAATGTGACAACTGGCCATATTCCGGTGTACTTCACTTAATTTTCACACTCTGGAATATTCCTGTTCTGCCAGTTAATTGTATTGACTTTAATAATATCTGCATAAAAATTTATAAATTTATACACATACACATACACATATACAAGAAGAAGTATTTGGCTATTAAAACAATGAATAAATAACTTGTTGGAGGCGCAGTCCTCTAGCCTTGTTTATTTTACAAGTTACATGGACTTGACTGAAAACTCTTAAACTGATTTAGCTACACTTGCCTTTCTGTGAAGTCCCCTAGGCTGATGTAACACGTTACATGGATTTAGCTTAAATCAGTAAGTCTCGAGCTAAGGGCACATGTTTGAGTGCTCTGAAGTTATCATAACTTAAAAAATAGCAAGTTACCACCCTCCCTGAGCCACGCTATCTGATTGTGCGCGCCTGGTCTGCCCCAGGTGCAAGATAAAATGCATTATCTTTAACCATGTCTTTTTGGATGGCAATGTCATAAAGGATTTTCTTTTTCTCAACCCCAGGGAACCAACTCCACAGCACTTGTTAATACTGTTCTGTTCTACTCTGCAGGAGAAAGAAAGGAGGCGGGGAGACCCCAGACCTTAGCCGGCAGGCAGCGGAGAAAAAAAAGAGCATGGGTTGTGGATCTAATAAGTTCCAGAAGGCAAGATCACTGGCAAGTATCACCGGCTTGTAATTGTACCAGTTGGGGCCCGGTGTCAGGTACACCCAGGAGCGTTTTAGCTCAGAGCTTTTGCTGAACTTAGGTCTAACTGTGAAGCTTTGCTCTGGCTATAAGGAGGCTGCCAGGCACATTTGCTGCCTATCCCGAAGGGAGAGACCTGGGCAGAGGGAGGACACAAAGCACGCGACGTCTGGCTGCTCCGGGGGCAATCTCTCCTTGCAGCCTAGACATGGCGCGTCTGCCTTGAGGGGAAAAGACAGCAACTGTCTGCGTGGAGACAGCGACCTTCTCATCTGCTTCTCCCTCCCAGCATCCCACCAGCCAGTTTCCACGCTTTACAAAACACCGAATCAATTCTCTTATGGCGCTTGCATCTCTTCCCAGAGCTGCTCTTCTGTGCTGGCGACTTTTGATCGTTGCAGTTTGATGTTAGTTTATTCTCTGTTCGCCGCACTGAGCCCGAGCGAGCAGCCCCAAGGTCTTAATACTGAGGCTCCATTGTGCTCATCGCTGGTAAAATAGGGCATCCTCACATGAAAGGAGTCTGGGGAAGTCGGGCTTCCAGAAAGCATCATGGGTCTAAGCTTTTGTAGATACGGCAACAAACAGCTGCCAGCAGAACGACGTGCTCACAAGCGTATCAGGGGTTTTTGCAGACCTGGAAGCGTGTTTCCTAAGCGATAAAAGCCAGGGAACGCACGTGAGTTGTGATGAAGAAGGTTTACATAGAAGAGAGGCATTGTCTCCCGAGATTGGGAGGCATTCTCCTGACCCACATACAGCCTGTTTGCAAGGAAACAGATTCAGTCAGTGTTAAAGAACAGAAAATATAATTAGAGTTATTCAGCCTGTGTCTTAAACAATTCCCATTCTCCAATGCCTTCCTCTGTAGCCCTTAGATCAGAGCGCCCTTACACGGTTTCATTCCACCACAGCTTCCCGTTTCAGATCTAAAGCTGTTTTATTGTCAGTCCAGAAGTGAAAGAATCTTAGTTCAGGATAAAAAGAGGTGAATTTGATTTTCTTTCCTCAGATTTTAGGAAAGTTATGTTTTCTTCTAAGTTACTGAACCTACAACCCACAATCAGGAAGGCACAGGCACCTAGCCTGACTCCCGCCATGAAGTCCAGACCCTGCACAATGTCAGCGAGAGTTCTTGCCCTAAGTTGCAGCAGTGTGTACGTACGTGTCACCTTCTGTTGGCTGCTCACAGCTTAAATTTATTTAAATTTATTATTCCTGTAGCAAATAGTCACCCGGAAGCATTTAGCTGGCACAAAATGGTCGTGGACAGATGCCTGGGGGAGCACACAGAGTTGGTGGGTACTGAATTCTCACCCCACAAAAAGCCCTGGGAAGAATCTTCAAGCCACTGCCAAGGCCTGAGAGGCCCACCATCCTCCCTTGGTCCCTCCTGGGCAGCTGGGACAGCCTAACCCGGGGGTTAAGTGTCCTCAAACCCATGGGGCCGTGCCGTGGTGACGTCAGCCCAGAACAGAGCTCCATGCTTTTGTGCTGAGCAATCTTGGTAGCACTGGCTTCTATTTGTCTTAAAAATCTGGGGTAGCCTGTGTGGCAGTGTCACTCTTTCCTAGACCTTTACGTTAAAAATGGGCTTGCATTTCTTTTGAGTGCAGAGTTGTCCAAATTTCAGTAGGAGAGCTGTGCTTTTTATCCTCTGATATATAAGCCTGCTGTTACGCTGGCCATTAATGACTACAACACTACATGACATTAAAGGTTAGGTTATGGTAGGCTGATGCATAGAAAAAGAATACATATATATAACTTGCTAGGAAGAATCCAAAATTAATTTCCATTTTTTATTAAGGTAGGATTGGGAAACCTCATTGAAATTAAGACCTGTGAAAAGACTCATATTTAATCAAGTCCAAATAAAGAGGCTTAATGCTCAAATCTTTTAGTAAATCCTTAGAAGAACAGACTATGATGAAAGAATAAGTGCCCCAAGCAAGCAAACATCAAGTCAAATTAAAATGAAGCTCTTAAATAGATCAATGATCCAAGTGCAGAAAGTAGGTGAGAATAAAGTACATTACAGCCAACAATGAAGATGTGAAGAGGGCTATTATTTGGAGCTCCAAGCTGAGGAGGCTGAACAGCACACCAAAACAGAATAAACCTGTAATTAAGGTGGTGACCCGAGTCCTGCAATTACATCCACTGGCTCCACGTTTGCATGTGGTGAATCAGTTCTCCGAGTAAACTTGTGAGGTTTTGGAGTTTATTAGTAATTATGGAAACAGCAGCATAAAATGTGACCAGGCTTACACTTAAATTAGAATAAATTAAAGTAAATTAGCTAAATTACAATAAATAGTAAATTGCAATAAATTAAGTTAATTAAGTCTCTGAATGAAGGGCCACGTTCTTTCTTACGAACCCACATGCAACCCCCAGCTCTCTGCAGTGGGGAGGGAACACCCCACTCTGTCTTTATCCAGGGAAACGCTTTACATTAAGGATATGTATAGTTTCATCTCTTTAAGCACTGTGCTGGATCAAGGCTTTATGGCATGGCTGTGCCACCTTGATGCTCACCTTGCCTTCAGCAGCCACTGTCCCAGTATTATATAAAGAAAAGTGAGGAATGCGACAGGTTCGGTGACTTCTCCACGCTTCGGCCAGGCTGGGCATGGGAACCGGAGCTCTGTTCCGGGCCACTGTATCATCCCTCCTCTTCACTGCGACGTGGAGCTTGTGCTGCCCTGCTGCGACTTCACGGCTCTGGCCCTGCAGGTCCCTTCGCAGGCGTCACTGCTGCCACGTCAGCGTCCTTTACCCAAGTCCCTGAGGACTTCCAGTGAGGAGTCTTCTGCAGCTTCTCAGCAAAATAGGCAGCCTCATGCCCCAATGTCAAAATTCCCAGATACTTTAGCAGGAAGGTAAAATTTGATTGATGCTTTTGACAGCTTTGCAAATGACTGCAATGTCAGCAATTAGGGGCTGGTTTTGCCTTTCAGGCTGTCTGCTTGTTTCTGATCAAGAGACTGCTCCACCCTCACAGCTGTTCCTGAATTACTGGCTTATTTTTTGTACTTACTAAATAATGTCTTTTTGTCAGGATCAGTCATTCTTGCCTCATTGCCTATATCCTAAGCTAATAAGATTGCAGCATTTGAAGCCAGGAATAAATTTTCCTATGACATATTGACAGGGAATTGATGTTCTGAGTATGAATTGAGTTTGTGTACTGTGTGGCTATAGCCCACATGAAGATCCGGGGCTCGTAGCACTGAGACACGGTCCCGTCCAGTGTGTATTTATATTCTGCAAATCTTAATTTTGAATTTTATTTATTCATACAAGAAACCCTATTGAACGTCATAGGGCTATTCCTAGGAGTGAACAGAACTCAATACAACATTTGCATATTCAAACTCAGGTTACATATGTCACCCTAATTTTAAAAGTATAGCCTGGCTTTAAGAGTCTGTGCCTATCTGTCCCTGAGAGCTCTAAAACTGAACCACCACCAACACAAGAGATGAAAAGCAAGGAACAGTCAGATCTATGCTGGAACTGCTACCGCTCCTGTGGTATTGCGCTGTTCTCGCTAGGACAAAAAACCTGCAGCTGCTCTTCTCACACCATCGCTGTCAGACCCCAAGCACTGCCAAGAACCCGGACCCTTTTGTATGACCACTGGCCTGTCTTTAGGTTGATGTTCAGCAGTGGCTGGATTGCTTATTTATAACCAGACAATTAGGCATGAAGCACCATGTATCTGCCACTGCTGCCAATTCAAACAATGGAAAGAGGAAACAGGCGGGCAGGAATTACCGAGCAGCATTGGCTTTTCTGCACAACCATTCTACCATGGACACTAGATTCACATAAGACTATCTGCCCACATATTGCTTTTTAATGAGTTGCTATGTAAATGTTTGGCTTGGTTAGTGTTCGTTCACTATTCTTACCAAATGATTTGTATCAGTCAGAAAAAAGCCAAAGCTGTAGGTCTGCAGAACCTGTGCATTTTGAGTATTTGTGATTTTTCTCAAGGAATAGACAATCACTGTGAAGATTTTTTTTTTTTTGCTTAATTTCTATCCTGTTTAGTAAAGCGTTCATTGAACAGTATGTTAAAATAAACTTCATCCTTTACGCTGCGAGACTTCTAACAGCAATCAAGACTGGGATCAGTCGCAGCCATATGCACGGGGGAAAGTTTGTGCATTAACATATGAATTGATGTGGAGAATCAATTAATGTGGGTTTGGCTTTACTAGCATCAGTTTCTAATTGGGTCCTTTTGTCCTTAAGGTAAACTTACACCAGAGCACAGGTCCCTGCAAATAATGCAGAATATGCTTATATCATTTAGGAGTCTCATTCAGAGATATCATTTTGGGATATAATTTATAGAATGTCTATAGCATGTACACAGAATGTATAGAATTTATAGAAGTTCTCGATGGACTCCCAACGCTTTCAGTCCCTCTGAAGCTGTTGGGACGATATGATCCTTACTGCCTTCTCTTCCTAGCTATCACTTCCTGCAGATGTTGAGTCTGTTCCAAAACCACCAGTTCGTCCCAGCTGGGCCACTCACCAGTCAACTGGGAACCTGCCCTCCAAAGCAGCAGCAAAGACCCTAGCCCAGAGCTCTCAGTGGAATGCTGGGATACGACCAGCACCCGTTCGAGCTCCAGTGCCAAAGCCACGTGGAAGAGGGAAGAACGACTTCACAAGGACGTACAGCTGGTCTCCATGTTAGTATGCTGCCCTGTCCCATGCAGAAATTGCCAATACCCACATTTAGTGCGCTGAGGGAAGGAGACGGTGCTGGCAGTATATTTCTGTAGGCGAAGGAGAAGGCAGTCATTCCGCGTGGTGGGAGTCCAGATGACAGTGATTTGCTGCATCAAAAGAGAACATATGGCCAAAGACGTCACATCTAGCACTTGCTAGGTCCACCTGTCTGTCACGACTGTCATCTTGGTATTGAACACTGGCATGGGCTTCACATGGGTTTAACTCGCTAATACTCCATGGTGGAGCAAGAGATCTTAGACCAGAAGTGGCAGTGGGCTCCATCCAAAGCCCACCGACTCTGCCAGGTCCTGGATAGATGCCAGGAGGAGCTGGTATGGTTGGGCTGGAATCAGAGCGTTCAGCATATTAGATGAGAGAGCACTCAGCTCCAGGGAGACAGCAGCTGAGAAAGCAGCTGATCTGTGAATGCCTTTCAAAAATAAGGAGGCAGACTGACACAACCAAAAATGATTTTATGCCATTTCAGTCTGGGGTTGGCTTGGGCAGCTATTCATGAAGACCTCACCTCCTGATGTACCCAGCATCTCTGGAAGGTCCACTGAGCTGTCTGCAGCTGGCTGGGAAAGCACTGGGTATCTTTCAGAAGCACACAACGTCTGAAAGTCCTAGTAATTACACAAGCGGGCTGTCCACACAGGGACTGCAATCTGTGACCCCTAATGATTTTTAATAGCATAAGAAGGGTAATAGATAAAGGACTTGGAATGAACAAAGGAAAAGAGGCTTCTGATGAGATACTGTGAGGATTTTCAAAGAGAACACAGGGGTGGAGTGAGGGGCAGGGCAGCAACTATCCAGTAATTACTGATGATCCCATCTAGAAGGGAGATAGTGGAGCATGTGGAGGCCTCCAGCATCCCTTTGGATCTCCCTGGTATCTATGTTTTTAGCAAGTGCATAGGCTAACTGCCCTGAGGAGGACCCACAGTGCAGATAAGCGATCACAAATCCTTCCGTGGGAGATAAAAGAAAGAATCCAAACACAGATGAAGGATGACACACAGGGGAAAACACTGGAATGAGTGAGATGAGGCCCAAGGAAAACACACGAAGACTGCTTCACGTAGGAAGCAGTACATCAATGCATCCCGATCATAAAAGGCAAGAGAGGAAAGCGTCAAGATTAGGCTAGAGGGTTACAGCACTGCGTATTTCTAAAGCAATACAAGGTTTCTATAAAATAGGACCCTCATCCTGAAGTCACGTTGCCTGGACAGAGCCTTAGGAAGGTTGTATGCTGGACTGGGGCCAAGTCCTGAAAAGTTAAGTGTAGGTGCAGGGACTTGGTCGAGTTCTTGGTTGTTCCAGTCAATCAAGGGAATTCTGCCGGTCTGGAAGCAGCGTTGTGGCCTCCCAGGAATGCGGCACAGCTCCGACCGCTGCCATCCCAGAGGCACTGGGAATGGGAAGAAGGTGTTTCTTAAGTCTCTTTACTTCTGTGAGCCAATCTGCAACTGCAGTGTTGTGAAAGAGGACGTGGGGGACGGAGTAAGGGCAGCTCCTGCAGGCAAGTGGCCACCCAGTGATTATTAATGATTCCATATGGGCGGAGGACAAAGGCGCATGCAGGGACGTGCAGCGCCCTGTCCGAGCTCTGCTGCAGTCACTGTCTTCTACAGGATAAGAAATTTCAAGACTGTGCGCAAGGAAAGTGCTAGGGAGAGTGGGGAAGCAAACCACCTACAAACACCATGGCTGCAGTATACAAGGTAAATTATCCCTGAGGGATTGCATTCGGATTAGGGGCAATTTGCGAGGCAAAACTGTATTTTTTTTTGTACCAGGGAGAGACAAATCCTATCTTAATTCCTTCAGTGACCTCTCCTGGACCTTTGTGATCTCTGCCAGGCTCTTCCCAAGGTAACCTTACCTAACTTCAGATAGTACTCCAGCTGGGCTTTACCAGGGCCTGTTAGCAGATTGTCAGACAGGCGGGCAGGAAAAGTAAAGATGTTTTGACTGATGATAATTTTCTCTAGAATCAGATGATGAATGGAAACTGTCTTTCCATTCAATCCAGATTTGTGAAGGTATTTGAGGTATTAAATGCCACCAAAATCCCAAGGATTGGCTGAGTACCTAAATATGTTTAGAATCTGAATTCTCTGAGTGGATTAATCTGTCTGATTCTGACATTATTTCTCTTTCATCTAGCATCTCCACTGTTTGAGGCTCAGCCCTGGCACATTCCTTCATCTAACCAAGGATCTGACACAGAGTAAGGGAGGATCCAGAGTATCTTTCATCCCAGCAGAACAGAAACTGGGGAATAATAGGCTGTAAAATAACTAACAGTAATATCCAGGAACACACCAGGCCAAGCAGTCTATCCTTGAAGTAACAGCAGACCTATGTAACGCCTTGATGTAACTCCTACCGATCATCTTATTAGAATAAAAATGTACGTACTTACAACACGCTTTACAATCATTCCTGAGGTCACAAAATGAGTCAGAATCTGAAACGGAGACAAAAGACACAGAGAGGCAGTCTCCATCACCTGCCTCTGCCACTGAGCTGCTGGCTGGCCTCAAGCAAGCCGTATCACCCTCGGTGCCGCGGGCTGCTGATCTGCAGAGGCAGATGGTTTTTTACACACCTTTATAGCAGCACTTCCAGATATGCTGATAAGAAATTGCTAAACAAGTAGAGAGGAAGGTTGTTATGCCTGCGCCCTTCCTTGCAGATGCGCATTTCCCCACACTGCTTGGCATCTCCAGATCCTGCACAACTCTCGTTAGCCACAGCCTTTGATTAAAGAACTGAAAGTACCTTTTAAACCCCAGAGGCCAATGAATCAGCGTTGCTGCATCTGAATTCCACCAGTACAAGCAAGATCAGAATGTGAGCCCTAGGCTACAGCCCTGCTCAGATGTGGGGAACAAACCCAAACATGCCAGCCGCCCTCTTACCCAAGCTTTACCATCCATTTCTGCCCAAAACTCCACCTGCATTTCCCTGGTGTTCCTTGCCGGGAGCAATGGCAGAGTTTGGTACTGTAGTTTGGCTTTGTAGCCAAAATGAAGTTTTCCTAATTATTGCTCTTCTGATGTGAAGAAACAAAAACATGGAAAAAGGCGTATGTGTAACTGAAGTTGATGGGAGTTGCAGGTGGGAGCACAGCTGGATTAAAAGTGAGGATTTTTGGAAATGTCCAACTTGTGTGGTGGAAGATGAGTGAACGTGAGCTGTTGCCAGGGAAGTAAAAGCATTCAGAGAGCGAAGTCTCAGCGGCGGCGCTGGGGTTATGACAGGTTAAAGGATGGTTACCGAAGAGCGTGGAGACCTCGCGGCAAAGGGAAGCAGCTAATGATAGTAGCCGAGTGCAAGATAAAAAGTTGCTGCAATAGGTGGATGAAGCCGATAACAAACGGAGAGCGCAGCTCAGCTCACGTAACAGAGGGCTGAGGAGATGAGGTGGCACTGACACGGTGCGTAGGGTCGTGTTTAGGGGGGTGTGGGTTCAGAGGAGGGAGGGGGCTATGGGAAATCAGTCGCCTTGCCCCTGCTGGCACGCTCTCAGACTGATCGCCTTACCCGGTGTCTGGTGTGGGCATCCCACCCGTCCTGTGCTCCATGCCACCCCCAACAAGACACAAAGACATCCTCCTGGTGGATGCTGTGCAGTGTGTGCATCCCCAAGTAGCTCAGGGGAAGGAATTTGCTTTCATACCCCAGCCAGCCCAAAGCAGGGCACAGTGAGACACGCACAGACAACCCGTCCGCAACGTCCCTCTCGCTGCACAGCAGCTGCTGCAACAGGTTTGAGAGAGGCGATGGCAGGAAATACGTCTGGATAAACGCTTTGTAACTGCTTGTGCAGCCCATATCCTGAGCACGACCACTCTCCAAACCACGGGTGTGCTGCTGGTTGGCACAGGATGCTTGGGAGACCCCCCGGGAGGTAAAATCATGGGTAGAGACAGGTCCAGACATTGCAGAGCACTCCCAGCACGTCCTGTAGGAAGGAAACTGAATTCAGCTCTCCAAAAAGCCCTGAAGGCAGGAGAGAGGTAGCAACAGGAGCAGATGGTCGAGACCACATTTTCAACCTCTCTCAGCACCTCTACGTTTTTTCGTGTCAGTTGGTGCTTTTTTCTTTTTTTAATTTTTAGTGGCCTGTTTTTCCTTTTTGCCTGTTCTCTCCTCCTCTGCAATCCTGTTTTCTTGTCCGGGCGGCCTCTGCTGAATAGCAGGTTCACATTACTCACAACGAGATCCACCTCAATCTACTGGTTGACCAGGATGCCACCAGCAAGGAGAGGCAGGAGCTGGCAGCACCCGCAAGGCTCTGGCCAACAGCAACAACCAACCAAAAGCAGGCAGCTCCCCACGCGAGAGGTTAATTCAGCTGTGGAACTCCCTGCCTGGAGAAGCTGTAGATGCTGAAGTTCATGGGGGCTCTAGAAGTCACTGGAGATTCACGGAAGGATATTGAGCCGTGGGACTAGATGATCCACAGAGATCCCTTCCAACACCTACGATTCTTTAATTCTGTGACCCTAGGAGGATTTGGGCAGGAAGGGACCCCAGCAGGTCTCTGGTCCAAACTCCAGCTCTGAGCAGAATCACAGAATGTGAGGAGTTGGCAGGGACCTCTGTGGGTCACCCAGCCCAACCCCCTGCCCAAGCAGGGTCACCCAGAGCAGGGGGCACAGCACCGTGGCCAGGCGGGGCTGGAATATCTCCAGAGAAGGAGACTCCACAGCCCCTCTGGGCAGCCTGGGCCAGGGCTCCGTCACCCTCAGAGGGAAGAAGTTCTTCCTCGGGTTCAGCTGGAACTTCCCAGGCTTCAGTTTGTGCCCATTGCCCCTTGTCCTGTTGCTGGGCACCACTGGAAAGAGTCTGGCCCCATCCTCCTGACACCCACCCTGCAGATACTTGTAAGTATATATTAGGTCCCCTCGCAGCCTTCTCTTCTCCAGGCTGAACAAGCCCAGCTCCCTCAGCCTCTCCTCGTAGGAGAGATGCTCCAGTCCCCTCCTCATCCTCGTAGCCCTCCGCTGGACTCTCTCCAGTAGCTCCTCATCTTTCTTGAACTGGGGAGCCCAGCACTGGACACAGCACTGCAGATGGGGCCTCCCCAGGGCTGAGTAGAGGGGGAGGAGAACCTCCCTCGACCTGCTGACCACGCTCTTCTTCATGCAGGGTCCCAGAGCAGGGTCAGCTCTGGGATCAGCCCAGGTTGCTCAGGGCTTTATCCAGCTGGGTCTTCAATCCTCGAAAGAAGATGACACAACGGCTATGTGGAACCCGCTACGACACTCGGCCGACGAAAAAGTTTCTCCTCACACCCAGGTTGAACCTCTCCTTAAAATTTGACACACGCTCCCAGCCTCATGAAGCCAAAACCTCCTCGGAGGTACCGGAGCTGCTGCCAGGCCCCCCCCAAGCCTGCCCTTTCCCTCAGCCTCTCCCCACGGGGAGCCCCTCGCACCCCCCTGCTCCCCGTTCCCTTCCACCACCCCCGGCCCCCAGCTCCCCCCCTTCTGCTCCCCAGGAGCTCGCGGGTCTCCAAGCACCTCTCGGGGACGGACTTTTAACCTTTTCCCAGGAAAAAAACTCTCCGCGTTTTTCCCTCCTCACGTTCCTCTCCTCACGTCGGTACGCTGCTACCACCTAGCGCTGAAGAGGCGCGGGGCACCAAGTCCACGGCAGGGGTGTCCCAGCGGCAGGGACTCCGGCCTCCCCGCTAGTGGCGGCGTAATATCGATAAATATCAGTAAATGCTGAGGATTTCAACTTAAAAGAGGACGCGATAAGGAGCGCCCGGCAGGCAGGCACCCCCGCATACACGCGTGTGGGTTGCCCTGCGGGACCGGCTCCCCCCCCGAGGCTGCGCTGATGGTGCCGCCCGCTCCGGGTCTCCCCACGACGCCCCCCGGCGGCTGGCGCAGGGACCGCACCGCCTCACCGCGGTGTGCGCATGCGTAGAGAGGCAGTACCCCCTCCCCCCCCCCCGCCTCCAACAGTCCCCGTGTCGCTTTCCGGCAGCGCGGCTGGAAGCGCGACGTTTTCACGACGGCGTCGCTTCACGGCAGGAGGCGCCGGCCTGGCCTGTGAGGGAGCGCGCGGTGGGGAGCTGGCAGCATGAAGCAGAAGAGGAAAGGTAGCGGGGTGCGAGGGGACGGCAGCGCCCGGGGGCTGGCGGCAGGGTGGCCTCTGCCCCTCTCCCGGGAGCTGAGGGCGATGGGGAAGGGTTTTGCCGGCTTCCCCGGCCTTGTGTGTATGTGCCGGGGGGGGTTGTGGGCCTAGGGGCGACGCTTTACCTTGTGTTTGGGCATGGCGGGACGGGGCTGCTCCTCATGCTTCGTGGGGGTGGGAGCTGGGGGGTGGCGGGGCTTTGCGTCCTCCCGTAATTCCGGGGGTTTGTGCGTGTGGAGGGGAAAAACGAGGCAAGTCCTGGCTCCCCCCCCTCCGTGTTCTTTCGGGGCCAGCACTGACCTTGCCTGGGGTTTGGAGGGACTCGGCACCCGTTTTCTCGCCCCGCTGTTGAGTTGGGCGCTGTCGTCGGGAGGCAGAGTCCTCTGCACCCAGGTGGGTGCTCAGGAGTTCGCCTGGCTCCTGGCCGGTGCCTGGACTGTCAGACACAGAATGGGGTGTTGGGGCAGGGGAGTTTGGGTGTTTGTAAGTTTGTGTATTTCACATCGAGTTCTGCAACACAGAAGAGATCAGTTTTCTATCAAGATCCTGTTTTTTGATAGTTTATAAAAGCCAAATGGTCCAGTATCACCAAGTTCCAGTATTTAAAAGTGGCTACAAAGATGGAGACTCCATTCTTACAAGGAGTCACGTAGAGAAGATGAGGAGTGACGGGTACAAGTTACTTCTGGGGAGATTCAGACTGGACACAAGAAGAAATTTTTTCACTGTGAGAACAGTCAGCCATTGGAATAATCTCCCCAGGGAAGTGGTGGATTCCCCAACACTGGACAATTTTAAGGTTCAGCTACACAGGGTGTCGGGCCATCTTGCCTAGATCATGCTTTTGCCAGGAAAGGTTGGACTAGATGATTCTTGACGTCCCTTCCAACCTGGTATTCTGTGAGTCTGCTGCTGGGCTTTTCCCTCATGGCAAAGGGAGAAAAGACCAGGGGAAGGGAAGGTCTTCTACAACCTACTGTAGGTGACCCTGCTTTGGCAGGGGGGTTGGACCAGATGACCCACAGAGGTCCCTTCCAACCCCTACCATTCTGTGATTCTGTGAAGGGAGGTGGGACAGTGAACATGGTGCGGGGCAGCGTGGGACTAGCAGCGACCTGGTCTGTCCTACAAAACTAGCAGCAAACCAGCCGGGAGCATCACTGCCGTGCTTCTCTTGGGTGGGTGCAGATGGGTTTTGGCACAGCTGGCACCACAAAAACTTGTTGGAGCGGTTGTGCCCCTGGCTGCCTCCCTGCTGGTGGGGTTTCTGACAAAGTTTGGGGTGTGTATTTACTTGTTGGTGTAGACAGAGCTGCACGAGGTGAAATAAATGCACGTTGTTTGTAGGGAGAGTGGATGGATCCCTTGATAGTAGTGACTCTCTTCTCCAAAAGCCGGTATAGAAGAAATATAAGCAATGTATACAGCCTATACTGTGCAGGCCCTGGTTGCAGCATGGGGTGGGTCTGTGAGGTGCAGCAGGGAAGCTTTAAAGCACTGACAGCACTGCCTGATGCAGCGTACCCACTCTGAGATGCAGGGGAGTTCCCAGAGCTGGCCTCTTCGTTTGGCTTGCCCCACCGTCCTGCTCACGAGCACGTTCTGTTCCTTGCCATGCGTACTGCTAGCGTCAGGCTGGTCAACTAATTGTCTTTAACTTCCAGTGACTTTTTATTTCTAGCTGTTGTGCGGATTGCTCTGACAATTGCTCTGCGCCAAAGCTCCAACTCGGGAGCCCTCAGCACAGGACAGAGCTGGAGCTGTGGGAGCAGGGCCAGAGGAGGCCCCAGCAATGATGCGAGGGCTGGAACCCCTCTGCTGGGAGGAAAGGCTGGGAGAGCTGAGGCTGCTCAGCCTGGGGAGGAGAAGGCTCCGGGGAGACTTTACTGCGGCCTTCCAGTGCCTGGAGGGGTCTATAAGAAAGCGGCAGACAGGCTTTTTAGTAGAGTCTGCAGTGATAGGAGAAGGAGTAATGGCTTTAAGCTAAGGGAGGGGAGATTTAGACTGGGGAGAAGGAAGAAGTTGTTTATGCTGAGGGTGGTGAGACCCTGGCCCAGGTTGCCCAGAGAGGTGGGAGATTAGGGGACTGGAGCATCTCTGCTATGAGAAAAGGCTGAGGGAGCTGGGCTTGTTCAGCCTGGAGAAGAGAAGGCTGCGAGGGGACCTTAGAAATGCCTCTAAATATCTGCAGGGTGGGGGTCAGGAGGATGGGGCCAGACTCTTTCCAGTGGTGCCCAGCAACAGGACAAGGGGCAATGGGCACAAACTGAAGCCTGGGAAGCTCCAGCTGAACCCGAGGAAGAACTTCTTCCCTCTGAGGGTGACGGAGCCCTGGCCCAGGCTGCCCAGAGGGGCTGGGGAGTCTCCTTCTCTGGAGATATTCCAGCCCCGCCTGGCTGCGGTGCTGTGCCCCCTGCTCTGGGTGACCCTGCTTGGGCAGGGGGTTGGGCTGGGTGACCCACAGAGGTCCCTGCCAACCCCCACCATGCTGGGATTCTGTGGTTGTCACAAGCAGTTGGAAAGCACTGGCTCTACAAGTGGTTTGTTGTTTTGTTCTCGTTTCAGGAGAGCTCAGCCATGCCGAGCTGATGATGATGACGATAGCTGACATCATAAAGCAATTAATTGAGGCTCATGAGCAGGGAAAAGAGGTGAATCTGAACAAGTAAGTCACTCTGGGATGATGCTGAAGAGCTGGTCTACCAGAGATGTACAGCGTCCTGTACAGTCTCTTATATTCAGGCTTTATTTTAAAACGTTTTATTTTCTCAGGCTACTGTAATTTCCCTTACTGTTACCTGATTCAAAACGTACCACCAAGCTTTGGAAATTGTGTGGCGATTTGAAATCGTGCCTTGCTCCTTCGTTGGCAGTGCTCGGGGTACAAAATGGGTTGTGTTGGTGAACAACTCTCAGCAGCTTGTCACTGCCTTTTTGTGTTTCCACCTTGTCTTCATCCTTCAGTAGTCCCAAAGTCAGTTCCATCAAGGAAAGGGCGGATTAATTTAGGGATAAAGTTTAAATCAAGTTTTCTTCGCAATGTGTTAAAAATGAAGTTGTTGTTCACAGAAAGTTCTTCCTTCTTTATGCATGTGGAATAGTAAAACCTGAATTTCTCCCACTGTTTCTGTTTCATTTACGTGATATAATTGCCAGCTTTTTGCTGATGCTGGAAATAACTGATGTGAATGTCTTGGAAGTTAACTCAGCTAGAGTCTGCATATGTAGGGGTTAAAGGCCAGGTTGGATGGGGCTTGGAGCACCCTGGGCTGGTGGAAGCTGTCCCTGCTGATGGCAGGGGGGTTGGAACCAGATGATCTTTAAGGTCCTTTCCAACCCAAACCATTCTATGATTCTAAGTCTTATGAAAAGAATTAAATCACTGAAAACGGGTAAGCCGAAGTCTGTGGCAGCTCTCACAACCTTTTGATAAAATCATACTTGGAAGTAAAATATACAGAAACACAAAACATTGGCAATTGTTGCATATCAACTTTATTTGGAGTTTATTTTTGGTATCTGAATACACAATGCAGCCGATGCGAGGAATTGCTGTGTGCTTATCAAAGAAGTTACCTGGAAAGGCAAACTGGGAGAACCTGCCTAGATCCCCTTGTAACTGAACAGTAACGCCGTAGCACTGCAGCGGGATACGGGTGTGCAGGTGGGAACGGAGCTGCTAATTGGAGATGTTTCTGTTCTCAGACTGAAAACCAAGACATCGGCAAAGTATGGGCTCTCGGCGCAGCCGCGTTTGGTTGACATCATCGCTGCTGTTCCACCGCAGTACCGCAAGGCGCTGGTCCCAAAGCTGAAGGCCAAGCCTATAAGAACTGCTAGCGGGGTAAGCTCGTACGTTCTTCTCTCCACCCACCACCATCTTCCCCTGCTCTCATCGAGAAATTGCATTTAATTGTTTTCAAACACCAGGATATTGGCTGTCCAGAGGCTGTAACGTAGGTGCACCGGCTGCATTGCCAGCTTCCGGGTTGTCCTTTCTGTGATGTTGTGCCTGCAGGGCTGTCGCTTTCAAAGCGTTTGGGAGAAGAGAAAGAGGAGGTCTGGAGATGTTGTTTGCGTAGCCTGTCTTGCTTTTTGGTTGCTGTAGAAACAGTACAGCTGAATCTGCAGGCTCTCTCTGTGAACTGAGGTAAAATGTTAGTGTTTAACTGGTTTTTTTGAAAGGTAGTGCGGGCTGAGAGCAGGAATAAAGGTACAGCTAACATTCAGTTGCGTATTTTTGAGCTTCCCTACCGTACATACAGCATGCCTAAATTCAAGTCAACAAAAACAAAACCCCAAAAAAACCAAAACCCAAACCAGAAACCAAAATCCCAGGAGGTCTTCGCGTTTTATGACTTCAAAAAAACCCAAACAAAACCACAAAAAAACGCTCACCCCCCAGGACAACCCTCAATACCTTTAATTTCTTCTTTCTGGCTGTAGAATATTTCATTAAACTCTTACTCCAACCAGGATTTCTGAAAACTGGAAATGAGGTATTCCAAGTTGGGTGCCCCAAGTTAGTGGACACTAGAAAATCTTAGTGTGTCTGTCTCTTCTTGCCTCTGGTCTTTTTTAAAGAAAGAAGGTGGCTTCTTACCTTGGGCTGGCATTTCACGTGTGAAAAGCTGTCTGAGATCCGCCTGGGAAAAAGAGGCTTTGCTCAGTTAGTTGGAGGCAGGAAGCTATTTTTATTATCTTTTGGTTTACATCTTTTTTGTTTCTCTTCATCTCTCGCCCCATTTTCATCTTCCAGGTGGTGTTTGATGTGGCACACTCTCACCCTTGCACTGTTTTAGATGCGTGAGATGGTCCAGGTGAATACCTGAATGTCAGTCTGCATCTTTTCAGCGAGGTGGTTACTCAGATTTGATCTGAGACGTGTGGTTCTCTATACTGCCAGCTTGTTCTGAATTGTGAGAATATTAAATAATAGCTTCCTGTGTTTTGATGTATTTGTTATCTCCTTCACGAATTAGCGCAGAGATATTTTAGGTGGCAGACTAAGCAGAAAACATCTTGAAATAGTCTCTCGCAGATGCATGTGTATATGTAGCCTTCCAAGATGCACTTTATTTTAGTAACTTCAAAAGCAATTACAATCATTTCTCTCCTCTGTAACTCTGCTTCTTACAGATCGCTGTCGTGGCTGTGATGTGTAAACCACACAGGTGTCCGCACATTAACTTTACAGGCAACATATGTGTGTAAGTATGATGGCTCAGATGACCCAAGAGGACTGTTTTCCAGTATTTATGTGTGAATCTGGTATTGCAGAAGCAGTGTTTTGGGGACAGGCTTCCTTTTTCCACAAGCACAGAGGTGCAGATTGCTGATACCTGCACATTACATTTCAAAAAAAAAAAACCAAAAAAATCACAGAATCCCAGCATGGCAGGGCTTGGCAGGGCCCTCTGTGGGTCACCCAGCCCAACCCTGCCCAAGTAGGGTCACCCAGAGCAGGCTGCACAGCACCGCGGCCAGGCGGGGCTGGAATATCTCCAGAGAAGGAGACTCCACAGCCCCTCTGGGCAGCCTGGGCCAGGGCTCCGTCACCCTCAGAGTGAAGAAGTTCTTCCTCGGGTTCAGCTGGAGCTTCCCAGGCTTCAGTTTGTGCCCGTTGCCCCTTGTCCTGTCGCTGGGCACCACTGGAAAGAGTCTGGCCCCGTCCTCCTGACCCCCACCCTGCAGATCTGTAGAGGCATTTATAAGGTCCCCTCTCAGCCTTCTCTTCTTCAGGCTGAACAAGCCCAGCTCCCTCAGCCTCTCCTCGCAGCAGAGATGCTCCAGTCCCCTCCTCATCCTCGCAGCCCTCCGCTGGACTCTCTCCAGTAGCTCCTCATCTTTCTTGAACTGGGGAGCCCAGCACTGGACACAGCACTGCAGATGGGGCCTCCCCAGGGCAGAGCAGAGGGGAAGGAGAACCTCCCTCGCCCTGCTGCCCACACTCCTCCTCATGCACCCCAGGATCCCATTGGCCTTCTTGGCACCCAGGGCACGCTGCTGGCTCATGGTCACCCTGTCGTCCCCCAGCACTCCCAGTCCCTCTCCGCAGAGCTGCTCTCCAGCAGGTCAGCCCCAGCCTGTACTGGTGCCTGGGGTTGTTCCTCCCCAGGTGCAGGACCTTGCCCTTGCTGAACCTCATCAGGTTCCTCTCTGCCCAACTCTCCAGCCTGTCCAGGAGGAAACTTTTTTGTTGCATGGGCCAGAGCCTGCTTACCTTTAGCAGATACAGGATTTCATGAAGAAAGTAACCAGGAGAGTATATTAATGATCAAATGTAGGTTGTAATACTGTGGCAGGGTGCACAGGTGTGTTGTGTGTATGGCTGGGTACCTAAGCAGATTGGAGAAGACTCCTCCAGAAAGGAAACAGGGCTCAATCTGTAAAGTTTGAAAACTGCTGAGCTGAGACCCACCTGAGGAGGTGCAGGTGTTGTCTGCAGAGACGTGCTCAGCGTGACAGTCTGGTGCTGCCTGGCTCTGGAGTGAAACGAGAGCACAGATGGAAGGGAAGGCCTCCAGCTGCCGAGAGCTTGTGGCGTGAAGGGAATAGCTCCTGGGTTTAATTTGAATTGAGAAACCCAAGCTAGGTTTACCTTGAAGTATGCTACCTCTGTTTGACTTAAGAGGCTGTGCACCTGAAATCTTGTCTGTTTTTTTTTTTAACCACATCAGTTCATCTATTTCAAAACATGGCTTCTCTTTCCCGCCTTGCCACTCCTGAAACATCTGCGTGTTTCACTACCAGCTGCCGAACGCGGAGTGAGCTGGCTCTGTTCTTGTTTTTGCATGAGCAGCTATTCTGTTTGAGATGTTCCAGGTAATTACGTGTATGAAATGTCTTCAATTGGTTTGCACGATTTTGCCAGCAAATTGATTTGGCCACGGTAGTTTGGTAATTAATTTTATAATGGTGACAGATGACTTGGGTTGAGTTTGCAGGGCAGGCAGTGAGGAAGCTAATCAATTACAGAGTGAACTGAATGTGTCTGATTTGATAGGGATGGCATTATCTTAGGCTGGGTGTTGGAGATCTGCACCAGAAGCAACAACACGCTGACTGCTGGATGGCCTTGTCTGTTGGAGGGGCTCGGCGCCTGCGGCTGAAGTAGAAGGGGTTGTCAGCCCTTGTCTCAGGTCGTCTTTGAGCCCAGAACGGCTGTAGATTGGTCATTAATCCCACAGCCCTCAAAAGAAAGCCAAGGACCCTGCAGAATAAACTTATATTCCTTTTAATTACAGTCTGCTGTGTTCCTCTCCTGGCTGGCAGTCATGCTGGGATAGCCGCAAGTCTGCCTTGCCGTGTCGTGGAGTTTCAAACGAGCCTCTAGGTGCAGAAACTGTAATTTAATACCAAACTGCCGTACACTTATCTGGAGTGGAAGGGCTGTATTCTTTTGAAATAGTCTTAGAATGCTGTATTCATTAAACAGCATGTTCTCAAGTTCAGAAAACAAATGTAAATGAGCTTTCTCACCATCAAGATATTTAAATTATGTGAATTTCTGGAAAAGAAATGTAGATTGTGTAACAGGATGATGTCTCTATTTTATGTCTTTCCATGCCAAACAAGAACCATACTTTACACCAAAAGAGACAATGTTTTTGATAGAATGGTGGAAAACACTTGAATTGTTTATGATTGCAAAATTACTTTTTAAAATCTAATAGTCTCTGTGTAACTATTACTCCCAAATGATCTGGCAGCTCCCTAAAATAATGCCATATTCCAGAAATATGTTCACAGTACACTTTGCTTCTGGCAAGTCTTATCAAGTTGTTTTATGTGGATGTAGCCACGTGACATCCCCGAACTGTTTTTCGAAATCCTGTTCTCATTAAAACTAAACGAAACAACTGTTTTGGGCTGTATGCTTGGCATTCGTGAACATGCAGAGGCTCGGTTCCTCTTGACGTGACTGGAGGTCACAGCGACGCTCTCCTCAGCGTGTGTGTTTGGCTATGTACCTGTTTACATCGGGTGATGCAGAAACAGTGGAATTCATTCATCCATCCGTCCTTCCTGTGCTCTCAGCTGACCAGTCATGAGCCGCCTCTAGTCTAGAAGCTGTGTTCCAGCATTAAGGTACCACAGCGCTTGAGCTAAGAAGGCTTTTTCCTTCTGTTGATTTGGTTTTGCCTCCTGAGTACCAGGAGTGCGGTTGGTGTGTTGCTGTGATCAGGCTGTCTCAAAATTCCTGTTCCCTCACGTTTCTGATGAGAGATGGGATAGTCAGAGCGGTGTCTGCCCCGCCTGCACCCTCCTGTGTACCCATACCTCAGACAGACAGATGAAGTCGTTGCAGTTGTACGAGTCTGATGCCTGTTTTCTGTCTTTTAATATTTGCAGATACTGCCCAGGTGGACCTGATTCTGATTTTGAATATTCAACGCAGTCTTACACTGGATATGAGGTATTTGGTCTGCAATAACGCATTGCCTGCACTCTCTAGAAACTCGGGTTAGGCTGCTCCTTGCTTCTACAAAATTCACCCACATTGCGAGAATAAAAACCAAAAGCAGGCTTCATAAACTTCAAGGTCTAAAGCAGGGCAACTACAAGCCTGGAAATGCTTCTCAAATATTGTATCAGTTGTTTCTTTCTCCTCACCTTCCTGCTGTTTATACTTTTATCTGTGTAATACAGTGTAGAGCAGGAGCAAGCTGTGATTCTGAGCTGGGCAAGCGCAGCGTCAGGGCTGTACCCCACGACTTGCTGCTGTGGGAACAGCTGTTGATCTGAATCTCCAGCTGCGGAAAGCAATGAGTGAGTGAGAGCAGTTGAAGGTGACCTTGTCTCCCATGGGACTGCATGCAGTTCACAGAATCCCAGCATGGTCGGGGTTGGAAGGGGCCTCTGTGGATCATCTAGTCCAACCCCCTGCCCAAGCAGGGTCACCCAGAGCAGGGGGCACAGCACCGCGGCCAGGTGGGGCTGGAATATCTCCAGAGAAGGAGACTCCACAGCCTCCCTGGGCAGCCTGGGCCAGGGCTCCGTCACCCTCAGAGGGAAGAAGTTCTTCCTCGGGTTCAGCTGGAACTTCCCAGGCTTCAGTTTGTGCCCGTTGCCCCTTGTCCTGTCACTGGGCACCACTGGAAAGAGTCTGGCCCCGTCCTCCTGACCCCCACCCTGCAGATACTTTGAGGCATTTCTAAGGTCCCCTCTCAGCCTTCTCTTCTCCAGGCTGAACAAGCCCAGCTCCCTCAGCCTCTCCTCATAGGAGAGATGTTCCAGTTCCCTCCTCATCCTCGTAGCCCTCCTCTGGACTCTCTCCAGTAGCTCCTTATCTTTCTTGAACTGGGGAGCCCAGCACTGGACACCGCACTGCAGATGGGGCCTCCCCAGGGCAGAGCAGAGGGGGAGGAGAACCTCCCTCGCCCTGCTGGCCACACTTTGCTTAATGAATCCCAGGATGCCATTGGCCTTCTTGGCAGCCAGGGCACGCTGCTGGCTCATGGTCACCTTGTCGTCCCCCAGCACTCCCAGTCCCTCTCCGCAGAGCTGCTCTCCAGCAGGTCAGCCCCAGCCTGTCCTGGTGCCTGGGGTTGTTCCTCCCCAGGTGCAGGACCCTGCCCTTGCCCTTGTTGAACCTCATCAGGTTCCTCTCTGCCCAGCTCTCCAGCCTGTCCAGGTCTCGCTGGATGGCAGCACAGCCTGCCGGGGTATCCACCACTCCTCCCAGTTTGGTGTCATCAGCAAACTGGCTGAGGGTACATTCTAACTCTTCATCCAGGTCATTGATGAAGAAGTTGAACAAGACTGGGCCCAGTACTGACCCCTGAGGGACACCACTAGTTACCGGCCTCCAGCCAGACTCAGCACCGCTGAGGACAGCCCTCTGAGTTCTGCCATTCAGCAGAAATGAAATGAATGCTAGCTGTGATTCCTACAGGAGTTACCAATCCGTGTCAAATTTTTTCCTAGCTGAGCAGTCCCACAGAAACACGTGGTTTTACTCATGGCTCAGTATGGGTTTAAGGGAAAGGTACAGAGAAGGCAGAGCCAGACTCCTCCTCAGAGCTGCCCAGTGGAAAGATGTGAGGCAAAAACCATGAGTTGGAATGTTGAAAATTGTGCCTTAATGTACAAAAAGAATATTTTAACATGATGGTCATCAAACACTTGAGTAGGGATCTAGCAAGGTTTTGGGATCTCTGTCCTTAAAGATGGTCAAATATTGACTGGACACATCCGTGAGCATCCTGCCCAGCTGGGCTTGCTGTCAGTCCCGTCCAGCCTACAGGACCCGGTGGATTAGCAAAGGTCGAGCTTTGGAAAAAAGCCCATTTTTCAGCTGTTAGTGCCTCTGAAATTACATCTGTGCCCTTATCTGTCTGTGTCTGCAGTGACGTCTTGCTAAATAGCGATTCCCTGTTGCCTGCTGAAAGTTTAGCAGCAGAAAATCTTGTTGTGGCTAAATTATTGGGGCTGGTTTTCACAAAACAACTCGTAGCTGTTGTTCAGATAGAAAGTAGTAAAATGAGGTAAAATACAAATGGGATTACCTTGGTGAACAGTGATGCAGCATCCTTTAGTATGGATTTTGTCCATTACCCATTTTTCAGTGGCCTGAAACTTGTCCCGTTAGTGCAAAGTAGGAAAATCCTGTGTATATTTGTATTACTTCATAATTCATGTTGTTTTGGATATGTTGTATTCATTTATTTAATACAAACAGCATGTGGGAGTTGTGTGTGATTTAGGGAGTCCCCATCCTTTAGAGCGTTTGATACAACAGATATGAAACACCAAACAAATCCAAGATACACAAGATACTTGAAAATCTTAGAGTATTATTAATAGGCTTACATCAACTAGTAAAATAAAAAGTTGTTAGGGATTTCAATTGAAAGAATATGTTTAGATGAAAGAATATTTGAAGTTTAGACTGAGTTCTGGAGGACACTCCGTGGATAACTGTTGTGCAAGTGAGGAAAAATGGAAATGAACAGAACAGAAAAACTTGTATTTTGAAAAAAATTACATTTGTGATTTTTTTTTTTTGCAATAATTTTTCACAGTATTCTCTCTACTACGGAGATTCTTTGTCCATCTTGCCGTAGTGCACTAAAAAATTGAAAAATTGTTTAATTCTCTTTATGTTGTGTTACCACCTAAAGATAAAAAAAAGTGTTAAGGAGGGAGATTCAAGTTTACAATTGGATGGATTCTCTGGTCGTGATTTTGAAGACTGTAGGGTCCGTTAACATTTGCAGACTTCAGCATTTCAGTGCTAAAAGTTGTCTTTTGTTCTTTTAGGCTGTGTGGTTTTTTTTTAAAAAAAGTTTACAGAATGGATCTCCTTCTGTTTTTTTAGCCAACGTCCATGAGGGCCATTCGGGCTAGATACGACCCCTATCTCCAGACAAGACACAGAGTGGAACAGGTAAATGTTTACAGTGAAAGGGGAATGCCTTGTGACTGTGATGAAAATAATGATAATCCTTTTAGTTTCCTGAACTGGTGGACTGAATCACAGAATCACAGAATGGTCAGGGTTGGCAGGGACCTCTGTGGGTCATCTAGTCCAACCCCCTGCCGAAGCAGGGTCACCCAGAGCAGGGGGCACAGCACCGCGGCCAGGTGGGGTTTGGATATCTCCAGAGAAGGAGACTCCACAGCCCCTCTGGGCAGCCTGGGCCAGGGCTCCGTCACCCTCAGAGGGAAGAAGTTCTTCCTCGGGTTCAGCTGGAACTTCCCAGGCTTCAGTTTGTGCCCATTGCCCCTTGTCCTGTCACTGGGCACCACGGGAAAGAGTTTGGCCCCATCCTCCTCACACCCCCCCTGCAGATATTTAGAGGCATTTCTAAGGTGCCCTCTCAGCCTTCTCTTCTCCAGGCTGAACAAGCCCAGCTCCCTCAGCCTCTCCTCGTAGGAGAGATGCTCCAGTCCCCTCCTCATCCTCGTAGCCCTGCGCTGGACTCTCTCCAGTAGCTCCTCATCTTTCTTGAACTGGGGAGCCCAGCACTGGACACAGCACTGCAGATGGGGCCTCCCCAGGGCAGAGCATAGGGGGAGGAGAACCTCCCTCGACCTGCTGCCCACACTCGTCTTGATGCACCCCAGGATCCCATTGGCCTTCTTGGCAGCCAGGGCACGCTGCTGGCTCAAGGGTTGTGATCAGCAGCACTAGGTCCCACCTGGGGCCAGTCTCTAGTGGTATAACCCCGCTGTCAGTAGTGTTGAACCTCTCTGTTAATCACCTGGATGTTGGGTCAGAACACACTGTCAGCAAGTTTGTGGATGATAGAGAGTTGGAAGTGGATGATAGACCAGAGGATCATGCTGCCATTCAGAGAGACCCAGATGAGGCTGGAGAATTGGCCTGGCAGGAACCTCTTGAAGTTCAACAAAGGGAAAAGCCAAGTCCTGCCCTCGGGGAGGAACAACCACAGGCACCAGTACATGCTAGGGGTTGACCAGCTGGGAAGCAGCTTGACAGAAGAGGACCTGGGGGTCTTAGTGGACACCAATTGACGATAAGCAGCATTGTGGCCTGGAGACGAAGGGAGGCAGCAGGCTCCTGGGCCACATCAGGATGAGCGTTGCCAGCAGGTCGAGGGAGGGAATCCATTCTCTGTCCTCAGCAGTGGTGAGGCCCCATCTGGAGAGCTGTGCCCAGTTCTGTGCTCCCCAGAAGAAGACAGACGTGAACGTACTGGAGCAAGTCTAGCAACAGGCTGCAAAGATGATGGACTGGAGCATCCGAGGAGACGCTGAGAAAGACAAGACTGTTTAGGCTGGGGGAGAGAAGGCTTGGGGGAATCTTAACAACGTGTATAGATACCTGGTGGGAGGCTGCAAAGAAGGTGGAGCCAGGCTCTTCACACCCGTTGCATCACGTCCTGTCCTGCCACCGAGCACCAGTGAGAACTAAAACATGAGAAATGCCATCTGAATATCGGGAAGTTGTTTCTAACTGTGAGGGTGACCGAGCACTGGACCAGGTTGCCCGGAGAGGCTGTGAAGTCTCCATCCTTTGAGACCCTTGAAGCCCGTTTGGACACGGCGCTGTACAAACTGCTGTAGCTGATGCTGCTTTGAGAAGAGAGATTGGACTCGGTGAGCTCTAGAGGTCCCTTCCAACCTCAACTTTTTCGTGATTCTATAATTCTACGTTGGCCTGACTTGATCCCCATAGAAAAATTATTTTTAAACCTTTTTAATTGTCATTTCCATTAGACAAATGACAAGTTTTGAACCTCTTGCAAGATCTTATCTGTTCTGAACAATACCTGATTACTAAAAGGAGATCCTGTTACAACAAAATTGTGCTGAACTTCTGTGCCAGTTGCTAGTTCTGGACAGTTACTTACCTGGAGAATTTAGTACTCAAATAGTGGCTTTCCT
Organism: Opisthocomus hoazin; assembly: GCF_030867145.1. NCBI lineage: Eukaryota > Metazoa > Chordata > Aves > Opisthocomiformes > Opisthocomidae > Opisthocomus > Opisthocomus hoazin. Next base: position 130,695,436 of record NC_134415.1, read on the forward strand.
ACCAAAATGATTTTTCTGAGGGGTCTTCGCTGGAGAATTAGAAGATCCGAAGAGTTTCTCAGTCCTGTTCTGACTGGTTTCCTGTTTATCTCCAAATCCACTGAATAATTCTCTGTGGATTCAGTGTAGTCCTTTTCTCCCACAAGTTTGTAGGAAAGTTTAGTTCTAGATGGACTGAAGCAGACAGAAGGAAACTTTTCCTGCTGGCCATATCTAAGCTAGCTGCAAACTGGAACCAGTGTGACTCCATCAGCAAGGTGCTAGGCTCAAATAATCTGCTTTGTCAAGAAAACGTATTGTGCTGGGCTCAATGTCTGTGCTGTGTACTTGCAGTAGAAAAATAACTTTTGAGGGTTTTTTTGGGGGGGTTGGGGAGTTATAAGAAATCTTTACAGAAGTATTAATGGTTTGTCATTCAGAAAAGGTACGACAACTAAAGAAGGAAATGCAGTGCTGGAACATCAGGGCTTCCAGAGAAGTCTTTTAGATAAGTCCCCGATTGGTAATGTTTCCCTGGTACTTCTGATTTTCCAGCTGAAGCAATTGGGCCACAGCGTGGATAAAGTAGAGTTTATCGTGATGGGTGGAACGTTCATGGCCCTGCCTGAAGACTACAGAGATTACTTCATCAGAAACCTTCACGATGCCTTATCAGGTCACACTTCCAACAACGTAGCAGAGGCCGTCAGGTGAGCATCTTGGTGTTCCATAATGTGATTGTTTAAAAGTATTCTTTAAGTGGTGTAAGAACAGAAAATGTTGAGGACAAAATTTTTTTTGACAGGCAGTGTTTATGCAAATACGTAATTAGGCACAGAATATTTATAGCTCAACTTGCAGCACTGCTTGGCGTCCTGCGTAGCACCAGTAGAAGACAGGGCCGTGGTTTATCTGTTTTCTCATGTAGGAAATGCTAAGCTGCTTCTGATTTCTTGGCGTTCCGTCTGGACTTCTACATTTTATGCCTCATCACCTTGATTCGGACTTGTGACGAATCACATTGCCGCGGGATTTATTTCCTTCAGCTGGGAAGGGGAACTGCTCCTGGCTTGGAGGGAGGCCGGACGTCAGCTCCGGAGGGGATGACTCACCCCCGAGAGCGTCAGCGCTCCGGAGCTCCGAGCCCCTTGCAGTCTCAAACGCAGTTACCCTGGCAGTATTTCGGTGTGACGGGGAGGTGCTCTGCTCGCTTTACAGCTGAGGAACTGAAAAGCAGAGGCTGATTTATTTGCATGTGCTTTGGGTCATTAAATATGCAACTTTCCAGGGCGTTTTGCAGTAGAAAACAGAGAAATGAGAAAGATTTGGCATTTTGGAGCTGTTAAATCTAGGTGAGCCTCCCTACTGACAGTTTTAGTTTTGCTGCCTTGTCATCATTCAGTGCAGTGGATTTTCCTTGACACCATTATTATCTACTAAAGAAAGCGGTTTTAAAACTGAGCAGGACTAGCCCTTGTCTAGCTTCGTGTCTGCCTTCGTGTTTTAAAGCTATAATTTCATTTGCTTTTCCTCTGGAGGGCAGCAAACACTTCTGCTGGTTTTCTTTGTTGTGGTTTTTTTCTTTTTCCTTGTCATTCAAAGACCAGACAAAAAGTGCTATGCTGCTTTTTCCAAGTGGATTTTGTCAAGATAAAATCACGAACAAGTTGCGAAAAGAATTGCTTTTCTTTTGCTCTGGTGCCCTGGCTGTGAGCGCAGGAGGACACAGCTGGCTGTGGAAGCAGGGTGAAGTTTGTAGGCTGTCTGTCCAAAGCACTGCTGTGCTTACATGTCCGTCAGGCGCTTCAGGATGTGGTTATTCCATATCTTCTCGGCTGCAGGTGCTTAGCGAATTTTACTAGACCCAAAATTGCTTATGGGGTAGCCTGTCCTTTGCTTTGCAGATTATTGAGGAAACTGTTTACGACACAGACCGTGGGACCGAGTCATGTTCAGTGCCTGCAGAAACGAAGTGACTCTGAAGTCAGTGTACTGCCTGGCAAGCAAGCCTGAGAAAACCTGCACTAACAATTTGTGGGTTTTTTCCAGCAAATAAATAAAGGTTTATATTTTTAACATGAAATTCATGTTAAATGCTTAGTAAATGGAGGTATGTGGGAGTTTATATTCAAGTTGCACTGCCTAAATATTCTAGAGGTGAGAAAATTGGGTTCAAGATGAATCAGACCTTTTACTTTTTGTGTTTCTTGGGTTTAGCTGTCGTACTGTGTCATCGAAGCGCTGTTCCGAGATGGTCAGTGACACTTGGAATAAACGTTCAGGGTTGAATTTATTTCTCTTTGTCCATGAGGATTCAGCCCTTCTCCATCAATACTTCCATCAACAGAGGCCATGCTACATGGGGAATACTGACAATATTTTACTTGTTTTATGTTGTGGGCACTGCGTTAGGTGGTAACCTGAGATCTGATCTCTCTCACCCCTGATTTTGGATGCAATTGCGGTGGCCTTGATATTTTTCCTCCTTGTGCAAATCAGTAGTTAATTTTAGATTTTGTACAGTAATTCCCTCATAGGGGGAAAAAGACCTTCAGCCAGGATACTTCAGAAGTCTTTCTGAGCATGACCTTTGGTTAAAGCAGTGCAGCATCTATCAATATAAGCTTCAGTCCACCTAACTGTGAATGCTTTTTTTTTTTCCCCATTTTGTCCGGACATTTCTTTCCCTTAAACTTGATCTCTGCTTCTGTGTCCAGTGATGGTGATGTGCTGACCTATACGGTCTGAACTGCGCAGCATTGAAGGGCTCATCAATCTGGTGTCCTCCTCTTGATGTAATTTTGAATTTTCTTCAGATAATACTTTGTCTTGATCAGCCTGCTGCAGCTTCTGGTCTCGGTTAATCTGATAAAAAGGATGTGACTCTGTGCGGTTTCAACCGGTATAGTATGACTGTAGCCTGCCGTGGAGGTAAATACTGTTCTTCACCAGGAATCACAGAATCACAGAATGGTAGGGGCTGGAAGGGACCTCTGTGGGTCATCTAGTCCAACCCTCCTGCCGAAGCAGGGTCACCTACAGCAGGCTGCACAGGACCTTGTCCAGGCACCAGCAGCGCAAGTCTGACTGAAGCAGCAAGTCTTCAAACTGTGTTGGCCCTTGGACTGCAGCTGATGTTCTGGCTTGGCTTCTGGCTTGCTTAAAGATTCGGAGTCTTACGGTGAATCCGGCCCCGTGGTAAATCACGAAGCTGCAAACCCTGCAGTGCCGATGTGAGAGAAATGACGTGGGACTGGGAGTGATCCGTCTCGGGGAAGCAGGGCACTGCTCTAGCCAGCTGCTGCTGAGTAAATAAGTCTGAAACTGTGGCTTTATAGTCAGTGGAGAGAGCAGAATCTTCACGGGATGGCTCAGAGCGTCTAAGCTAGGGTGCTGCTTTGAGCTGTTTCCAGGTAAACTGGGGATCCAGCTTGGGAGGTGTGAAGAACTGCATTTATACCTGTATTTATAAAGCAGAAGGAGATCCTTTTTGTGTGAGTGGACCTCAAGCAAGTTAAGATCTTGGTTTTTATGGGTGCGTGAACAGAACATGAGTATAGAAGTGACCATATTTACATACTTGAACTTGCCAACCAAGAGTATGATTTTTATAAAGATAAACTGCTAGGGTTTCGTGGTGACTCTGTCGCGAGTGGAGGGAGGAAATGACTTCCCTGAGAAAGTGTTGCTGGTGTTTAGTGGTTCTGTAGCCCCTTCCTGTTGAGGTAATAAGCATTTTTTAGACTATTCACAGAGAAATCTTCGCTTGAGGTGCTTTGGTAAGCTTGAGAAACATGTTGGCCAAGGAATGAGTAAAGAATTGCAGAGCCAGAGGGGATCTTTGTTTTGCAGAGAGTGTGCAACAAGACGGAGAAGTTTTAATTTTTATCTGTTGAGAACAGCACGTAGGAGATTGCAGTGCACTTCTGGATGCCTGTCAAGCAAGGTTGTGGACTTGGTGATAAGCTTCCCTTCCTTAGGAGGAGATTTGCAATTACTGCTAAAGAATCACCATAAGACAGATTTTTCTTTTTGTAGGCTAGAGAAATGCATCTTCCTCTGGGAGCTGTTCCCATCAGACCAAAGTGTTGACTTGATTGCGGCTGCCTTTGCTCTTTGAGGACAAGGAACCGAGAAGGTGTAAAATACGCGTGCAAATGAGAATTGCTGCTCCCCATCATTTCGCTCCTCTCACCTGACCCGTGAGTCATTAGAGGTGCTGGGCACAGTTAACTGCCGGCCGTGACTCACCGCTTAACTCCAAGGGCTGAGCACCTCTTCTCTGAGCCAGGATCTGACTTTTAATTAGCGAATGAGGCCGAGGGAGAACTTGCCTGTGTTGAGAAAGGCAGATGTCTAAAAGGTCCCCCTCGGCTACGCGCCCGCGCAGCTCCTCGGACTGCGACACCAAGCCTGGCTTTGCTTAGTATGTTTAAAAATGCACAGAAGTGATTTTTAAAATTTTATTTTAACAGTATCATGCATTGTCTGGTGTTCGATCTGGTTGTAAACCACGTTGTTAATGACAAAGTAAGAAGCGGATAAAATTGCTGGAACCTTATGTTCTGCAATTCAAGCATCTTGTGTACCTGTATTTGTGTAACAGCATTCAGGTGCACAGCAGAGGTAATAACTATTTCCATAATAGATCCATAATCCAAGACTGGTTTGGCTTTACATCCACTGGTCAGTAGTCTCTTAAAAGGCTCATTTTCTACTTGCATCGTGTTGAAGCCCAGAACGTGCAGAAGCGAGTACCGTCGGCTGCGTTTGATTCCTCGTGGAGAAATTGCACCTCCCAGTGCCATGAGACTGCCTTTTTCCTAGGCTTGCCATCGATTGCTTTTGCCAAGTGTCTTTTTGTGTTTCCACCGGTAGCTGTGCCTTCCGCGGGGCTGGGGAGCAGGCAGCAACGCTCCTCGCTGCCACAAACGTTTTCATTATGCGCAGGGAAATTTCCTTTTGAATCCCAAAAGCTGTATTGATCTTTTGGCAAGCGGTAGGCAGGCAGGTCCAGCTACTTTAGAGCCTGAAAGAGAAGACGCAGGTTTTAAATAACCACTGCTGGCGGCTGGATCGCGGTGTGTGTGGTTTAAGACCTCTTAGCCCATCCGAGGAAGCGAAAAAACCCCGAGCGCTGGCAGTTTCAGCAGCAGTTGGTTTGAGACGTGGAGCTCCTGAGGCGTTCAAAACCCAGCTGGAAATTGCTCCTCTTGCACAGGCCAGATCAGAGCAACCTGTGAAAATGTGTTTTGTGGGGTTATCAGATGCTGTGTTTTCTGGGAAGATCATTATATTCTTAAATACCCGCATTAGGTCTCATTTATCAGTAATTCTTCTAACAGAAGCTGCAGTTTCTCCACAAGAAATAGTGATTGTGAAGGCTGGCAACCAAGCAACTCCCAATTTTGCTTTTTGATAGTGAGGACTAAACCTGCTTCCAAAATTTCACTCTCTGTTGTCCAAGTCGAAGTCCGTTTTACATCGCCCAAAGAAGACTTTAGGAGTTTTGTTAGAAGACGTAGGTTTCTGCAGGTAAGTCTCGTCTTGCTGCTGCCGGTGCTGGGATTTTCCCCAGATTTAGCCCAGCTGCTTGACTTTTAGGGCACAGACACACAGTGAAGCTACGTGGGTAATGTTTGAGGGTTGGACTAGATGACCCACAGAGGTCCCTTCCAACCCCTACCATTCTGTGATTCTGTAATGAGTGGGCGTTTTACGCCTGTGCTGTCGCAGCTGGCTTTGTGTGTATATTTTACTGGCCCCACTTATGAGAAATTCTAGAGTACTGTGAGTCTCAAGGAAAGAGAATTAGGCAAACGTGCTTTACCTTGCGGTTAGTGTAGGCAAAGAAGATGCTCTCCTGCAATTCAGATGGCTCAATTGACATATGGTTGCTTGTTACACTAATGTATCTTAATTGTGCTTTCTGAACACTAATTGTGGCCCTAGCAAAAATAACCGAGGGCTTTGACTCACTAGCTCCAGTGATTCATGCTGGGGCGACTGAAGAGGTTACTGTTCTCCTTTTATCTACCTTGACCCTCTGCTTGAGGTTACCTCTGCCGAAACAGGCAGCTCAACGTAGTCGTCCACCCTTCAACTGCCAGAGTTCACCCTGTGGCAAATTAACGTGACCTGGAACGGATAGCGTTTTAAGAAGATACACTACTTCTTTGGCTGCGGGGAGCCCAGCCTGTTAAATTGCCCTGCTACAAATTGCGAGAATTTGATAGTCAGATCTCACCTCTTGACTTGCCTTAATGAGTAGGTACTGTGACAGGTAGGCTCTCGCAGCTCTACCAGCTCCAGCACAAACCGCTGTGATTGTCAGCTTAAGCTCCTCTTCTAGCAGTAATTTGGGCAACCGAGGGGTGTGGGTACTGCTCAGGTTCTGCATCCCCTCCTGCGCAGGCAGCAGCTTCTGGCAGAGAAGGAAGGGAATAGCAGGAGGCAGCAACGTTGCAAATTGCTGTGGCTGTATCCATCAGAGCTTGTCTGTCAAATCCCTCGGGACATCTGAGCGGGCAGTGATTTTTCTGTGCCAGGCAGGAGATAACTGGCTATTGTTTTAGTGCCAGATCATTTAGAACAGAGACTGTGCCTCAATTTCCATTTATTCCCAGAGATTTGGAGACCAGGTCCTAACGTTCTGGAGAAGCAGGCAGATTTTCTTTGTTTTCCAGCTTTGGATGCGACTCTTCCATGGAGCGGAGCCATCAAAACCTGTTTGTTGCTGAGTGTTTACCCCTAAATGCCTGCAGTATGGAGAACGTCATTCCAGCTAGCAGAATTTGAGGAAATTTGCCCCAAAGCTGACCGGCCATTGTTGGCATCCTGTTCCTTCTGCGTTGCTGATTTTCTGCTGCAAGACCCAACTTTTAGTTGCCAAAGCGTGTGCTATTTGGAAGATACATGAGCACAAGTGATCTCATCAGAGCCCGATCTTGTTGTGGGTAGCTGTTCATCTTTTTTCCACCTGCAGCTGTGGAAAGTGATTGCCTATCCAGTTATCTGTCCGGTTCAGTATTTCCGCAGCGTTTTCTCCTGCGTGGAAAATAGTCAGGCTTGTGACTGAACGTAGACAGCTAGGGAAGGTCGATATGAGGAATCCCTAGGTGACCCTGCTTCAGCAGGAGGGTTGGACTAGATGACCCACAGAGGTCCCTTCCAACCCCTACCATTCTGTGATTCTGTATTTCAGTGCGTATATAACAGCACATCTGGTATTATGTGACTTTAGGTTTTCTAAGGTGGATGCTGGAACCAAATATGTCTTTGTCATAGGTTGACGAGGTGGTGGTGTTTATTCATAACAGAAATCTGAGCTACACCAAATGTAGCAATATTTGTAAATGCCATTGATCCGTATTTTATCCTGCGCTGGTGGAAAGGATGATGGCCCTAGCGGTCATGACATTGTCAAAGCTAAATAATGAATTTCAGTGCCTTCTTTTTTTCTACTTTTTCAGCAAATTACGGCTGAACACCTGCCAAAGGGAATACTTTCCTCATTTTTGCTGCTTCACTGCTGTGCGTGTGTAATTTGGCAAGCATAACAAGTTCTCCAGTGACCTGCACTAAAATGTTAATGCTAGGATGGGATCTGAGTGGTCAACTGGGATTGGTAACTGGAGGTGGAGTTTTATTCGTGGCTTGGTCACCTGTATGAATATGAACCTGGCCTGATTATTACTTGGTTCTGGTTCACATAGCGCTGGTGATCCAAAGGTAATGTCACAAAGAGACGGCGTGGCACGTGCTAAAGAAGCTTTCTGGGTTGATTTCCTCCCTGACATGAGCAGTATCTCACCATCCTGGCTATCCCAGAAGCATTGCCTTAGTTGCTGTTGTATTCTGGTTTTTCCAAGTGGGCAGAAGATCAAACATCCGCGATTGCTTTGAGCCCCGTAAGGATGCAAGCGGTCCTAGACTGATACTCCCATACCCTGGAGAGCTCAAGCGAGACCTGCGCTACCTTTTTTCCTTCTTTCAGCAGAGATTGCTTTTCAGCCCAAATTAAAATGGGCTGGTGAAATAGTGAGATGCATTTTATAGTTCCCTCAGCTGTGCTGTGCTTGCCTCATTGATATCGTAAACTGAGAGCCACTGCCTTTCAACAGCGCTAAATTAATTTGAAAGAAAAGTCATTTTCTAGTAACATGGTGGGGGCAGTAGGCATGGAAAAAAAAAGGCAAGTTTTAATTTTCATATTTTTATGGAAGGGTGTCAAGAAGTGGTTTTCCTGTGACTGTTTTGCGAGCGCTGTACTAGGCAGAGCAGAGGCTGTTTGCTTTTGAGAGAGGTCTTTCTGCAATGTGGTGCCGCTGATGTGCTCTGGGACTCTGTGACTCTTGACGGCCCATTGATTTGCAAAGTCAAGTACTCAAAAGCTGGGAGCTGGCAGAGCTGGGGATGTGTGTGCAGCCTTAATTTTGTTACCCCCTGTCTGGGCCTTGGGTTGTACGATTACCTACTTTTTTTTTCTCTCTCTGCAAGACCTTTGCCTGGTTCGTCTCCAAAGATAGATGGTGTGCTGCTCTGAAAATTCTAAAATTGGTGAGAAGGCCCTTTGTTCCTTCGATATAAATCAGATTCCCCTTTTCTCTAACAGCTCTGAGGTGAGATGTGGTTCAGCTTACCGGTTAAGACAGCTTGATTCAGATGTTTCTGTGCGAAGTGGGTACCTTACAGCCAGCAGAGATGTAGTCAGCGGAGCCCATAGCGGGATCCAGCTCATAGAATCATAGATTGGAAAAGACCTCTAAGATCATCAAGTCCAACCATCACCCCAACACCCCCATGCCTGCTAAACCATGTCCTGAAGTGCCACATCTACACGGTTTTTGAACCCCTCCAGGGATGGGGACTCCACCACCTCCCTGGGCAACCTGGTCCAAGGCCTGACCACTCTTTCAGGAAAGAAATTTTTCCTGATCTCCAATCTAAACCTCCCCTGATGCAACCTGAGGCCATCGCCTCTCGTCCTATCGCTGGTTACATGGGAGAAGAGACCAACCCCCCCCTCACTCCACCCTCCTGTCAGGGAGCTGTAGAGAGCGATGAGGTCCCCCCTCAGCCTCCTCTTCTTCAGCCTGAACAGCCCCAGCTCCCTCAGCCGCTCCTCAGCAGACTTGTTCTCCAGACCCCTCCCCAGCCTCGCTGCCCTTCTCTGGACACGCTCCAGCCCCTCCATGTCCTTCTCGGAGTGAGGGGCCCAAAGCTGAGCACAGCACTCGAGGTGCGGCCTCACCAGTGCCCAGGCCAGGGGCACGATCCCTGCCCCAGTCCTGCTGGCCACACCATTGCTGGTACAAGCCAGGATGCCATTGGCCTTCTTGGCCACCTGGGCACACTGCTGGCTCCTGTTCAGCCGGCTGTCGACCAGCACCCCCAGGTCCTTTTCCGCCGGGCAGCTTTCCAGCTCGTGCCGGGTCTGCATCGCTCTCTGGGCTCTGTTGACCAGGCGCCGCTGACTGCCATGGGAGATGAGAACCCCAGCTTAATGCAGGTGGTTGCATCCATGAGCTGGATCCCACACCAAGAGCCTTGGCTCTGTTGCAGCCACAGGCAGGTGTTTTTCCTTCATCTCTGACTTCTGACTCCCTGAGCTCATGCTGGTTTTTGATGCTGCATCGCTTTTTGCAAGATCCTCATATTTCTTCCAGCGTTGCTTCTAGGTCCCATTCTCCTTTCCAGATCTTTGTTTTTCCCCACCTCGGTCACCGTTGAAAGTTGCGTAGCAGTTGGCACCTTAGTTGGAGCTACGATGGACAGCAAAGGGAGCCAGGGAAACGGCACCAGCCGTTCTTGTGGTCATTCTACTGCGGCTAGCCCCTTCCTGACCGTGTGGCTTTATGAGTGCGGAGAAAACAAGTGCGTGTATGATTTTGTAGCGCTCTTTTTGAGAGCGATCACATTGCAGCTTTATAGGTGAGGGAGTTGCTTTGGCGAGAGAACAAGATTAGCTAAACCGTAGCTTTTCACTGGCAGTTTTGGCTGATAACTGCTTTTTATTAGCTCTGTTCATAATTTTATTGATACAATTTCTTCATTTCCTCAAAGCAGCAATCAAGCTGTTTTTCTTTCCTCAAGCTAAATGTTTATATTGGAGTCGGAGGGGGGCGAGATGAATTCTGTTCGATAGTTAGGTGCAGAAACTGCCAAGCAAGGTCTTCACTGGACGCTGTCTTGGTGCAACAAGAGCTTTTAGGGCATGGGGCCGTCAGAACCGCGTGCAGCACCGCAGCGGCAGAGGTGGTTATGTTCCTCAATAACAACTCTGAAGTGGTTGTTACTAAGAATATGCAACCTTCCCTAGGCCACAGTGAGTCAATATCAGAACTGAAATTGGAGCTAGATTTTTATTTTGTTTAATACCTAAAAGTCTCACCTATTGCTGTCTCTCATCAACTGTAGCAAGAAAAACTTGAGCTTCAGTTTAGATTTAATAAAAGAGACTGGCGTGTCATTTCTTTCATAATTTTAGGTAGAAGGATTGTTTTTCTCCCAAATCCGTTTTTAGCCTCTGTCTATAACTACATATTGACTATTCTGTGGTAAACTGTCTATATAATTATGACCTGGTCATTGATCATATCGATTTGGCAACAGACATTTAAACTGTTGCTCTTTCGAATTTCCCTGAACTAAATTGCACGGCAAAGATGTGAGAAATCAAGGGCGACTCTTGGGCATCTTCTCATCCAAGTTTTAGAACAGTCTTTGTTTCGCTGCGTGCAGCAGGCTGACGAGCTGCTTGCGCTTCGGTGTCACTGTGGTGACATCGTTTGTTGTTGATGGGATGTGTTATCTGCTTCTGTACACGCGGATGAAGAGAGAAAGGGACGCAGAGTAAAACCTGTCCTGTGGGAATAGCTGATATCGATTGCCTGGTAGAGGTGGAATTTAACTAAAGGTCAAATAAGATTGTACTGGAATCCACATAAGGGACAGCTGAAATAGGACTAAGAGTTACTTCTTTTTAGATTTTATATTGCATGGTAAAAGGATGACCAAAACGAATTATTAACCTAACGCAGCCTGCAGCCTTCAGCTTTTCTCCCCTGGAAATACGGTGTGGGTTAAGGCCACCACGCTGCACAGAACTGATGCTTAAAGCACAGAGTAGGACTCTATATTCAGTGTTTGTCCTGGATTACTGGACAGAAATTTCCAAATTGTTACGGAGAAATGCATTTGATTCTTTCTGAAACTTCATAATTTGAAGTGTCTCCAATTTTCTCTCATTGTGCTGAGTGTATTTTTTTCCAAGCTTTTCTTCTGCGCCCTAAACTGTCAATTGACTTTGGAAATCATACTGTTTGGGATTGATAACCCTCACACGTGGGGTTTTTTACCCCCTCAGAAGTGACCTGTGTGGTTTTGGTAGCCTGGGAGGACATGTAGTTACTTGTAAACTATTTTCTTTTCTTAACTAGGAGAGGAGCTGCTGTTTGGCACAGGAGATCTTAGCCTCCTTTGCAGCAAGCCCAGTGTTCCGTGGTGCCTTCAAGCTTCTGGTCATCTGAACCCCTTCTTCTTGCAGTTTTATCAAGTCTTTCAGGATGACATTCGTGGCTTCTTTTCTTTGGTTGTCATTTTCAGATGCTATTAGTGGTAATCAAAGGAACTAAAAAGTCTGTACAAGCATTCTGGGAGCAAGAACAGGAGTTTTGGGACGGCTGGTTGAGCGCACAGGCAACCAACCTGTCGTTTCACCCCTGTGTGGCTCATTGATCTGCTTGTCTTGGCTGCTGAAAACCCAAGCTGGAGAGATCAGCATGGTGTGTCGGACTAGTAGCAGCTTCCGCGTATAAGATGGGTGGTTGGGTTTTTTTTTAACTGGCATTTGTATATTAGGCTGAAATTTTAAGTGTCTGGCTCGTGGTGAAGGAAAGCGTGTATGCTCCTTGACTAATAGATTGAGTATGGGCTTAGGAAGTGGGCGTTTTACAAGCAATTTGTCATAGAATTATAGCATGGTAGGGGTTGGAAGGGACCTTAAAGCTCATCTGGTTCCAACCCACCTGCCATCAGCAGGGACAGCTTCCACCAGACCAGGTTGCTCAGAGCTCCATCCAACCTGGCCTTGAGCACTGCCAGGGAGGGGGCAGCCACAGCTTCTCTGGGCAACCTGGGCCAGGGCCTCACCACCCTCATGGGGAAGAATTTCTTCTCAATATCTCATCTAAATCTGCCCTCTTTTAGTTTAGAGCCGTTCCCCCCTGTCCTATCACTACCCACCCTTGTGCAAAGCCCCTCTGCATCCTTCCTGTAGCCCCTTCAGGCACTGGCAGCTGCTCTAAGGTCACCGTGGAGCCTTCTCTTCTCCAGGCTGAGCAGCCCCAACTCCCTCAGCCTGTCCTTCTTTCAGACACCTTGGAAAAAGTTGTGTTTTGCTGATGTGTTGGACCTCAGTTGTCTTTACTGGGATAACAGTTTTTGTTTTGTTTAGCTGCTAAAAAACCAAGCCATCTCACTCTTCATGCAGGATGAGTATAGAGAGATTCTTGTTTCTGTAGTACACATTTTCATCTCATGGCAGGTGAGCTCCTTTCCTCTGGCTACTTGAAATGGGCTAATATTTCCACAGAATTTCCAGTTATAGTTGTTGTCATTGAAGCATTCAACAAATATGTGTGACTTTTACCTGGATTTCCAAAAATTAAGTCCCTCACAATGACCTCTTTAAAGATTATGAGAATAAGAAGGCCTTGCATGCATAAATACTTGAAAGATATTGGGAGAGAGAATAAATGATCAATTTACACGACAGTGGAAGGTGATTAATGATGTCCCAGAAGAATCTGTGCTGGAATAGGTGGTCTTGACCATGCTGAGTAGCTGGTGAAGGGAAAGGTGAAAATTAGCGTGGATACAGAGCGACGTGTATAAGAAAGAATTCTTCCTTATTTTACTGGAGAACAATGATCTCCAAGTTGGCTAATGCCACTCAGGAACAAGATTTTAAAGTTATAGCTGATAACTGTGGGAAACACAGGCTTGATGCTCGGTGTTAGTTAAAAGACCGACTCAGTGTGAGGGATTATAATGAAGGCAATAGAGTTCAAACTGGGAAATATTGCTATGCTGTCACGTAATTCAGCAGTGCTTTCACAGCTTGAACCTATGTTCAGTTCTTCTTTTTAAAAATAAGGGAGGGGAGAGGGAAAATGATACTGTGGAACCAGGGGAAAAAAATATTTGAGAGTGATATAATGGAGTTCTATGGAATCCTGAGCGGCGCGGAGAAGACCAAAAAAGGATAAACGTTGATGATCACCTGCAGCACAAGAAGTCACAAGAAGCGGGGCCGTCGGATGAAACGGGAATTAAACATGAAGGAGGCAGTGGTTTGTGCATTACAGAGTGGTGCGTAGGGGGGTGACCAGATGCATTCGTAGGAAAAATACCCGTTGAGAGCTGCGAAGTGCTGAAGACACCTGCTACTACTGAAGGTATCACCTCAGGCTCGGGGAGTGTCTGAAGAGGAAATAATTGGCAGCTGAGAGAGTATTCAAAGAAAATAACCGCTGCAGCTTGCCCTACTCCTGTTGCTCTGGTCTAAGCATCCTGCTACCAGCCATAGGTGGGTGGGATCCTGGGCTAAATACACCTCTGGACTGGCCCCAGGCCCTCCTGGTGCGTTTCTGGAGCGTGCAGGTCCCTTGTTCCACCTCCAGGCCGGGTCACTTTTTGGTAGTGATGCTCCAGTTGCCATCTGAAGGCGATTCAGAGATGTGGGTCTCCCTAAGCCTCGGCGCGGGGAAGCTGGTACCTTGTGTCGCTGCTTCTGGGAGAGACGCGAAGACGTCGGTCTCCGGGACTATAATTTGGCTCTGCTCACTGGGACGGGTTGGAGAAAAGCAGAGGGCTAGCAGAAGGGAGGAGGAGATAAGCACTTTGCTACTCATGCTAGCCTTATTCCAGCTTTTTGCCCTGAAACCTTTAGTTTTGAGAGGTAAAAAAGAGGTTTGCAGATCAGCTCCTGTTAGAGCCACGCATAGGCGTTTTTCTTCTTTGAAATATTTCACTCTAGCATATGCTTATTTATCCTGCTGTTTTCAGTTACAGCTTGCTGATAATTTGTTGCTGAAAAAAAACCCATTATCTGATTTGCTCTTGCCTTGGAACTTGATGGATGGGAGCTCAGAAAATAAGCCTGCAGTGTCGGAAGGTCCTGTCGGGGTCTGCTGTTCGGTGTCCTTTTTTTGCCCCCTGAGCTAAGACAAACCTTTCAGGGCCAGCTGGGATGTCCTCCGAGAATAGGCAGCGATTATGGCTTTGGAGATAATTGTGCATTTATTAGCCCGGCGTGGTCAGAGCGGAGCAGCTCTCGCGCGCGGCTCGGTCCTGGCTGTCGGGAGCGGCAGGGTCCCTCCAGCAAAGCGACAGCCTCCGTGCCCGGAGGTCCTCTACGTGATGTTGCTCCACGAACGCTGTGAATGATATAAAAATAAGCCAAACAACCCCCTACCCCCTTCCCTCTGTAGCCATCGTTATTGTCTCCTTGTCGCTACAGCCAGGCGTTTAATTAGTCCATGCAAATAGCCCGACTTTGATTAGGCCTGAAGTGTGATGGGAAGAGTGATTAGGCCTGAAGTGTGATTGGGAAGAGTACAGAAACATAGTGAGAGCATGCAGGGATGCGACGAGGAAGGCCAAGGCTCACCTGGAATTGAAGCTGGCAAGGGATGTCAAAAACAACAAGAAGGGCTTCTTCAACTACATCAGCAGCAAAAGGAAGGCTAGGGACAACGTGGGGCCGCTGCTGAATGAGGCGGGTGTCCTGGTGACGGAGGATGCGGAGAAGGCAGAGCTACTGAATGCCTTCTTTGCTTCAGTCTTCAGTGCTAAGACTGGCCCTCAGGAATCCCAGGCCCCGGAGGTAAGAGAAGAAGCCTACAGAGAGGACGACTTTCCCTTGGTCGAGGAGGACTGTGTGAGGGATCGCTTAAGCGATCCACAAATCCATGGGCCCCGACGGAATGCACCCACGAGTGCTGAGGGAGCTGGCGGATGTCATTGCTGAGCCACTCTCCATCATCTTTGAGAGGTCCTGGAGGACTGGAGAGGTGCCCGAGGACTGGAGAAAGGCCAATGTCACTCCAATCTTCAAAAAGGGCAAGAAGGAGGACCCAGGGAACTACAGGCCGGTCAGCCTCACCTCCATCCCGGGAAAGGTGATGGAGCAGCTTATCCTGGAGGCCATCATCAAGCAAGTGGAAGAAAAGAAGGTTATCAGGAGTAGTCAGCATGGATTCACCAAGGGGAAATCATGCCTGACCAATCTGATAGCTTTCTATGATGACATGACTGGCTGGGTAGACGAAGGGAGAGCTGTGGATGTTATCTACCTTGACTTCAGCAAGGCTTTCGACACAGTCTCCCATGATATCCTCCTGGGGAAGCTGAGGAAGTGTGGGCTGGATGAGTGGTCGGTGAAGTGGATAGAGAACTGGCTGAATGGCAGAACTCAGAGGGTTGTCATCAGGGGCGCTGAGTCTAGTTGGAGGCTGGTGACAAGTGGTGTCCCTCAGGGGTCAGTACTGGGCCCAGTCTTGTTTAACTTCTTCATCAACGACCTGGATGAAGAGTTAGAATGTACCCTCAGCAAGTTTGCTGACGACACCAAACTGGGAGGTGTGGTAGATACACCGGCAGGCTGTGCTGCCATTCAGCGTGACCTGGATAGGCTGGAGAGCTGGGCAGAGAGGAACCTGATGAGGTTCAACAAGGGCAAGTGCAGGGTCCTGCACCTGGGGAGGAACAACCTCATGCACCAGTACAGGCTTGGGGTGGACCTGCTGGAGAGCAGCTCTGTGGAGAGGGACCTGGGTGTCCTGGTGGACGACAGGTTAACTATGAGCCAGCAGTGTGCCCTGGCTGCCAAGAAGGCCAATGGGATCCTGGGGTGCATCAAGAAGAGTGTGGCCAGCAGGACAAGGGAGGTTCTCCTTCCCCTCTACACTACCCTGGTGAGGCCTCATCTGGAGTACTGTGTCCAGTTCTGGGCTCCCCCGTTCAAGAAGGATGAAGAGCTACTGGAGAGAGTCCAGCGGAGGGCTACAAGGATGGTGAGGGGACTGGAGCATCTCCACTACGAGGAGAGGTTGAGGGAACTGGGCTTGTTCAGCCTGAAGAAGAGAAGGCTGCGAGGGGACCTTATAAATGCCTACAAATATCTGAAGGGTGGGTGTCAGGAGGATGGGGCCAAGCTCTTTTCAGTGGTGCCCAGTGACAGGACAAGGGGTAATGGGCACAAACTGAGGCACAGGAAGTTCCGTCTGAACATGAGGAGGAACTTCTTCTCTCTGAGAGTGACGGAGCACTGGAACAGGCTGCCCAGGGAGGTTGTGGAGTCTCCTTCTCTGGAGATATTCAAGACCCGCCTGGACAAGGTCCTGTGCAGCCTGCTGTAGGTGACCCTGCTTCGGCGGGGGGGTTGGACTAGATGACCCACAGAGGTCCCTTCCAACCCCTACTATTCTGTGATTCTGTGATAACACAACCGTGCCGCTTCTGCTTCTTCTCTTCAACTACTGCTCTGGGCAATCATCAAACATGCAACTCTGGAAACACGTCGGATGAGTAAGAGGGGACTGGAGCATCTCCCCTACGAGGAGAGGTTGAGGGAACTGGGCTTGTTCAGCCTGAAGAAGAGAAGGCTGAGAGGGGACCTTATAAATGCCTACAAATATCTGAAGGGTGGGTGTCAGGAGGATGGGGCCAAGCTCTTTTCAGTGGTGCCCAGTGACAGGACAAGGGGCAATGGGCACAAACTGAGGCACAGGAAGTTCCGTCTGAACATGAGGAAGAACTTCTTCCCTCTGAGGGTGACGGAGCCCTGGAACAGGCTGCCCAGGGAGGTTGTGGAGTCTCCTTCTCTGGAGATATTCAAGACCCGCCTGGACAAGATCCTGTGCAGCCTGCTGTAGGTGACCCTGCTTCGGCAGGGGGGTTGGACTAGATGACCCACAGAGGTCCCTTCCAACCCCTACTATTCTGTGATTCTGTGATTCTGCTCGTGCTGTGCTTTTTCTTGAGAGGATTTTCGGATATCAGATCCGTTCGTTGTGGTGGTGGCTTTGGTAAACAAATTAAGAAATAGAGAAAACAGGTAAGTTCTAGTTTTTTTGCTTCAGAATGGATACTATTTTGAACCCAGATCCCATCCTGGATTTCCAACACCAAGTGACAGAGCAGGAGGGAGCAGCATTACGTGTGACTTAGCTGTTAGTGGCATTTCACAAGAAGCAAAGAATTTGTTCTCGCTTATCTTTTAGCAGGTGTAAATACTGTAACTTTATCAAAATTGGAAAAGTATATTTTAGTCAACAAATGACTGTATTCTAAGTAACTGCAAGTTTTTTCGGTATTTGAAAACTGAACCTTGGGGAACTGATGCTGCTAAGAAACCGAAGCAGTCTGTTGTACTTCTGGTAGGGGTGATAAAGAAAACACTGAAACGCGGTAATAAAAAGGGAGCACTATTAAAGCCAAATAACTGGCATTTGAGCTCTCAGAAATATCTGCTCTGGGCAATCATCAAACATGCAACTCTGGAAACACGTCGGATGAGTAAGATGCCACCTGTTTTGTTTACTAGCAGGAAATTGTAGATATTGAATTAGTTATTGCTAGCTGTGTTTCAGAGATTGGCGTTGGGATAAAGCAGAGCTATTAGAGATAAAGGAAAAGGAGGTCAGTTAAGTAATAGGTGAGGATGTGGTACGTGGGATACTTGTGGATTGTATCAGCAGTTTCCTCTTCGGAAACCAATGGTGTCACTTTTTGGTCTGAATTCCATACGTATAGACAGGATTGTCTGCCCTGAACACCCGTAGCTGTGTTGCACCTAGGACCCTGCTCCTTGACGTCAAGGCCACAAGAAGGGCCTTTTCAAGATGCTAGACTTGTTTGAGACACTGGATGTTCACAGGCTTTGTTGTTCACAAAGTTAAGGCTGGGAACTTTCTGCCAAGGACTCCTTTGGTTGCTGATGAAAACTCTTCATTTTCTCACCCAGCCCTCCAGCACTTCCCTTCTTCCACAAGACTCTAAGGACCTCCTCTTCTAAGGCAGGTTAGCAGCTGGGTGGTTTTTTTTTCTCTTGGAGCTAGGCGAAGGGTAGGTGAGCAGCAGTGCCTTCTTCCCAGCTAAGCTGTGACCACGCGTTGTGATCTGTATGAGTACAGAGCACCTCATTTTGTGGAGACTGCTGCTTTTGGATAATCCTTTAGCAACAATGGTGATACGAGCATCTTCATAATTTATTCCATCTTCATCTTCAAGAAGGTTTTATTTGGCTTTTGAAGTAATACTGGAATGTCCTGCAGGCAAGTTTTTGGGGACTGCTGGGTTTGGTGAGTCATTCTAGATGCTTCTGTTCTTTCCATATGGATGGGTACACCTAAACGCTTCTTGCTCTTGGTGATGGGTTCTCTTTGCTGCTGCTGCTGCCTTTGAACTGTTTCTGCTGCTTCTTACACCTTTTTCTGTTCTTTTGCTCTCCATTTGCCACCTCTTTATGTACTGTCCTGCTTCAAAACGTGTGAAACAGATAAATGGTTTAAAGGTGTGTCATCAACGTGCTGTATACGCACTGTGTTAATCCACTGGCTTTATTCTTATGGTTTATCTTTCCTGAGCTCGTTGGGATGAGCAAAGTCTCTCTGTGTTGTCTGGCGTCCTGCCACTCTGAGCCCAACCAGGGGAGTCTGGAAGCTGCTGTAGCAGAGATTGTAAACAGTCGAGTCTTTGATGTTCAGGTCTCTTATCTGATGAGACTTCTGTCTGTAGACCGACATTTAATCGGGAGCGAGTAGAGGCTTTGGTGAATTAGTTGGTTTATGCCAGAACTCTGCTGTCTGTTCCTTCTCTAAGTGAGAAAGTACCTGAGACCCTATGTCAAACTGCTGTGTCTAGTGGAGAGGTAGGTGCCTTTCTGATCCAGAAAAAAAAGCTTATTTTAGAGGCAACTTCTCATTTGAAGGTCTGCTTAATGTACCAGCTTTCTCTGAAAGTTCAGTCAGATATTCTCTAATGATTAAAATTAATAATCTCTCCTTCGCTTCTTCCTGTCACAGACAGTTCTGTAATCACGCTGAAAAGAACTGATTTTACAATAGCTATGTCTGTACAAATGTTAAGGTTTCTCTGTATCTCATTTCCTTTTTTTGTATGGCTTAGCATCTATTTTATTTGCATAATTTACCTCTGTAGTCAGTCTGTTATTAAAATTACCCCACTGTCATCTTGTGCTATACAGTTGTCTTGATTTCTGATTATTCTTTTAATTATGTGGGGGTTCTTCAGCACTGCTTTGTTACAAATAAGACTGTTCTAGGGAAGGAGGAGAAATACTGTAAGATGTGTGTTGCTGGTTGAGAAGATAAAATCCATCTCCATTCTCAGGTTCCAGAAGAAATGTGCAACATAGGTATTAATGCCAGAATGAACCTGGGAATCAGTTGAAATTGTATGTACAAGACCGTCATGTGTGGAGTTTTCAACTTAGGTTCATATAATTTAAAATAGAATCATTAAGGTTGGAAAAGACCTCTAAAGTCAAATCCAACCGTCACCCCAACACCCCCATGCCTGCTAAACCATGTCCCCAAGTGCCACATCCACACGGTTCTTGAACCCCTCCAGGAATGGGGACTCACCCAGTGCCCTGGGCAGCCTGGTCCAAGGCCTGACCACTCTTGCAGGAAAGAAATTTTTCCTGATCTCCAATCTGAACCTCCCCTGACACAACTTGAGGCCATTGCCTCTCGTCCTATCGCTGGTTACGTGGGAGAAGAGACCAACTCCCCCTCACTACGCCCTCCTTTCAGGGAGCTGTAGAGAGCGATGAGGTCCCCCCTCAGCCTCCTCCAGCCTGAACAGCCCCAGCTCCCTCAGCCGCTCCTCAGCAGACTTGTTCTCCAGACCCCTCCCCAGCCTCGCTGCCCTTCTCTGGACACGCTCCAGCCCCTCCATGTCCTTCTTGGAGTGAGGGGCCCAAAGCTGAACACAGCACTCGAGCTGCAGCCTCACCAGTGCCCAGTACAGGGGCACGATCCTCTCCCCAGTCCTGCTGGTCACTCCATTGCTGGTACAAGCCAGGATGGTGTTGGCCTTCTTGGCCACCTGGGCACACTGCTGGCTTCTGCTCAGCCGGCTGTCGACCAGCACCCCCAGGGCCTTTTCCCCTGGGGAAGCTCTCCAGCCACTCCTCCCCAAGCCTGCAGCGTTGCGTGGGGTTGGTGTGACCCAAGGATAGGACCCGGCACTTGGCCTTGTTGAACCTCACACAGTTGGCCTTGGCCCCTTGATCCAGCCTGTCCAGATCCCTCTGCAGAGCCTTCCTACCCTCAAGCAGATCAACACTCCCACCCAGCTTGGTGTCATCTGCAAATTTACTGAGGGAGCACTCAGTCCCCTCATCCAGATCATTATTAAAGATGTGAAACAAGACCAGACCCAAAACTGAGCCCTGGGGAACACCACTTGTGACTGGCCACCAGCTGGGTTTCACTCCATTCACTACCACTCTGGGCTTGGCCATTCAGCCAGTTCTTTATCCAGTGAAGAGTACACCCGTCCAAACCATGGGCAGCTCGTTTCTCCAGGAGGATGCTGTGGGGAACAGTGTCAAAGGCCCTACTGAAGTCCAGGTAGATGACATCTGCAGCCTTTCCCTCCTCTACTAGGCAGGTCACCTGGTCATAGATGGAGATCAGGTTGGTCAAGCAGGACCTGCCTTTCATGAACCCATGCTGGCTGGACCTAATCCCCTGGTTGTCCTTCACATGCCTGGTGAGTGAACCGCTCCATAATCTTGCCCAGCACCGAGGTCAGGCTGACAGGCCTGTAGTTCCCGGGATCTTCCTTCCAGCCCTCCCTGTAGATGGGTGTTACACTGGTGATCCTCCAGCCACCGGGGACCTCCCCTGTTAGCCAGGACTGCTGATAGATGATGGAGAGTGGCTTGGCCAGCTCCTCCACCAGCTCCCTCCCAGGGAGGGCTTTCTCTCTTTTGCTTGTTTTGGTCTTCAGTTAATAATAGTTTTCCTTGTGTTGGTCATCAACAAGGTCGCCTTAACCTCTTGTGGCTGAGTATCCCAAGTCCCTCTCTGCAGAGCTCTAGATACCTGCTTTTCAGGCTGTCTGCCTGGTTGGATAGAGTCTGTTCCCTCTTCATGTCTGCCTTGGCTAGCATGCCATTCCGGCAAGGTGCGTGGCTAGATGTCTGTTGTTTTCAAAGATGAAGGCAAATCCATCATCCTCATTATCGTGATAAATCATGTACCCTGTTAGTGAGCTCATGGGGTTTTTTTGAGCAATGAAGTGTAATATGCATAAACTTCTGCGAGAGTATTGGCTTGGTACAGTGAGGTATTTTGGCATTAAAAAAGAGGCTGGAAAAACACGTCACCCATTACACTGGTTTTCAGAACAGGCATAGCAGGAAATTATTCTCCTTGACCTAGAATGGTTTGTAATAGAATTCTGTTGGTTTTGCCTCTGGGCCTTGTGTTTAATACTTGTGTTAAAATAGTAATTTCTAAGGGTTGGCAGGAGCTATCAATATTGGAGATGGGCAAATAAGGGATAAACCTGTATTCCATAGTAAGTTGTGTACAAGAAAGCTGTGCATTTTATTATGGGAAAATGTAAGGCTGTTTTTCTAGGAATGGTGCAGGAATCTGTTCTGAGAAGCAGCGAAATATCTAGAAAATATTTAGGAGTTAAGTCACATTGTCATGAGCTTTCTGTATGATTCAGCAGCCAAATTACCCTTGACTGTATAAATAGTGGAAAATTGGATAGGAATAGGCAAATCATATTCCATCTGGATATAGTTCTGGTGTGTCTGCAAAGTTCTGTGGCTGTTTTTGGTATCAAAGGCAACAAGAAGAATGCTTAAAAACTGACGATAGTGCTAAGAAAAGGTATGAAAATGATGTAAGCATTAGAATATATGCACTTAATGAGCGATATACAAAACTCCCCGAATCTAGTCTGATGCCCTGATGCCTGCTGGAAGGGCAACATGGTTGAACACCACTAATTTAGGAGATTTCTGGAGTGTATTTTGATGACCTTTTGAAATAGTTGGCTCATCCAGTGCCTAGGAGAGGTGCGTTCCTGGATCTGCTACTTGCAAAGAGCTGGTTGAGGGAAGGATGTGGTCCTGGCTGCAATGACTCTGAGATTTTAGAGCTTAAGGTCCTGAGGGATGCGAGTAGGAGAATAAAGACGTCAGAATTGAGGACAACAGATTTGAACCTTTTCAGGGAACCGAACGGCAGGATCCCATGGGAGAATGCCCTGAAGGGTGAATAAGCCCAGGTAAGCATAGCGAAATATCTAGCAAATACTTAGGATATTTAGAAAATATTCAGGATATCTTCCAGGATAACCTCCTCAAATCGCAAAGACAGTGCGTCCTGATGTGCAGGAAACCAAGCAGGCTTTGCCTAACTGCCTAACGGGGAAGTCCTGGAGAAGAAGGTGAGAGGAGGTGCCACGTACCCAGGAGGGATACAGGCAGGCAGAGGGCACATTTGGAAAGCTTAGCTGGAGCTGAAACTCCAAGGGCAACAAGAAGGACTTCTATAGGTATGTTTATCAGCAAATAAAGACCAAAAAAAACCCCAAACAACCTGGCTGTGCTGCTGGCTGAGGGAATCATAGAATCATAGGTTGGAAAAGACCTCTAAGATCATCACGTCCAACCATCAACCCAACACCACCGTTCCTACTAAACCTTATCCTGAAGTGCCTCATCTATACTTTTTGTAAAAACCTCCAGGGATGAGGACTCCCCCACTGCTCTGGGCAGCCTGGTCCAAGGCCTGACCGCTCTTTCAGTAAAGAAATTTTTCCTAATATCCAATCGAAACCTCCCCTGCCACAACTTGAGGCCATTGCCTCTTGTCCTATCACTAATTACCTGGGAGAAGAGACCAACTGCCACCTCACTACAACCTCCTTTCAGGCAGTTGTAGAGAACAGTGAGGTCCCCCCTCAGCCTCCTCCAGACTAAACAGCCCCAGCTCCCTCAGCCGCTCCTCATCAAACTTGTTCTTCAGACCCCTCAAGGGAGGCAGCTCCATGATGAAGCAGACAGGAGAAGGCTGAAGTGTGC
The DNA here is from genome assembly GCF_030867145.1 of Opisthocomus hoazin. NCBI lineage: Eukaryota > Metazoa > Chordata > Aves > Opisthocomiformes > Opisthocomidae > Opisthocomus > Opisthocomus hoazin. The sequence goes on from NC_134415.1 coordinate 130,718,558, forward strand.
CTTGTTTCTTTGCCTCCGTGTTTTTTTGCAAGATCTGCTCTTGTTAGGTGGTGGTTTGGGCTGAGAGGTAGTGCCCGAGACAGAGGATTGGGCACCACTGGCAAATTGCGTTTGCAGTTATTGTGAAGACACACTTGGCTTTACGACATAGAGTTGGGCAAGACAATTTTACCAGCCATTACACCATACTGAAATCCTGGTGGTGCCCTTAGTAGATGTTGTAGTTTAAGGTCGGTTGGTATTCGTTCCATTCAGCATTTTAGACCTTAGCCATGAATTTGTTAGTTGGGGGTTGTATGGGTTTTTTTCATCTCCCCTCAAGATTTCTAGCCTGAATGCAGGTGCTTCATATGGGCACGTACCCTCTGGCATGAAGGGCGAGTTATCTGGTGACTTCCCCCACCAGTTAAAATTTCTCTTTTTAATTCTTGCAAATCACGTCTTGGAGCGTTTTTCAGTTTGACGTTAATGAATCGCGCGTTGGCAATGTTTCCCTGACGTGAGAAGCAATTGTTCTGTTAGTCTGGCAGATCAGTGAGCCACAAACTCCCAAATGTTTTACGTGGTTTTTTGTTGGGTTTTTTTTTTTTTTAAGATGCTTATTTTGACAGCCATTACATTCTGTCCTCCAAATATCTTGGTCTTTGGAGATCTTAGGCTTTAACAGTTTGAAGGGAGTCAATATTTTTGCTTGTGAGTCCAAGCCCACTGGTGCGTGTTGCTGTTTTTTGGGGGAGGTTTTGAGGGTGGTGGGGTTTTGGAAGTTTTTTTGGTCAAACTTGACCTCTGTTGTGGTCTAAGGTAGACTCTGGAGCTTTATTTTGATTCAGAAGTTCCCAGCTATCCGAAGCCGGGTGATGAATCTTTATGGAACACCTAATAAAGAGCTGAAGTCAGTCATCCTTGTGATTTCGGCGTGCAATATTCTTTCAGGTAGCAGCGTAACATCTCTCTCTTACTCAAGGTGTCCTCTTTTCAGCAACATTTAATATTAATACTGAGATCGTCATCGTTTGGGACCGTTAAAGAGACCGATCTTCCTCCCAAACAGTGGCTGTTAATCCTGCCCACATCCCGGTTTGGGAATTATCCAGCTCCTCTCTGCAGTTTCAAATGGTTTCCAAAGAAGAAGTTTCCTTCTTCCCACTGTAAGACTTTTCTCCTGTGCTGCAGCCCTCTTATACAGCCACCGTATTCTGCAGGAAAGACAATCAAGTGAAATGTTTCATTTATGGAAAGGGATATAATCCTTGCTGGAGGTGTTGGAGGCTACGTGGATTGATGGTTTCCTATTGTGAACTTTGGTTCAAGGCTGCTTTGGATTACTTTTTTCTTTTGTTTCGCTCTCTCGTAGGTCAGTAAACTTACCATTTGGCATCAGTGGAGGAGTTTTCTACTAGCTGGAATGATTAGTCTCTGTTAGACATCCGGTGATAAATGGGAGAGGAGAGGGAAAAACGTGAACAGTGAATTTTGTTTCAGTGCTAGACTGCAGTGAAGTTGAGAGCGTGCCGCTTGCTCACAAAGGGAGGGGATTTGTAGAATTTCTCACAGTCAGTCTTGTGCGTTTTCTCGTGAGAAGGCGGTGGGTTCTTGTCCCAGTCTCTGCGGTCTACCCGTGCACTGTGACCATCAAACGAAAATGTGCTGACCCTACCAAACCCTCCCTAACGTGAGGTCCGTGTCATCGCCAGGGTCTGAGCAGGAGCGAGTGCGGAAACTGCCTCGGGTTTATCCCTGAAACCGAACACGGTTCTCATTGCCTACTCTGACTTTTCTTTGCCCAGGCTCTGTTTCCAGATGATGAGTACTGAAGGCTCAGTCTGGTCTGGGAGCGTCTTCCTCAGTATTTTATTTTATTATTTTATTATTTTATTATTATTATTTTATTATTTTATTATTTTATTATTTTATATTCCTATTTAAAAAAGCCCCGCGAGGCTGCCACAACCCAGTTCTCTTTCGTACAAAGCAAACCCCAGGCTTTCATTAGTGTTCAGATTTGTGCGTCATTTCATCCGTGCATTGCAATAAGCGTGAGGGCAGCCTGGCTGCTGGGATTTTTGAGGGTTTTAACCTGGAGTTTAGTTCTGTGACGAAGAAACCCTCACCTGGAAGATGCTGGAAACTTCTGAAGTCACTTGTGACGACTTTGCGATTTTAGTAGAGCATGGAAGAAGAAATTCTTTACAATGAGGGTGGTGAAACACTGGAACGGGTTGCCCAGAGAGGTGGTGGAGGCCCCATCCCTGGAAACATTCAAGACCAGGTTGGACGGGGCTCTGAGCAATTTGATCTAGTTAGCGGTGTCCCTGCTCGCTGCGGGGGGGTTGGACTAGATGGGGTCCCTCTAGGGGTCCCTTCCGACCCAAAACTTTCTATGATTCTCTGATTCTATGTTTATTTTGACAGGTACTCAGAACGAAGCCTGACAAAATGCATTGGGATAACGATAGAGACCAGGCCGGATTACTGCCTGAAGCGGCATTTGAGTGACATGTTGTCCTACGGCTGCACGAGGCTGGAGATCGGCGTGCAGAGCGTGTACGAGGACGTGGCCAGGGACACCAACAGGTGAGAAGAAAGCTGAGCGTGGCTGCTTGCTGGAATACCGTGGAGCAGCATGATGATCTATTTGCTTGAACACCCATTTAACATCGAACATTAAAGACATTTAGCTCATTTCCTTGCTTGTGTGGCCATACATCTGTTAAGAAAAACTAACAAACAGCAGTGGTTTCATGGATTTCTTTGTGATGTTGTGTAAACCGTGGCTTGAGAAAGTGGGGTTATTTGTGATGGTTTATTTTAAAATCAAATTCTTTTCCTATATTGTACATCTTTTTTTTTTTTTTTTTTATTGCTTCATAAATAAATGCAGTTTTGTGAAGCAGAGCATGTGCCCAGAGAGAGCTCGTAGTTCTTGTCCTACATAATTCATAACGTTTAGGCTTGAGTAAATACAATGCAGTATAATCTATTGGAGGTACCTGAGCAGCAAACAGCATGTTCTCAGCACCAGATAACCTTTTTCTGCCAAGTGTTGGACAGGGGAGATGACACTGGCAAGCAGAGAGGGTGAGGCATAGCCAGAAACACCACCTGCCGATAGATTAACCACGGTCATTCTGGGCAGAGAGCACCTCTAGGGACTGCAAAATATATTCACAAGAGGCCTGTGATTTATTCCTTGTCATATTGGACCTGTGGCTAAAAGAACAGTTGTCCTGCATAGGAGAGTGCACAACGCATTGTTCGTCCATCAGTTATGAGCAAGTAAGCTAATCTCTCTTTTTTTAATTGCAAGTGTCACAATTATCTTCAGCTTTTGAAATAAGTTATTTCTTTCTTGGTTTTTTTTCACTTCTGACACTTGTACAACTTGCCTTCATTCTTACTGCGTATTCCAGTCACCTATCAAAGATGTTTAATAACCATAATCATACATAATGACAGAGAGATTATGGTTCAATAAGCAAAGCGCATTTTTGTTAATACCTGCCTTAAAGGCAGTAGTGCAAAACCGAAAATGTTGGGCATTTTTCTTTGAGAGGCTTGAAGAATCCAAAATGAGTTTCCTGCTGCGGGTTTAGCTGTAGTATTGCTGGTGCGTGGAAGTGCAGGGTGTCACTGCTGTGAAATGGTCAGGACCCAGGTTTCGGGAGACGGGAAAAGCCATTTATTGAGTTGTCCAGGAGTTAAGAGCTAATATTTATGGGTGGTGCTTTCCTCCTCTAGACGTCAGAGCTTTCCGAAGGAAGAGATCCATACTAAGGAATGTCGCTAAATCTCACTCTTAGACTAGATGTATTCATGAGCGGTTAATTCAGAGACAAATTGTAAACGTAACAATTAATTTCTCGTCAGCTTTTAAATTCTTTTTTTCACCTCAAATCTTTTAAAGGCGTCCCCTCGTGAGGTGCACCTGGAAAACCCCACTTAGCTATCGCTTCGGTCATCTTCAGTTTTCCTCCGGTTTTGTCTGTCGCGTCAGAGCCGGTACCATAAATCGTTCAAAGCTGAAGCTGCTCGTCACTTTTGGCTGCCACGCTTCCTAATGAACCCTTGCTTTCCTGCTGATGAATCAGAAGAAGAATGGAGTATTTATATTACTGACTTGATTTCACTCAGGAGAAATCCTGGACAGAATTATATTTGTAAAGGTTTTTGGCACTTTTCAAAGCTGCTTGCTAGAATTCCTAAAAGGCTTTGCTGCAGGCTGTCTCAGAGGAAGGAAAACGCAGGCTGTGCACTCAAATATCTGCCTCCAACTTTTCAGAACAAGGAACTGGAATATACTTTCAGAAAAGGGCGATTCAAGTTTCTCTTTCTTTTGAAATGACCTCATTTTGCTCCTGTTCTTCTACTTTGTGGGGGATGTGTTTTGGCTTTAAACTTTTAATATTTTGCTTGTAGCAAAATGTCAGATTACAACCAATTAGGCTAACTGTTTGGAAATTACTTTCTATTATGTTCCATAAGTCATTAGTGAGGTTTTTGAGTGCTTCTGGTGGCTGTGAGGCAGAAAAATATTCAGGAACAGATCTAGGCATCAAATAATCAAGTTATTGATGCAGCTCAAATTCCGCTTCTAATAAGAAAATAATTTTTATTTATGAAGCAAGTCTCCATTTCCTCCCTTCAGGCTACTCAAGGTCTTGAGTAATACTGTCCTTGAACAGTCTCAGAAAAACACCGTAATACTTCTGAAAAAAATCATAAATAAAGCTGTAGTCATAAAGCTGTAGTCGTAAAGCTACATGTAGGGGTTTAACGGAGGCACGATCTTCCAGCGGAGAGGAGGGAAGAGGTCCTTGAAACAAGGGAAGTAGCTGTTTGGTTTGGGTAACGTTGGGTCTCGGCAGAAGGCATGCGTCTGTAGAGACGCCCATATGGGGTTTAATTTTTCTTCCAAAGGACTGTCGAGGAGGAGAAGAGTCACCTGCTGAGCTAATCTGTTGGCAAGGAATTCCAAAAGATGGGGTGATCTGATGTAAAAGTGTGATGGAAGGAAAACGGGGCTTGGAGAGGGAAGAAGGTAGCAGATGCTGGGAGGACAGCAATGCCAATCAGTAGTGGAAGAGCCCTCCCAGATGAGGAAGAGTGAAAGCAAGGACTTTGTGAGAAGACTGTTCACATGTGATGGGGACCTCCTGGTAGCTGTTCGTGGTGATCGTGACATTGTGGAGGAGGTGGAAGGAGGGAGGAGTTTGCTTGAGGCTAATGAGTTGTGCTAGATTCAACCTTTGTTCCTGCAGTGGTTTGTCGTCTCACTCTCTCTGAGCTCCTGCAGAGCAAGCCTGGGTTAGTTAGGTTTGATGTTCGTGGAGGAGAACATTAAATCCTTTTAGAGTCCCACTCCAAGCCTGTGTTTCAGAGGTTTGGCACCTCTCAGAACTTGAGAAGAGTTAGTGTTTGTCTAAAGGGAGTTCTTGAGAGCTTGGCAAGCACGTTGCAGGATGCTTTTCTAGCTGGCTGGTTTTATGTAGCCCCCATCCTTCTGCTTTTGCTCTTCTGTTGCTTTTATTTCTGGTTGCACTTCATTTTGATTACACGCAGTCTTTAGTGCCGCGTGTCCTAGCTTGTGCTGCAGCATCAACTTGTGTCATTGCTTTACAAATTGAATTTCAGCAGCTCTCCAAGGTTTCTCGGGCTGTGGTTTGAATACCTGTAGCCTTGGTGTGGTTCACCTGCTGCAGAAGTAGCAAACTGGATGACTTTTAGCCCTTAGTGTAGGTTACTTTGTTAGCAGCCACGTTCCAAGACTTGAGTGGTGATAAACTGATGATAAAACTCAACGCTTCTCACTTCCTAGAGAATAACTTGAATTAAAGGTATCAAAATATGTCTTTTTCTGTGTGATGCTGAATCTCTCTTCTCTCTCCCCAGAGGTCACACCGTGAAGGCTGTGTGCGAGTCCTTTCACTTAGCCAAGGACGCTGGGTTTAAAGTGGTGGCGCACATGATGCCTGATCTGCCGAACGTGGGGCTTGAAAGGGACATGGACCAGTTTGTTGTGAGTACAGCTTAACATAACCGAGAGCTTCTAGTGTGTTCCAGCTTTTTCATCTAGTGCTGCTTCTCTTTCTTAGCTCACCTACTAGTTCCGATCCAGGCCAGAATTGTTTCTTAAGGACAAGTAATTTAAAAATCATTTTTGGAGGTGGAGGGTGAGAAAGATTTGTTGAACTACTTCATCCAGAAAATTATATCCTTGCCTCATGAAAGACTGAGTCACTCGCGTCTCCACGGAGTATAGCTCTTCTGATATTAACTAGGGCTCTGGAGATAACTCTACTTTATTCCAAGGTGGTTTTCTTTCCTTGGATTTAGAATAGTACACGATTCAAAGTTAAAAGCATACTATTTTGAAGATAATTAATTGCAAAGTAGAGTGTATAGGTGTATTATATAGCACCTCTGTTCTCGGCTCAGTGCTAGTCAATATCTTTATCAATGATGTGGAAGAAAATATGAAATTATTTCTAGAGAAATAGAAATGAGGAATAAAAGGCAAATGGTAAACAGTTCAGGGAATTAACCACTTTATCTGGTAGCGTGGTAATTTTTTTTTTCACTATTTCGTTTTTTAAAGTCAAAATTGGTCATCTTTTTAAAATAGTGTAGAAATTGTAGTCGTGGTAGTGGGATCACAGGTATATTTATTTCTGTGCAAGGTCAGACTAGGTGCTTTTTGGCACTAAGAAGCTATCAGTACAGTGGAATATATTGATTAGAAGTGCAGGCAGAAAGAAATGGTTTAGCTTAGTGTGCTGCAAAGAGGCATGTCTAGAAGAAGCAATCGAAAATGCAGCTGCACAGTACATGAAGGAAATTCTGAAAACTGGTAGGTACTTCTTGTAAGCGGTTTTGTGCAGAATTCCTTGAGCTCTTCATAATGTCGTAGGACTCAGCAAATATCACGTTCGTGTGACAAAGTGAGAGGCTGGGGCAAAGTGTTGAGCGTAAAATTAGAGGTGAAGTCAATGACGAAGCTGAAATTTAACTCAAAATTAAAGGCTCAGACTCTGTTGCTCCTGGATTATTCTCTTCCAATGCTGAAGGAGATAGAGGGTGGACGTCACATTAGCTGTGTCTTCATAGAATTGCTTGTGACGCAGAGTATGGCCAAACCCGAGTCCCTTGCTCAATATCTCATGAAGTTGCAGCTGTAGTTCTGCATTCTTTGTGGGCCTGTCATTACTGGAGTAATATTGGGCTGCAGAGAATTTGTGCTGGAAGACTGGAAATACTGACTAAAAAATTTGAAGAGCTAACCTTGGGTAATACCCGGCAAAGAAGAGACAGTAATCTAAGGTATTTGCAAGGTGTAAAACCAAAGAGGAAGGAATTACTTAAGGCAAAATTACAAGTGTCTATAGAAAGTATTTAGTGAATATTATTCTTTGCTGCTTATTCCTGATAAATGACTAAGGCTTTTCACAGAATCACAGAATGTTCGGGGTGGACAGGGACCTCTGTGGGTCACCCAGCCCAACCCCCTGCCCAAGCAGGGTCACCCAGAGCAGGGGGCACAGCACCGCGGCCAGGCGGGGCTGGAATATCTCCAGAGAAGGAGACTCCACAGCCCCTCTGAGCAGCCTGGGCCAGGGCTCCGTCACCCTCAGAGGGAAGAAGTTCTTCCTCCTGTTCAGGTGGAACTTCCCAGGCTTCAGTTTGTGCCCATTGCCCCTTGTCCTGTCGCTGGGCACCACTGGAAAGAGTCTGGCCCCGTCCTCCTGACCCCCACCCTGCAGATACTTAGAGGCATTTCTAAGGTCCCCTTTCAGCCTTCTCTTCTCCAGGCTGAACAAGCCCAGCTCCCTCAGCCTCTCCTCGTAGGAGAGATGCTCCAGTCCCCTCCTCATCCTCGCAGCCCTCCGCTGGACTCTCTCCAGTAGCTCCTCATCTTTCTTGAACTGGGGAGCCCAGCACTGGACACAGCACTGCAGATGGGTCCTCCCCAGGGCAGTGTAGAGGGGAAGGAGAACTTCCCTCGCCCTGCTGCCCACACTCCTCCTCATGCACCCCAGGATGCCATTGGCCTTCTTGGCACCCAGGGCACGCTGCTGGCTCATGGTCACCCTGTCGTCCCCCAGCACTCCCAGTCCCTCTCCGCAGAGCTGCTCTCCAGCAGGTCAGCCCCAGCCTGTCCTGGTGCCTGGGGTTGTTCCTGCCCAGGTGCAGGACCCTGCCCTTGCCCTTGTTGAACTTCATCAGGTTCCTCTGCACCCAGCTGTCCAACTCTTTTCTGCCGTCGGATCTGGAGTTGCCGCTGTTTCATTGCAGGAGACTGAGGGAGTCTGTTTAAAAGGTCTGGCTTCAAGTGATGCTGAAGTGCCTCCGGGTTCTGCAGGCCAGCAGGCTCCCCTGCTCATTAGGGGAAGGGTAGTGCCTTGCTATATTTTTTCAGTCTATTAATGACAGTTTTTGCGCAAATAGAAGAGGTGGAAGGCCAAGTTTGCAGAAGAGGAGACAAGAACATGGTGAAAAGGCTGGAATTATGAGAAGAGGGGATTAAAAGACATCTGGGAAAACAGACAAGAGCATAGAAAAGCAAGAAAAGAAGCAAAAAGAGCAGAGAAGGTCGACTGGTTGAGCCTATTTCTGCCAGAGAAGTCTCTTGGGTTTCGGAGGTGGGAAAACCAGTGCTGATGGTGGGCGAGCTCGGGGACACGGCAGGAAGGAATTTGCACGTTGTGGTGGGGAAGGATGGGAAAAGTGAGAGCGGGTGAGAATGAGGCCCCAAGAGAATTAAGAAATCTTTCAATTTAGGAAAGAAAGGGTTAAGATAAGATCACAAAACTTTTGCTGAAGGGTTGGATTTGGTAAAAAGGCTGGCTGGAGGGCCAGGAAAGAGAAATGTGAAGCAGCGGAGTAAGAAAACCATGTGCTGGTGTAAGAGGGGGGATTCAAGAATACAGGGAGGGTGGGGCGGTGAAGACCAGCTCGAGTGAGAGCCCTGTTAAGAAGTTCAGAAATTTGAAGTGGGACTTGCAGATCAAATGAAGATCTGATGCCAGTGAACCCACAGAATGAGGAGTTGGAGGATGAGTAATCAGTGTGGAGGATGAAGCCCTCAAGAAGTAATGGGAGTGCTGCAGAGCGAGGAAGAGAAATGGGAGCTGGAGAGACGGGCTGGTGGGGAGGAGGTGATGGATCACATCAGCACTGGGAAGAATTAAACCAGTGTTGTTTTAAAGACAAGGAAGTGTGGGAGAGGAGAGGAGGAGGAGTCAAAAATGGCTGTGTTAGAGAGATACACGGGGTCCCCACCGCGACCTGAGACCGGACAGCACGCAGAAAGGGGCCGGTGTGGAGGAGGCAGCTGCAGAGCTGGTGGCCGGCGAAGCGATCACGCTGGGTTTTGGAAAATGGAGCTGTGGGGAATGAGAGTGGAGAGGTTGTGGGTCACTGTGACACGTTCCAAGATGGAGCGGTGAACAAGAGACCGCTGTCCTCTTCCTTTTACCTTCTCCTCTGCCTTTCTCATCCTATCTTAAATGCTTTACAATTTATTTTTAAAAGATCCTGTGTCTTAAATAGAAGAGAATAGAGGAAAGAAACAGCCCTATATTTTTGTTTTTCCACATGTTCAGGGCTGAAAATGAAATGGTGAACATAACAGAAGTATTCAACAGACAGGAATTCCTTCTGGGAATTCAGCTAGATAGTACGTTCTCTATTTCCTACCTTAAGACTTTATATCAGGGTTTTGAGTTGCTAAAACAGCTTATTTAGATGTTGTGCTGTTAGTCCATGCTGGTGAATATTTAGACACTTCTACTACATAAAAATAACGTGAGAGCAAAGAAAGGAACCAAGGGGAGAGCATCTGTTGTGTTCTCACAACACTACTAAGCTGTTTATGAGCAGGAGTAGCGCTCTTTTACGCATTATTCTCCTAAAATGTATCATCTTCCTATAAGAAACCTCTGACTTTTAGGGACAAAGACAGATGCACCTTATCAAGGATCCTTATAGATTTTTTCTTCTGCTGTAGTTCTAAATAAGCTTGGAGAAAATAACTGGATTTGTTGTGCTACTAACCTCCTTTCTAGCCCTGTGCTTTTCAGACCAGGGAAAGGTAGGACAAAAAAGGAACCAGACAACGTTAGGAGGAGGTCTGAACACCCTGCCTTCATTACAACTTGATGTATTAAATACAAGGGCTTCTCCTGGGAGGAAAATAACTTGCTGATTGTGCTGGCTGCGTACTAAAACCACTGGGTGTTTCTTCAAATTGAGTAGGTAGTTACGGTTTCAAGAGTAACGTTGCTTCTGTCCCTTGTGGCTTATTGATTTGGAAGTGTTTCCTGCAACTTCCATCCAGCAGCTAGGATGCCCATCAGTTACTCGTTTGCAAGCATATCTAGGTTTCCAAAGTGGTGCGTGTGTATCGTTTTCCTGGTGAGTTTATTAATAATTGTTCAAAACCTGAATTTATTTGGTAGGAGCGAGTATATTACCTCTTTTGTTATATGTATATAGGTGTGGATGTACTAGTCCCGTGTCCCAGTTCCATTGAGCTTCTCCACTCCTTCACGGAATCACAGAATATTAGGGGTTGGCAGGGCCCTCTGTGGGTCACCCAGCCCAACCCCCTGCCCAAGCAGGGTCACCCAGAGCAGGGGGCACAGCACCGCGTCCAGGCGGGTCTGGAATATCTCCAGAGAAGGAGACTCCACAACCTCCCTGGGCAGCCTGGGCCAGGGCTCCGTCACCCTCAGAGGGAAGAAGTTCTTCCTCGGGTTCAGCTGGAACTTCCCAGGCTTCAGTTTGTGCCCGTTGCCCCTTGTCCTGTCGCTGGGCACCACTGCAAAGAGTCTGGCCCCGTCCTCCTGACCCCCACCCTGCAGATATTTAGAGGCATTTCGAAGGTCCCCTCTCAGCCTTCTCTTCTCCAGGCTGAACAAGCCCAGCTCCCTCAGCCTCTCCTCATAGGAGAGATGCTCCAGTCCCCTCACCATCCTCATAGCCCCCCGCTGGACTCTCTCCAGTAGCTCCTCATCTTTCCTGAACTGGGGAGCCCAGCACTGGACACAGCACTGCAGATGGGGCCTCCCCAGGGCAGAGCAGAGGGGGAGGAGAACCTCCCTCGCCCTGCTGCCCACACTCCTCCTCATGCACCCCAGGTTCCCATTGGCCTTCTTGGCACCCAGGGCACGCTGCTGGCTCATGGTCAACTTGTTGTCCACCGGGACACCCAGGTCCCTCTCCGCAGAGCTGCTCTCCAGCAGGTCAGCCCCCATCATGCCTCTCTTCTTCCCTTCTCATTGATTCTTTTTATAGCCTCAGAGGATTTCCTTTCAACTTCAGGTCTTTCCACCCCATTCCACATGTGGGAGAACGCTGCAGGGAGGGAGTACGCTCCGCTTCCTCCCACCACCCGTGTGGTTGTGCCAGGAGTGTCAGGTAGTGTACATGTGTGCGCACACACACACTGCTCTTGTTGTTGGCAAACACAAGCAGAACGGATAAGACCGATTCACAGTGCCTCACGTAGCAGGTGGTCGGAGAAAATAATTAGAATAATAGCTAGCATAAATCAAGGACTCAGCGGGAATAATGGAATTGTTACCAGAGCAGACACCTCATTCTGTGGAACGCGATAAACACGCAGCTTTGCTGTTGTAGCACGAGAGAGATGAGGTGACTCTAGGGGTAAATGGTTGGGAGGATTCATGAATCACACTTGCCAACGGGGCTATCAAGCAGAACTTTGGATTTAAGCAAAAACTTTAGGAGGCTAAAGAATTCCCAGGATGCTGTTACTAATTCCTCTTTCCCTTTCTGCAGAGCCACCGAGTGGCAATGGTGTAATCAACAAACTGTATCTGCTCTAGAATAAATATTACTAAGTTAGGAACATTTATTAATGGAGAAGGTATTGCTATGTTTGCCTTTATTTTATTTTCTTTTTATGGTCTTTGGCTAAGCATGATTATTGTTGCTGTTCCTCTTGGTCCTCTGGGAGGGATGGCTGTAAGCCCATCTCAAACAACTTTAAAGACCCTGCGTAGATGGAACAAATCGGGGGAGCGGGGAAACAGAAAGGGAACAAGGAGGAGAGCCAGAAGATGAGAGATTTCAAGTGGGGGAAGCATCGGGGAAGTCTCATAGCAAGTTGCTGGCAGAAGCCTCTGCTCTGAAGGCACGTGGGAACTGGTGCATGCTTCCCAGAAACATTGGATGGGCCTTCAGTTGCTGAGCAGCTCTTTATTCTTGAGGAGATCTGTGAGGAGGTCCTGTGGCTTCAATCTGTCCATCTAAGGTCTCGTATAAATAAAATGACGAGGGTGAAAGCATAGGCAGGACCATTTAATGGTCAGTGCTGGGGACCGGTACCAGACGGAAGGGATTTTGGGTTTGATTCAGCGGAGCCGTTCTTATGTTCCTTAAATAAAACGCAATCACTGAATGATTTTAGTCTGGTGAAAATTGCTGTTCTTACAGTCATACGTCAGGCTGTTTTTTGCTGAAGGAATTGCAAGATAAGCACTTCCCAGAAATAGACTAATTTGAGTGAAATGCCTGATGCATCTATGATCCAAGGGTAAGTTGTGCAGAGGGCTACTGCCTCCTTGGGCGTGTTGAATATGAGAGAGAAAAATAATGGTTGAGTAATCCAACGGGTAACAGGAGTGTCCTTTCTCTTTGCGGTGTAGTTGATGTTGTTGTAAAACTTTAAATACTATTATATGGCCTTTAGCTGTAAATAAGGAGATAGTTTTCCTGAGGGCTGTCATTTTTATCAAGGAGCTGAAATTCGTAATGAAACTAATATATTGCACCTCTATCAGGAGCTTTTAATAACTGTAATAAAAGACAGTTAAACTGTTGATCTACATTGATTTTTACTCTTTTGGGAAGACAATTATCTGTGTTTTTAAATATAGCTCTGAAATGTTTCGTGGGGTAAGTGATTTTCCTTTCAGTTCCTGCTGAACACCTCATTGAAACACTATTATTGGCAGGTAGCCAGCATTACCTCTGAAAATTTGCCTGTCTTTCTTTTTTCATGGGCACATTTATAGAAGCAGATAAGGTGGTATTTAACGATCAGCCCTTGAGTTACTAGAGCTTCTCTTGGAGTCTTAGTAAATGTTAGAGCTAAAAAGCTCTTCACTTGGGAAACAATTATGGTTTCATGAACTATGGCCAACGCCGTGATAATTTTTATGTTAATGAGAATCATGGTAGTAAGGAACAGGCTATTTTTAGAAACTATTTTCACAGATAATTGCACTCATATTTCTCTGGATAAAATATCTAGATAAAGCCCCAGTGTGTGCCTGCTTCTGCAGATGGTCGAGTTGCATGCACAAAGCTTCTCTCCCTCTCCAGTGTCCGTGTGGAGACAACTTTGATTTGCTCGCTGGATGTGTTTGCTGCGGCTCTGGCTGTGTTTCCAAGAAAGCAGGTCAGACTTTTCTCTGCGTATGTGCAGCGTAGGGAAGGAGGAGAAGTTGAAGCTGCAGCCCTTGGTGTGAGGATGTGCGGAAGCAGAACAGCTGAATCAATTGAGTAGTGCAGGTAAAACTGGTCCCTTATCACAGAATCACAGAATGATAGGGGTTGGAAGGGACCTCTGTGGGTCATCTAGTCCAACCCTCCTGCCGAAGCAGGGTCACCTACAGCAGGCTGCACAGGATCTTGTCCAGGCGGGTCTTGAATATCTCCAGAGAAGGAGACTCCACAACCTCCCTGGGCAGCCTGGGCCAGGGCTCCATCACCCTCAGAGGGAAGAAGTTCTTCCTCATGTTCAGACGGAACTTCCTGTGCCTCAGTTTGTGCCCGTTGCCCCTTGTCCTGTCACTGGGCACCACTGGAAAGAGTCTGGCCCCGTCCTCCTGACCCCCACCCTGCAGATATTTGTAAGCATTTCTAAGGTCCCCTCTCAGCCTTCTCTTCTCCAGGCTGAACAAGCCCAGCTCCCTCAGCCTCTCCTCGTAGGAGAGATGTTCCAGTCCCCTCCTCATCCTCGTAGCCCTCCGCTGGACTCTCTCCAGTAGCTCTTCATCTTTCTTGAACTGGGGAGCCCAGAACTGGACACAGTACTCCAGATGGGGCCTCCCCAGGGCAGAGCAGAGGGGAAGGAGAACCTCCCTTGACCTGCTGGCCACACTCCTCCTCATGCACCCCAGGATCCCACTGGCCTTCTTGGCAGCCAGGGCACGCTGCTGGCTCATGGTCACCCTGTCGTCCCCCAGCACTCCCAGTCCCTCTCCGCAGAGCTGCTCTCCAGCAGGTCAGCCGCAGCCTGTACTGGTGCATGGAGTAATCTGCTACATCATTTGGGGATCCAGGCATCATGTGGGTTGGGTGTCACAATTCAAACCAGAAAATGCAAAGGATGGGGGTTTTGGTAGCAGCGTGATCTCTGCTATGTTCCATTGCACTGCAATAGAAACAGTACATGCTGCTGTACCTTTAGTATGGGCATGATAAATTGCAAGGCTGGGTGGGAAAACTGCATTTATTATGGCTCTTGGATTGCTGCCTTTGTCCTTCTGAATTAGTATTTTGTCCGCATGCACATTTTCCTCCAGCATGCCAGCCATAAAAGTTATGATAATAACAATCACTACCTATAAAATAGCCTCCCATTCAGAAAAAGCTTCTGCAAAATGTAAAGGTGCGGTTGAGACCCCTGTTTCTACCTGAACGAAAAGATCGTTTCTGCACTTAACGGTCCCCAGAGAACCGTGGGTTGTATAGCCTCATGCAGGAGCTCTGTCTGTTCAAGCAGTGGTTTTTCTTGCCGGCAGTCAGAAGTTGTTTTCCGGGGCTCTTTCACGAAGGCCCCTTGCTGCTGAAGTCAATAACCAGCATATGGCTGGGAACGTACAGCCGAATGGAAAGGGCGCAGGAATAAAGGGATGCGTTGTGGGTAGGGAGCGCAAATTCGCCAGGCAGGGAGAGCGTCCTTCAGTAAAATATGAATTTTACCTGAAATTGTCGGCAGCAACTGAACGCTTGCCATCAGAGTGGATAAACCATGATGTCCAAATTAAGTTTTTGAGGACTCAGTTGTTGGTTTTGTGTGGGGTTTGGTTTTTCTTTTTAATCTGAAAAGCATACTGGAGCAGCATGATGGCTTTGCCGTGAACATCATAAATGAGAGAAGCTTTCGCGGGGCTGAGTGGGGTGGGAGAGAGCACGCGGCTGTATTGATGCTCCCTACGGAAAGGAGAGGTCTGGTGAAGGAGGATTAGATGATCAAAAACGTTACAGAGTTGCTGGTCTCGATGTTTTTTTAAGGTAGGAGACATGCTTTACAGGGATCCGTGTTGCAAAGCTCGTGTACTTAAGACAATGAAAAATGCTGTATTTCCTGTACTTAGCCCTAGGGGAAAGCTGACCCTCCCAGGAACAGAAAGACCGGAGTTCTGTGCTTGGTCAAAGTGAAGGTGAAACTTCACAGCAAATCGATCGAGGTATTCTCATGGGTCTCTCCAAAACTGCGTAATAAATGGAGAGTCACTTGGAGCACCTGGCAAGACGAAGCAGATGGGACTGCTCGGTGCAGTGAGCACAATCTGGAGAGATTTGTCTTGGTGTTCGGGTAGATACTGCGTTCAGGAGTCAAAACCACGCTCCAAGGTCATGCTGCTGATGCCCAGGGCCTCTTCCAAATGTTAAATGTCTCGTCTTCTTATGGAGTTGTATTAATAGCAGTGCCGGGGACTGTTGCAGACCTGGATCTCCTTGCGTTAAGTTCTCTGCAAACTTGGAGAGTGTCACACAGAATCACAGAATGTTTGGGGTTGGCAGGGACCTCTGTGGGTCACCCAGCCCAACCCCCTGCCGAACCAGGGTCACCCAGAGCAGGGGGCACAGCACCGCGGCCAGGCGGGGCTGGAATATCTCCAGAGAAGGAGACTCCACAGCCCCTCTGGGCAGCCTGGGCCAGGGCTCCGGCACCCTCAGAGGGAAGAAGTTCTTCCTCGGGTTCAGCTGGAACTTCCCAGGCTTCAGTTTGTGCCCATTGCCCCTTGTCCTGTCGCTGGGCATCACTGGAAAGAGTCTGGCCCCATCCTCCTGACCCCCACCCTGCAGATGTTTAGAGGCATTTCAAAGGTCCCCTCTCAGCCTTCTCTTCTCCAGGCTGAACAAGCCCAGCTCCCTCAGAGCAACTATCCAATGGAGTGTTAGAGAGGGGACAACCTGTAGATCCTGACAGCCCAGAGGTAAAAAGAGACCGTGGGAGGAGTGGGATTGCAAGCAGGCGTATTCCCTCCTCGTCTGGCAGCAGCGGTTTCTTACACCGTGTAGAGAATGAGGGTGTTTATGGCTCTGAGGTGCAGGCTCTTGGTAAATAACTCGCTGAAGGCGGTTTCACATCTGTGGGCTAAATGCACCAGGCAATTAGTTTGTCTCCACCATAATTGTTGCTTTGCACCCCAAGAGCAATTTGTTGCTGGGTTTAATGTGATAAAGCATCCTTACTGAAGCTGAAGGCTGTGAGGATTCACTTGTGTGAGGATTTGCTTCTGGAGAAGTTCCCTTCGGCATGTGGGTTTGGGGTTTTTGAGGCTGCTGGGGAAGGGAGGAGTCCTAACAGCTTCCTGCACCTTGGAGGCTGAATTACAGGGTCCGTTACGCTCTTCACTCTGGACGTCTCCACTTCTCTGATTTGACATTCAAAATCTACAATGGAGGCGTTATAGAACATCCTAAAGTAAGAATACAGATTATTAAGTGACAGCCAAACCCCTTTGTTATTGTTAATGTGTGCTGTTGTAATAGTTCTGTGAGACGTGTCAAGGTCTTCACTGATGTGGAACTGATACTTCTGCAGCATTTTGAGCCTCTTCCTTCAGGAGTGTAGACGAGCAAAATGAATATGAAACAAATTCTTCTGTTTCACCTACTGTGCATTACTGTGCTGCAATCTCTGATGTGCTGTTTTTCTACATGCTAATCATAGAACCAGAGAATCATAGAAAGCTTTGGGTCGGAAGGGACCCCTAGAGGTCATCTAGTCCAACCCCCCCGCAGCGAGCAGGGACACCGCTAACTAGATCAGGGTGCTTAGAGCCCTGTCCAACCTGGTCTTGAATATTTCCAGGGATGGGGCCTCCACTACCTCTCTGGGCAACCCGTTCCAGTGTTTCACAGCCCTCATTGTAAAGAATTTCTTCCTTATATCCAGCCTAAACCTACCCTGTTTTAGTTTAAAACCATTACCCCTCGTCCTGTCACTGTTGTCTCTACTAAAAAGATTGTCCCCATCTTTCCTATAGGCTCCCTTTAAGTACTGAAAGGCTGCAATCAGGTCTCCGTGCAGCCTTCTCTTCTCCAGGCTGAACAGCCCCAACTCCCTCAGCCTGTCCTCGCAGGAGAGGTGCTCCAGCCCTCAGATCATCTTCGTGGCCTCCTCTGGCCCCGCTCCAACACATCCATGTCCTTCCTATGCTGGGGGCTCCAGAGCTGGACACAGGACTCCAGGTGGGGTCTGACGAGAGCGGAGTAAAGGGGCAGAATCCCCTCCCTCGCCCTGCTGGCCACGCTGCTCTGGATGCAGCCCAGGACACGGTTGGCTTTCTGGGCTGCAAGTGCACATTGCTGGCTCATGGTGAGCTTCTCATCCAGCAGTACCCCCAAGTCCTTCTCCTCAGGGCTGCTCTCGAGCCACCCCCCGCCCAGCCTGTGCTTGTGTTTGGGATTGTCCCCATCCACGTGCAGGACCCTGCGCTTGGCCTTGTTGAACTTCATGTGGTGCCGTGTTTGCATCGGACATCACTGATTGAGCAGGAGGATTTGCTAATTGCGCTGTAGGGTCACTCCTCCAAAGAACGTTTGAATGGACGGAACATGTTACTCTCTGAGGATAAATAATGCCTGATGAACCTCAGGAACAGCGGTGTAGTTGGCACAAGTAATATCAGCATACCATCTTTATATAAACCCAAGGCAACTTCAGGAATTCCCCAGGTTATGTGAGAAAAACGTTTCAATTGTATTTTAATTCTGTGTATTTAAAATAAGCGTCGGGTAAAGATACCTTGAAGGGTGGGCGTGCACGCCGTCAGCAGAACCAAGCTCCAGCTTGCCGCGGGTGAAACGCGGGAGAGTTGGCTTCCCTGCCGTGGAGGACTGAGCTGCCTCGCCGCCGCCGGCCGGTCTGCGTTGCGTTCGTGTTCGCCTGTGCTCCGCTGGCTTTGCGCACAGTGTGCGTACGATTGCAGTATGTATCATATATGCATTTGTCACGTGTGTCGCAGTAAACACCATGCTTTTTCATCATTATCCCACGGAATGGTAAGCCAGATCTAAAACCTGATTTATCACAAGTCGGAGTCTGCAAGCGGACGATGTTCAGAGCGGCTGACAAGTAGCATCTTCCTACGTTCTGGTGACTTAATAGGAAGTCCAGGGTCACATAATTGAAAAAGATATGGATTTTAAGAGATTTTAAAACCACCCTCTCTCAGCTTGCTGTTGGCACCCCGTTTCCCTGCCTGCCAGGTGACAACTGGTGCCTGACCACGCGTGCGTTCCCGCGCTGCTCCAGAGGCGCGGGTTAGTCTGTACCCGGTCAGCGGGCCGTTGTCAGTATCGCTGAGCGCAGATCCTGTCATTACAGTTTAATCAGACCAACATTTACAAGAAAGAGGGGAAAAATGCAGATTTCAAGTTATAACAGAGCCACGTTTTTGAGCCCCAAGCTTCTGCTAATGCATATAATTAAGCTACTAAGTGATTGTTCGTTCCCTGTAGAGTTGGAAGTGTCATTCAACGCAGTCGCTGTCAAGTGCTGCCGGTGTTCGTGGTTATAAATAATACAACTGATGGAGATAAGGAATGCCGTAATACGGAGAGTTAAGATAATGTAGTTGGACATGAATTTAATCATCTATTTAATGCAGGGACTACAGTAAAGGGACCGATTCAAGAATGAGGTGAAGTGGCACCTGACTTTTAGTGGACAGACGTTAAAAAGTAGATTTTGTGACC
Source organism: Opisthocomus hoazin (assembly GCF_030867145.1). Taxonomy (NCBI): domain Eukaryota; kingdom Metazoa; phylum Chordata; class Aves; order Opisthocomiformes; family Opisthocomidae; genus Opisthocomus; species Opisthocomus hoazin. Next base: position 130,737,521 of record NC_134415.1, read on the forward strand.
TTTATTTTTAACAAATCCTGACATTTTAGTAAATCGCTTTAAAAAATTGCTGCACTTATCCTATAACTGATATCTCCTCAAACAGTTGAACATCTTGAGAGCAAGAAGATTAAAGGTGGCAACTGAATCTTTGGTCTGCGAAATGTTGAGGTGGAATCCCATAAAATGATATTTTTCTCTTTTTTTTTTTGAAGAACTGCAGCTTTTGGGTGTCTACAAAACATGTTTCTAATTTGTTCTGTGCTTAAGGTGGTCAGTAAAATCAGATTAAAACTGCAATAATCTTTTAATATATTTTAGTATAAACTGTATAATCTTTTAATATTGGCGGAGTTGTGCTATTCCCAAACTGGAAAATGGGACCAAACCGCTGCGTGGTCTCGTTATGATCCCAAAACCCTTGACCTTTCTGTTGCAACTCTGAGCAGATACATGGGTGACTGATGGGTTTTCTGTTGAAAAAGGTCATTGCAAACACACATGACAGGGAAATACTTGAGGTCAGGACTTCGTCTCCTGATTCCATCTCCTCTTCTGTTCTGATATTTTTTTGGCTCACCTAGTGTTACGCTGACTTTTGGTTTTCAACTGATGTCTGTTTTCTTGGACAGTAATTACAATGTCCTGCAAATTTTAAGACTCAGAGCAATTGGTGGGAGTTGGACAAAAGGATTCCATCACTCACTTCGATACGTCTGCTTTGATGGAAAAACCAGTGGCTTCTTGGCATCTAAATGACTAATTTTACACCCATTGGACCCTGATTATTCGTAGCGGCGAGTTTATGAGGTGGTGGATGAATGGATCCTACAGAAGCCATTAGCTTTAATAACAGAGAACTTCTACAACAGAGGCATATGCTAGTAAAATCAATTACTGTTCTCATAAAGCATGTTAGTGGCTAACTTGTGTAACCTTGTAGACTGAATGTGCGTTGATGGGATCTTATTAAGATTCATTGTTTGTAATTCACGGAGCAGCTGTTCCGACAAGTGAGGTGTGTGTAATGGAACTCAGGTGAAGCAAAAAAAAATGGTGAATTCCAGGATTCTCTGGTTACTCATGACATTATTTGCTGTGGAAAAAGTACTTAACTATTCTCTAATACCACATAAACTGGGAAAAGTTACGAGGAACATTATTTTAGGGTGTGAAAAGGCCCATGTTTATGAACCTTCGGATCATTTAAGTTCCAACTGATCTGAATTGACCTTTTTTCTAATTACTGTTAAACCAGCACGATAATCTCTCACATCCTGTCCATCCTCTACACACGCAAATTTTCAGATTTTACTGTAGCATCCTTCTTTATTGTACGAGACATGTTAAATGCTCGTTGCCTTACAGTCTTTAGAGGGGAGAAGAATAGAATAGAATCATAGAATAGAATAGAATCATAGAAAAATAGAATAGAATCATAGAAAAAAATTCAAGTTCGAAGAAAATTGGCTAAGCAGCATTGAAGTTGCTACGTGCTTCCATTTGGGATGTTCACGCGTGCGGGAGCGCTGTGCCGCGTCCTCAAGGGATTAAAAAAAACCACCTGGAAATACGTAAAGATCCTTTCTCTCTAGGTCAGCTTTAACCTCTGCCTTCACGGTGCGTTAGCAGCCGTGGGTTTAAGCCCTGATGGAGCGCTTGCTCGAGCTGACGGAAAGCCTCCTGTTGACTCCTGTGGATGGTGGTCTCTGGAACAAATGTTGCTTTAGGGATCGAATTTGTCGGGGCTGTAAACTGTTCTGAACGTTTTTATCAGTCGAAGACACCTTTTAAGGTGTCCAATTAAAAAAAAGACAAGGCTACAATTCCTACTAAAGCTTGGCATGTGTTAGTATTTTATAGTTCCTTTGTTTCAGGAGAGGCTTAGTCACAGAATCACAGAATGGTCAGGGTTGGAAGGGACCTCTGTGGGTCACCCAGCCCAACCCTCCTGTCGAAGCAGGGTCACCCAGAGCAGGCTGCACAGGACCTTGTCCAGGTGGGTCTTGGATATCTCCAGAGAAGGAGACTCCACAGCCCCTCTGGGCAGCCTGGGCCAGGGCTCCGTCACCCTCAGAGGGAAGAAGTTCTTCCTGGGGTTCAGCTGGAACTTCCCAGGCTTCAGTTTGTGCCCGTTGCCCCTTGTCCTGTCGCTGGGCACCACTGGAAAGAGTCTGGCCCCGTCCTCCTGACACCCACCCTTCAGTCAAAACTGTTTGTAAATGGGAAAAGGTTAAGCCTTTCTATATTGGGATTTACAGAGACTATTTAAAGTTTGCCGCTGGAAGAAGGGGTTCAGGAAGAAGAAAAAGGAAACACCGCTTTGCTATATGGTTTGAAATTAATTACTTTTGAAATAAGTGAACTTGAGGAAGATTTTGAGAAATAGTCTAAGAAATAAATGTGAAAATACGTTGATTTTTTTAATGCCAGCATTGCTGAACTACAAAGTGGCATTGTCAGCTAGCTTAATGGACTGATGTAAAACGTGCAAGGGGTGTGAATTGGCAAAATTCACAATGTGATGATGAACCTTCACTTTTGACCTTGCCTTTGCCTGCTGGATGGCTTTAACCTTAGTGCTCTGTTGATGCCTGCCTTTAATCTGCAATTAAAGCAGTGAATGTTTAAATATTCTGACTGGTGAATCATACATGCTTTTGCGTTCGGTTCAGCATCGTTGCGAATATTAATACGTAACCTTACTGGCAGACTTTTTCCCTTGCTGGAGTGGTTTATTTACTTTCCTGTATCTCACTGGGGAAGCATCATTGCTTCCCTACCTTAATGTCTCTCTCTTCTTCAGTGCCACTTGGCCATAGAGCTCCTCTCGTCAGAACAATCATCTCTTACGTGATTTTTGTATTCCTGCTTTCACAGTTGCTTTGTTTTACGTTAGAGCACTTCTAACCACCCACAAAAGTTGGAAGTCTGTTCTTTTGGGTTGCTCCAGGACAACAGGATTCTGGATTATTTTTCTGACCCGACGCTACCCTATATGCTGTATGACTTTGGATTACACACCTGCTTCAGCTGGCTGGTTTGCAAAGGAGTCCAGTGATTTATTTTTCCTTTTTCCCCTTCTCTTTGGATCTTGAGCATGAAATGCACACCAGGGCCATCACAGAATCACAGAATGGTAGGGGTTGGAAGGGACCTCTGTGGGTCATCTAGTCCAACCCTCCTGCCGAAGCAGGGTCACCTACAGTAGGTTGTAGAGGACCTTGTCCAGGCGGGTCTTGAATATCTCCAGAGAAGGAGACTCCACAACGTCCCTGGGCAGCCTGGGCCAGTGCTCCGTCACCCTCAGAGTGAAGAATGGTAAGAGTGGTCAGCCAAGGGCAGAGCACACCTGCCTTCTCTGACAGCTGCCAGTGACAATGTTGACCTATAAAGTCAAACTGAACCCTTGGATCAGAGGGGAAGACACAGGCTTCTAAGAGATGTGTGAAGCAGACGTAATCGTTCCCTGCTGTCACATGGGGGCAGATCCCGTTTCTGACCTTACTTCCTTACTGGGAGTTGGTCTCGATGATCCTTATGGGTCCTTTCCAACCTGAGATATTCCATGATTCATCAGTGGTGCTCAACAGACCACTCCGTAACCCAGCCCGATGCTGAAACAGAAGAAAAGCACTCTCCACTCAACGCCCATTCTCTCCTGTGAGCGAGGTGAGTCATCCTGGTCAAGGGTCCATCAGGGCTCGGAGCAGGGCGGCATGGCTGGGAGCCATCACACCTCCTGCCTGTGGAGCTGCAGCGCAAACCAGCCCTGAGTGCCTCCACAGAAGTCGTTTATGTCCGATCCTCAGAGCTGATGGTGATGACTCTGTCATTTCATTAAGCTGGCAAGATAAGGGTGGTTTGTCATCTCATGGTGGCGACGTGAGATTCGTGACAAACGGGAGCGTTTATGGAGTGCATCAACGGTCCTGAGGAGAGGAGGAGACCAACCTTGTATCTGCAGACACTCCAGAGTGAGCACCTTGACGCTGGGGATCAACGTCATTTCTCTTCATCTGCCGTTGGCTAATTGCCTTATAAACCATTTACTTGACAGATAGCACAGCTTAATGAGATACGAGGAGTGCTACATGTCTGGGATGGTTGGTCTTGTGTCTTGGATACTCTTTGAGGAGGAATGAGCTAATTATCCCTCCTGGAGGCTGAGGGTGGAGGACGTGGGTCTCAGTCTCTGCAAGAACCAGATTGTTTCGCAGTGCTGTAACGAGGTGAGCACGACAAGGCTGTGCCTGGATGGGGTTCTCTCAGCAGCAGCAGCTTTTGGCACAACCATTTTGCAAAGCTGCAGGTAAATCCAGTCAGTCGATCCGAGTTAAAAGAACCCTGCAGCATTTGAAACCAGTACCTCCCCGTTGTGTTGTTTTTTCCTTTATGGGACTTACTGCTCCTTGAGCCAGCAGTGCTGCTGGCGTGGTGATGGCTGAAGCTCCATCAGGCCATGAATGAAGGATTTGACAGTTAATTTTGCAGCAGCACTGTGGTCTTGGGGCTGCTCAGCCTGGAGAAGGAAAGGCTTCGCAGAGACCTTACTGTGGCCTTCCAGTACTTAAAGGAGGCTTATAAGAAAGATGGGAACAGGCTGCTTCTCAGAGCCTGTTGCAACAGGACACGGGGTGATGGCTTTAAAAGAAAAGGGGAGATTCAGACTGGATCTAAGGAAGAAATTGTTTACTCTGAGAGTGGTGAGACCCTGGCCCAGGTTGCCCAGAGAGGTGGGAGATGCCCCATCCCTGGAACCATTCCAGGCCAGGTTGGACGAGGCTCTGAGCACCCTGATCTGGGTGGAGATGTCCCTGCCCATGGCAGGGTGGTTGGACTGGACGGCCTTAAAAGGTCCCTTCCCACCCAGACTGTTTTCTGTGATGCTGTGACTTTGTCTGTGGTCCAGATCTTGTTTTGTCTCTTCAACTGACTCAGCTCTCCCTGTCTCTGTGAGGATGTGTAGGCTCAGGGGGCTGCTCTGCCTTGAAAAGATATTTTTCAGCTGGTTTCTTTTTTCAGCTGGATGAACTCTCTGGTCTGTTTTTCTCTGCAGCTGCACAGCAGGTGGGGTGGCACAGGAGTGCGGGCGTGCAGGGCAGAGGGTGCTGGAGCTGGCCCCAGGCTCAGGCAGGGAGTCTGGCAGAAACGGCCCGGGCTGACGTGGTCCTACCGTTCCTCTGACCTTGCTCGCCTCTCCCCGTCCTTGTGCTGGATCTAGCATGCGCTCAAGTCTGTGCAGATCCGTTTTGGTGTGCTTAAGCTAGCAGCAAACCGTTTGCTGCTTTTTATCATGTTGAAGTGTGGTTTTGTGAAGCACGGAGAGCCAGCAGCACCACTTACTGCTGCCCAGGTGGGGAGGTCCTGCTCCCAGCAGGCAGCTGATGGCACTTTATTCCAACACCGGCGCTTGCTGGAGCGCTGCGAGAGCTGGTTTAACACAGGGCAGCAGTGAGAAACGTAGCAAAACATCTGAATGGGTCTGGGCCACGTGAATGCACCAGTACAGGCTGGGGCTGACCTGCTGGAGAGCAGCTCTGTGGAGAGGGACCTGGGTGTCCTGGGGAACGACAAGGTGACCATGAGCCAGCAGAGTGCCCTAGGTGCCAAGAAGGCCAATGGGATCCTGGGGTGCATTAAGAAGATTATGGCCAACAGGTCAAGGGAGGTTCTCCTGCCTCTCTGCTCTGCCCTGGGGAGGCCCCATCTGCAGTGCTGTGTCCAGTGCTGGGCTCCCCAGTTCAAGAAAGATGAGGAGCTACTGGAGAGAGTCCAGCGGAGGGCTACGAGGACGAGGAGGGGACTGGAGCATCTCTCCTCCGAGGAGAGGCTGAGGGAGCTGGGCTTGTTCAGCCTGAAGAAGAGAAGGCTGAGAGGGGACCTTCGAAATGCCTCTAAATATCTGCAGGGTGGGGGTCAGGAGGACGGGGCCAGACTCTTTCCAGTGGTGCCCAGTGACAGGACAAAGGGCAACGGGCACAAACTGAAGCCTGGGAAGTTCCAGCTGAACCCGAGGAAGAACTTCTTCCCTCTGAGGGTGACGGAGCCCTGGCCCAGGCTGCCCAGGGAGGTTGTGGAGTCTCCTTCTCTGGAGATATTCAAGACCTGCCTGGACGTGGTCCTGTGCAGCCTGCTCTGGGTGACCCTGCTTCGGCAGGGGGTTGGACTGGGTGACCCACAGAGGTCCCTTCCAACCCCAACCATTCTGTCACCCTGTGATTCTGTAATGTGTTGAAGCACTTCACAAGTGCTGGTGAGCACCAAAGCCAGTGCAGCAACTGGTGGGACCACGGTAGCTTGCCGTTAACTCAGCTTAGCAAACGTGTAGTTTTTATTATTACTGTAAGAATGCTATGCTGGAGAGGGATCAAGTGGTGGATTTCAAGTGTGCCACAGCCTAATCCAGTATTAGGTCTGGCCAATAGATGCTGTTACAATGAGGGCCATGTCATCGCTTCAGTCAAGTTAATGGTCGCTTGGTTCAGGGTGCCTTGCCTGTTTGTTTTAATTTTTGTAAGTGATGTTATTTTAGTTGTCATTACTGGAATTTAATCTGCAAAAATCCAAATGTGCTTGTTGTGTAGAGCAAGCTAGCGCTGTTCAGTTTGCAGTTCTGCACCCAGGTTTAGTCATAGAAGTTAGCAGGAGATACAGTTTGTCCTCCCGTTCTCCAGGATTGTTCAGAACATCATTGTAGAATAAATCTGTTTTTCTCCATTGCTATTCAAATGATGTGTCCCAGACACATTGATTAATCTCTAAATGTGGTCTGCTGAGATTGAAGAGAAGTACACTCATTCCTATTGTTCTAATTCTGAGCAGAGTCTGTTACAATGAATGGTGCCAGCTCTATTGAATTCATGCTGAAAGGTAGAAGTAATGTGCAGATTCGCCTCGTAGCATTGTCACGTGGATCTTTTTTCTTTAGTGGCCTTCTCTTTAAATCTAGAACATGCTCTTTTATTTCAAAAAATGTCGTAAACTGAGAAATACTGGCAACTTAATGCAAGCCAGTAATTCTTAAAATGTACTTACAATTGTCTTTTACAAAATCTACCTTGAAATTCACTTTGTCGGGGAGCTGAAGCCCCAGGAGATGTTGTTTGTGTTGCCCTGACTTGCATTTTTTGTTCCACTTTTGCAGGAGTTTTTTGAGAATCCTGCTTTTCGCCCAGATGGCATGAAGCTCTATCCGACGCTAGTGATCCGTGGCACTGGTCTGTACGAGCTGTGGAAGACTGGAAGATACAAGAGTTACCCCCCCAGCACTCTTGTGGATCTGGTGGCCAGAATCCTGGCCCTTGTCCCACCGTGGACACGTGTGTACCGTGTTCAGAGGTAATTTTCTGTGATGGGCCTCGTATCTTGAGTTATTGCACTTGGAGGGATTCTTTCTTTAATTACAGCGAGATCTGACTCAGGCTTTTATCATTTTTCAGTCCTGATCGTTGATGCACTAAATATTTTTAAAACTACTTCCTTTCTATTCAGAATGGGAAAGGCCAAGTAGGATGAGAAGCTGTTTAAATTGAGCTGCCTCTCTAATGCACCCAGCAACGTCAAGATTTCTGCAGGCCCTGCTTTCGCTGCCAGCCAGACAAGAGCATAGGACGCGGCACACGTAGTCCTTTAATGATGCTGATAGATAATTGCCTCTTGGCTGTGGGTGAAGTTTCCTACATTTATTGCAGGAGCTGCGAGGTGCATCTTTTTTTTTTTGGCTGTAGAGACTTCCTTTCGTTCCCCATGGGTATTGCAGATTTTTCATAACTGTGCTGTGGTCGTGCCGTTCTTTCCGGCACTCACCTCCCAGGACGATGGATAATACTTCCATTTAGCACTGTATTTTCCATGTGGGGTCTTCCTTGGATTATTTTTCTTCTGTTATCTCCTACATCTATCTCATATTAGGAAGGGAGGCTGTAGCACGCTTGCCTATTTTTTGCGTGTGCAGACAACAGTCAGTTGGCTTCCAGCGACGTGAGCTGGAAACAGTGCCAATGCCTGGCTCTCCAAGAGCGTGCAGAATGAGAAAGCCTTGGGCGTTAGACCTCACCTGCCTGGTCTTCTCTAAGGCATTTGGGTTGGTGCCCTGTCAGAAATACGATGGAGCAGGGATAAGCAGAGAAACATGATAGAAAAGGAAGTGGCTGAAGACAAGAAGCAGTGGGTAGCTTTGACAAAGGAAATATGGACTCAGGGTTATCAGCGGAGTTGCTCAAACATCCATTTAAATACTAATCTTCCTCAGAATTGTGTTTATTTACAATGTCACAAAGAGAAATAGGGCACTGAGGAAACTTTGCGGGGGTGGGAAGCATCACTGAAAGAGAGAGGATGCACGAGCAGGATCTGGTGGTGGTAAAGCTGGAGTGACAGACGTGGGATGAGATGCAGTTCAGGGATGCCATTCAGAGGGACCTGGACAGGCTGGAGAGGTGGGCCTGCGTGAACCGCAGGAAGTTCAACAAGGCCAAGTGCTGGGTCCTGCACGTGGGTCAGGGCAATCCCAAACACAAGCACAGGCTGGGCGGGGGGTGGCTCGAGAGCAGCCCTGAGGAGAAGGACTTGGGGGTACTGGTGGGTGAGAAGCTCACCATGAGCCGGCAATGTGCGCTGGCAGCCCAGAAAGCCAACCGTGTCCTGGGCTGCATCCAGAGCAGCGTGGCCAGCAGGGCGAGGGAGGGGATTCTGCCCCTTTACTCCGCTCTCGTCAGACCCCACCTGGAGTCCTGCGTCCAGCTCTGGAGCCCCCAACACAGGAAGGACATGGATGTGTTGGAGCGGGGCCAGAGGAGGCCACGAAGATGATCCGAGGGCTGGAGCACCTCTCCTCCGAGGACAGGCTGAGGGAGTTGGGGCTGTTCAGGCTGGAGAAGAGAAGGCTGCGGGGTGACCTTAGAGCAGCTGCCAGTACCTGAAGGGGCTACAGGAAGGATGGAGAGGGCCTTTTCACAAGGGTGTGTGGTGATAGGACAAGGGGGAATGGCTCTAAACTAAAAGAGGGCAGATTTAGATGAGATATTAGGAAGAAATTCTTCCCCATGAGGGTGGTGAGGCCCTGGCCCAGGTTGCCCAGAGAAGCTGTGGCTGCCCCCTCCCTGGCAGTGCTCAAGGCCAGGTTGGATGGAGCTCTGAGCATCCTGGTCTGGTGGAAGATGTCCCTGCTGATGGCAGGGGGGTTGGAATCAAGTGATCTTTAAGGTCCCTTCCAACCCAAACCATTCTATGATTCTTTGATTCTATAATAAGGAAGGGCACAGATAGCTCAGTCTTTTTCTGGTGGTGGTTGCTAGCAAACCTGAACGCGCCTACCAAACAGCCAGCTGGTACGCAGAGAGCTCGCGATAACTTGCTGTCTGTGGCACAAGCTGAATCTGAAAGGAATTTGTGGAAATAGAGCCTGAAACATAAGATGTGAAGGATGGAGGAGTTGTGGCAGCAGGCTAGAAGGAGATGGAAAGGGCCTGGGGCAGCAATGGAGAGGCGAAAAAGTTGCTGGCCTCAGTGTTGGGAACAGACCACAAATGTTTCCAGAAATCTGGTGTCATTCATTCTTTGGTTAGAGTCACACAATGGCCCTGAAAGCAATTGAGATCCAAGTAATAGCTTTTGGGCTTTGCATTGGAGGTGTAAGAACCTGTTATCACCACAAACACTTTTGAGATAACACGAGCCAGTCAGTAAGAAAACAGCTATTCCACCGGCACATACTAACTGACAACTGGATGACAGCTGGATGGAGGCTGCTGCTGTTGACAGAAGAAACCATAGTCAAGCTCAGGCAAATCAGCACACCAAGCAAAGACTTCTCCAGGCCTGCGTTCCTGAGGAGAAGACCTGCTAGGCTGCAAACTCATGCTGACCTCTAACAAGAAACCTGTTTGTTTTAGATGTGATGCTGTGGTGATGGCACCATGAACACAAGGGCCATTGTGTCTACGGGGGATTTGGTGGAGAAGGTGATGTACAGGGAGAAAAGGCAGGAGTTTTGTGTTTGAGGAAGAATTTATTCCCTCTGAGGTTGACGAAGCCCTGGGCCAGGCTGCTCAGGGAGGCTGTGGAGTCTCCTTCAAGACCCGCCTGGACAAGGTCCTCTACAGCCTGCTCTGGGTGACCCTGCTTCGGCAGGAGGGTTGGACTGGGTGACCCACAGAGGTCCCTTCCAACCCCTACCATTCTGTGATTCTGTTTAATAACACTTCTACAAGTGATGTGAGAAGTCTGGGGGAATATCAAGTAGAAATTTCCAGTAAGCCATGTTTTGCCTTCTTCAGGAGCATCAAATCCTTCTTCTCAGAGTTCAGCTGCAGCCACAGGTTTCTCACAGTAACAAAGATGTGAAGAGCAAATCTCAGGTGGCTGAATCTGCATCTCAGTGACTACAGACTGCTGGAGCACAATCACGCTCATAAGCCTATTGGAGCTGCACCATACTCACGTGTAGCTTCTCTTCCTCTTTGGTAACTTTGGAAAGCTACTCCAGAATCTCAGTCCTGACCAAAAATTCCCAGCTTCCCGCCTCGTTTTATGCAAGGCTACTTCTCATTTTCTTGTTTTCTGCCCAAATCAATGTTCCTGTTTTTTAAAAGCTTATCTTCCTTCTCTGATAGATTTGCAGAGGTCATTTATGTTCACATCTATCCTTCAAACAGAAGACGGATGCTCCTCTGCACATATTTCTGCAGGTCATTTTCTTGAAGATAGGTGTTATTCCAGACAAGGTCTTACAAAGCCTTGTCTGGCTGCTGCATTAATACTTTAAGAGGAGTTATCCTGAAAAACAATGCTTTTCATGGCTGCATCCACCAGTGGCTTATTCATACTACAGACCAAGACCTTAAGAACTTTTCCTTCTCTGCTGTTTTCACATGGTGATCGCACGGTTCGCAGCAACCGCCTCTCTGAGTTTGGCCTCAAAATTCATAGAATCATAGAATGGTTTGGGTTGGAAGAGACCTTAGAGATCATCTGGTCCCAACCCCCCTGCCATCAGCAGGGACATCTTCCACCAGCCCAGGGTGCTCAGAGCTCCATCCAACCTGGCCTTGAACCCTGCCAGGGAGGGGGCAGCCACAGCTTCTCTGGGCAACCTGGGCCAGGGCCTCACCACCCCCATGGGGAAGAATTTCTTCCTCATATCTCATCTCAATCTGCCCTCTTTTAGTTTAGAGCCGTTCCCCCTTGTCCTATCACCACACCCCCTTGTGAAAAGCCCCTCTCCATCCTTCCTGTAGCCCCTTCAGGCACTGGCAGCTGCTCTAAGGTCACCCCGGAGCCTTCTCTTCTCCAGGCTGAACAGCCCCAACTCCCTCAGCCTGTCCTCGGAGGAGAGGTGCTCCAGCCTTCGGATCATCTTCGCGGTCCTCCTCTGGACCCGCTCCAACACATCCATGTCCTTCTTGTGTTGGGGGCTCCAGAGCTGGACGCAGGACTCCAGGTGGGGTCTGACGAGAGCGGAGTGAAGGGGCAGAATCCCCTCCCTATCTATTAGGACCCCTGGCTGGTATCTCTGCTCCCTAGTACCAGGAGACTCTATTTTTGTGGTCCCTCACGTGCTTAAAATAATCAGTTTGAGGAGTCGGATGAGCACGGGGGAGGTATCACTGATAAAAAGCCATAGAAATCTTTCTGTTTCAGGAAACCAGGTTAAATACAGGGTTTTCTTTAAAGAAAAAAACCAGAGTTGCTCTTGGTAATGGCTGGTTGGAGGACAATATATCTTTCAGGGTGTTCTGTGTCTGTCAGAGATGCTAAATACTGTATTTATCCTGAGTGTTTGTGAACCGCATTATTGCCAAATTGCTTTGCTGTGTGAGGAGGTGCGAAATGACAGGACTAGCACCACACACCTGGAGACTTTTTCTTTCGTGGTGGTTTATATGAATGTTATTTTCACTCTACTGATGGGGAGATGTAGGTATGAAGAAATAAAATTCCTTACTCAACCGAGATCATATAAGAAGGCAGAGCTGAGAGCGGACTCAAGGTCTTTAGACTTGCTCTGTGTGCTTCAGTCTGCTGCTTCACAAGTGTCCTAAGCAATGCAAAATGCTTGAAAACCAGAAAATTAAATAGGCCTCGTTGAAGCTTGTGGCAAATTGCACATTGACTTTAATAAGGTCAGGATTTAATCCCCCGTATCCCTGAATTTATTTACCATTTGAACAAGTCCTAAAATCGCTGGTACATTGCTGTCTGGTGGCTGTTCAGAACAGGCAGTTAGCGTGTACGCTGGTGATGCACACAGGGTATTTATTCAAATACTCTGCCCTAATCTGAAGTGGGGATGGAAAATCTATTTCTTGCTTTCTTTTCCATAAAAAGCTTATTTTTCATATTCGTATTTTAATTTCGTTTGCTCCCTGGTAGCCAGATGAGAGAGGCTCGAGTTACTGTATGTTGTAATCTATCTTTTATTTGCAGTACTTTATTTACTATTTCGTAGCTGAGTCTGGATTTAGCTAAAGACCTGGTACTGGAAGATGTCAGGATGTTTCATCTGTGTCCCTGTAGGGAAAATACATACAGCTCGACTTTTTGGAGTTGCTCCATAATTAGGAGAAAGGCATTTAGGTAGATTATCACTGTAGATCTAACATGCCCTGATGAAAATGCCGTTCTCCTCTAGTGTGTCCTTTATAGTCACAATGTGAAGTGCTCATTTCCTCTAATTGAAGCTCTTTGAAGTATGTTGTGTTGGCTCTGCAGTGTCTTATTTACTCAAAGAAATCCACGGAATAAATGAACTGGTTAGCTAATTGTATTTTGCCTCAACTTTTTGGCATGCGAGTGTAAGAGGCGAGGAGTTTTTCATAGACCCTTTGGCTTTAGGGTAAAAAAGAGCAGGGAAAACAGGGGGGGGAAAGTAAAACGCTGGAGCTCCGTTAAGCTGGAGAAAGTTTTACCAAAACTGGAGTGAGATGCTGAAATGGGAGGAGAATCCTGGAGTCTCGAAGCCCTTGTTTTCGTTCTTAACAGTAAAGGAAAACTTTTCTTGCCCCGCTTTCCAGTCTCTCAGACGTCTACAAGGCTGAAGCAGCACAAGGATCAGGCCTTTAGGACCCCTGAAGACCTGCGTCTGTTATACAGCTCCTGCCAAAAATCGTCCTTGGCAATGGGGGCCGTGGTGTGAATGCCAGTCCTCGAAGGTCTGAATAGATCAATTAATGCAGAGCTCATCAGACAGCTGCTAGATGGTGATGACTTTCAATCACTACTGAACCAAGATGGATTAAGCTAATTACAGTACTGATTCCCTGAACCATCCCATGCGCTGTGTGTTTTCCTGTGATGTTCTGTTCTTTACTCTATTGAGTGCTTGTACAGATAAAGAAAAAGGAGGAATACTCACCAAGGAATGTTTGAGCCCTGTTTTGAGATTTACCTGTTGTACAATTTACTATCTTTCGTGCGTAGTCCTTATTTCCCTGCTTCTTGAGGGGGTTTGGATGACGTGGTGGTGTGCTCTCAGTGGTGCTGGGGTGGAGTCTGAGCAGGGGAAAGGAGAAGCATTTGGAGTCACCGTGTAGTACAGCATTAGGTACCAGGTGAGCGCAGAGTGGGATGTGCCGATATTCCGCATGTTTCTTTTACAGCTTGGTCCGGATGCGTAAATCCTCCTTTCCCTAAGGGGAGGTATCCTGCTTTCCTAACCTCCAGAGGGACAAACTGCCCTGGAAGGCGGTGGAGAGGCCAGACCTGGTCTTGCTTTCAAATTTCGTTTTAGTACCTCCCTTGGAGAACTGCAGGAAGGAGTTCTGCCATTTGCAGACTCGTGATCTACATTCCCCTAGGAAGGCCCTAGACTTTCCGGCTGAGCTTTGCTGCAAATCATCTGCTAAACAGAACTTTTTCCACTTTTAAGCAGCTAGAGTCCCAGTATAAAAATGTTGTCATTCTGATGAAGTTTCCCTGATGGACATTCAGCTCGGAGACTGCAGGAGGATGCGGTCTGGTGCCCAGTTGCTGGTCTCCAGCAACAGATACCATGAAGAACATCTGACCTGGGGTCCTAGGCGAGGCGCAGGCTTGGCTGGATGATCCTTTTTTTGCCAGACTTCCAAGTGAAGAACTGAGAGCGATATTATAACCTATTTCTCAGGGTTCTAAAAGCCTACTTCAGTCTTCACTCTTTTTACTAAAATAAAATCCGTAGCTTTTCCCCTTTGTTTTTCTCCTGCTTTTAGTTTTGTTTTGCCTGTGTTATTTCTTGTTCAACCAAAGACTTGAAACAAAGGTAACTGAGATAGGTTTTGTGGTCTGCTATTTGGGATCTTGGCTTAGGTGACCGTAACGGTGCTTTACGGAGCATTGTCTGCTAGTGCAGTTTTTTGAGGTTTGTGTTTTTCCCTCTTCTATGCAGAGATATCCCAATGCCGCTGGTCAGCTCTGGAGTGGAGCACGGGAACCTGAGAGAGCTTGCCTTGGCCAGGATGAAAGATCTCGGGACACAGGTAAAATCAATATTTGTCGGTTGGTGTTGAGGGAGAGCTGCTTGATGACTTTACACAAAGTAGCAGAGAGGAAAGCGATGACCAGAAGACGCGACGGAAATCAGGTTTACTGCTGAACTAAAACAATCTGCGAAGGTCTTTTGAAAAGATGTTAAAAAAATTGCCTGGATGATACTTCTGAAAACGGTTTTTTTCTTTGGTTGGTTTTTAGTTTAGCACTTTCACCTCAGTCCTGACGGTATTTGGTAACTAGTCTGTGGTATTCCGTTTTTTAACAGAACGACACCCTTAAATCAGAGAGAAGGCAGAAAGGTTTCTTTTGAATTTATGCTATTAGAAATTCTCCTTCCTCTGTTTTTCCCACGCATGCACTTAGTTGCCTGAATATTGGAAGAAAAGCTCTTCGACTGAGGCCGGAGAAATCTTGCAAGAGAGATTTCGGCGCCAACAAATGAGACTTGATATTCTTGATATTTCTAAGGTCAAATAAAAATATGAGTGGGGGTGGAGAGAAGGAGGGGGAGGGAGGAACTGCATTTGTGTTTGAAGTCAGAATGGGATACGTATCACAGAATCACAGAATGTTCGGGGTTGGCAGAGACCTCTATGGGTCACCCAGTCCAACCCCCTGCCGAAGCAGGGTCACCCAGAGCAGGCTGCACAGGACCTTGTCCAGGCGAGTCTTGAATATCTCCAGAGAAGGAGACTCCACAGCCCCTCTGAGCAGCCTGTTCCAGGGCTCCGTCACCCTCAGAGGGAAGAAGTTCTTCCTCGGGTTCAGCTGGAACTTCCCAGGCTTCAGTTTGTGCCCGTTGCCCCTTGTCCTGTCGCTGGGCACTACTGGAAAGAGCCTGGCCCCGTCCTCCTGACCCCCACCCTGCAGATGTTTGTAAGTATATATTAGGTCCCCTCTCAGCCTTCTCTTCTCCAGGCTGAACAAGCCCAGCTCCCTCAGCCTCTCCTCGTAGCAGAGATGCTCCAGTCCCCTCCTCATCCTCGTAGCCCTCCGCTGGACTCTCTCCAGTAGCTCCTCCATCTTTCTAGAAGTGGGGAGCCCAGAACTGGACAGAGTACTCCAGATGGGGCCTCACCAGTGCAGTGTAGAGGGGAGGCAGAACCTCCCTTGACCTGCTGGACACTCTTCTTGATGCACCCCAGGATCCCATTGGCCTTCTTGGCACCCAGGGCACGCTGCTGGCTCATGGTCACCTTGTCGTCCACCAGGACACCCAGGTCCCTCTCCACAGAGCTGCTCTCCAGCAGGTCCACCCCAAGCCTGTACTGATGCATGTATACCCAGTCTTGATTTTTCTGGGAAGGTCGCTGCAGCAGTCGACATTCGCAGTGCCGCTCACGGTCTGCTCTGACACCGCTCCCTGTTTGAAGCTCCCCCCGAAACCCACTTCTCAGCCACAGTTTGCAGATCCTCCAGGAAAGTTACGCCCAAGTTCTTCCTTTCTCGGGATGTCCACCTTCCTAGACAAAACACCACGCAAACCCCGCGCTCCTTGAGACCGTTGCAAAGGGCTTGGATTGCTTTGGTGTCCTGGTGTTCAGGCGGGGGCGGATCCTCACCGCAACTGTTCCGCGCGTCTGTATTGCGATTTAGCGCTCCCTTTTTCAAGCACACCTTTTCTTAAAGAGGTTTTAAGGCGTTACAGCATCCAGCTATAGTGAAATCTTCAGCTGCTGCGTGCGTGCCTGTAGTCCCACATCAACTTGCGCTGCCGATGTATATTTTTGGTATGGAACATGGGTGGTTCTCTAGGCTACATCTAGTTCCTTACTGCCTTTGCCATCTGACTTGGATCACAGAATCACAGAATGTTCGGGATTGGCAGGGACCTTTGTGGGTCACCCAGCCCAACCCCCTGCCCAAGCAGGGTCACCCAGAGCAGGGGGCACAGCACCACGGCCAGGCGGGGCTGGAATATCTCCAGAGAAGGAGACTCCACAGCCCCTCTGGGCAGCCTGGGCCAGGGCTCCGTCACCCTCAGAGGGAAGAAGTTCTTCCTCGGGTTCAGCTGGAACTTCCCAGGCTTCAATTTGTGCCCATTGCCCCTTGTCCTGTCGCTGGGCACCACTGCAAAGAGTCTGGCCCCGTCCTCCTGACCCCCACCCTGCAGATATTTAGAGGCATTTTGAAGGTCCCCTCAGCCTTCTCTTCTCCAGGCTGAACAAGCCCAGCTCCCTCAGCCTCTCCTCGTAGGAGAGATGCTCCAGTCTCCTCCTCATCCTCGTAGCCCTCCGCTGGACTCTCTCCAGTAGCTCCTCATCTTTCTTGAACTGGGGAGCCCAGAACTGGACATAAATGGATCTTGCAGTTGCAGTGCAAAAGATCAGAAAATAAACTCCAGACTGTCTTCCTTCCAGCTGGGCTTTCGATACCACTGAATCTCTCCTAAGCTGGTGCCCTGGACTTTCTCCTTGAATCATTCCTCCCGGTCTCTCTCCAGCAGCAAGCCAGGATTTGGCAAACAGCTTTGCCAGCCACTGAAGCTCCTCCCAGCTTTTCACTTCAAAACCAGGCAGGGGAGACAACCTCCGTGGTGCAGCTAAACCTTTGCAATTGAGCTCTTTAGGGCTACTGGTGAACTCTTCCCTGGATCTGATATTAAAACCACATCGTTTGATCTGAGCTTGATCAAGACCAGCTGGAGAAGCCGGGATAGCTGACCCACAGCAGCAAGGGCTGAGCTGGACCATTAAAGGGCTTGTCAGGCTGGCAGTCATCGCTTCCAGAAGAACCGAATCTGTAAATTTCTCTGCTGTGCAGATGATTATAGATTAGTGGGGCAGAAACACTGCGGCTGGTGGAATGAGGGACCAAAGTCTGCTGCACTATGGCTTGAGATGCAAGGCACTGTTGCGCTTCTCTTGTGTCATAGGAGAAAACCAGAAATATGCTTCTATCCTCATGTCTCTTAGCTTGGAAAAGGAGAGGAAGAGGCCAAGGCAAGGAAGGGGCTTGGTAGGAATCTGAAGTATTTGCGAGCTCAAAAGGTAAAGGTCTGCCAGCTCACCAGCTCTGGCAGTTGTGGCATCCGTCTTTGGGGAACGGCTCGGTGAGGAGGGCGTCGGAGGGATGGGGGTGAGCCGTGCCAACTCTGCAGCTTGCATCTGTGCTTGTTGGAAAGAAATGATTCTGGAGGGACCAGATGCCGGCCTTCGGGATTGCCAGCCACGGAGTGCAACTGGAGATGGGATTTTGAAGGAGCATCCTGGCGTGCGTTGTCCTTCCTCTGGGACTTTCCTGTTCTGGGGCTTTCGATGAAGACTGGATATTTCTCTGCCTTTGGCTGTGCTGTTTGTGTAGCTAGGATTTGGTGAAGCACAGTTTGTCAAATCTAGAATCCTGGTACGACAGCGAATCCTGGTTTTACCGTAGCCCACTGTAAAAAAACAAACATAAAACCCCGCTTTTTTTTCTGCACAATCTGGGAGATTGTTGCGTTGTATTGATGATGGAATTTAAAAGCGTTCAGAGGAGGACAGGGCATGAGATAAAGCTGTGTTTGTGCTGGGTGCTCCTGAGTTTCTGCACGCATTGGATTTTCACGCGTTCTTTCCCTGTCTAAAAGTCTGGCTTTTGGGAAAGACACGGGCAGGTAGAGGTTGCTGCTGTCAGAGCGATTTTAGCCCATTGGTGGAGGTTATCATCCGTCCCTCTGAGTACAGCAGTGGAATAAAACGAGCGTTTGCAACTCGGCTGCTTCGGGTAAAACTCTTGTGGCTGCACTTTGCCGACAAAAGTCGGGTTAAGCGTAGCGCTGGGCTTTCCGATAAGCCTGATAAGACGTGAATGCACGTAGTGTCCCACCGTAGGAATGCTTTTACTGTCACAGCTGTTTGCTTACGGGAAAGGGGGCCAAACTTTCATTGGCTTTGCAGAGAAGCACGAAAATTTACGCAAGCTATAACCCATCTCGCAGGCACTGAGCTTGGAGCCTCGTCTCCTCGTGCAGCTCTGTGGAGAGGGACCTGGGAGTCCTGGTGGACGACAAGGTGACCATGAGCCAGCAGCATGCCCTGGCTGCCAAGAAGGCCAATGGGATCCTGGGGTGCATGAGGAGGAGTGTGGGCAGCAGGGCGAGGGAGGTTCTCCTTCCCCTCTGCTCTGCCCTGGGGAGGCCCCATCTGCAGTGCTGTGTCCAGTGCTGGGCTCCCCAGTTCAAGAAAGATGAGGAGCTACTGGAGAGAGCCCAGCGGAGGGCTACGAGGATGAGGAGGGGACTGGAGCATCTCTCCTACGAGGAGAGGCTGAGGGAGCTGGGCGTGTTCAGCCTGGAGAAGAGAAGGCTGAGAGGGGACCTTCGAAATGCCTCTAAATATCTGCAGGGTGGGGGTCAGGAGGACGGGGCCAGGCTCTTTCCAGTGGTGCCCAGCAACAGGACAAGGGGCAACGGGCACAAACTGAAGCCTGGGAAGTTCCAGCTGAACCCGAGGAAGAACTTCTTCCCTCTGAGGGTGCCGGAGCCCTGGCCCAGGCTGCCCAGAGGGGCTGTGGAGTCTCCTTCTCTGGAGATATTCCAGCCCCGCCTGGCCGCGGTGCTGTGCCCCCTGCTCTGGGTGACCCTGCTTGGGCAGGGGGTTGGGCTGGGTGACCCACAGAGGTCCCTGCCAACCCCAAACGTTCTGTGAGTCTGTGACTTCTCAGGGAGGGAGGATTTCTTTTGGCTGTCCCCGTTTTCTCCATCGTTGGTCCCAAGTGTCAGTGATGCTCTGTGGATACCAGACCAGCGTTAGCTTTGCTTTCTGATATTTGGATAGGACTGCTGCAACAATTGTCATTTAAAAGCAAGAAGAGGGTTGCTGAGCTTCAAAAACTGGCTATTAAAGGGCTTTCTGGTGCCTTAGGGTGGATTTTGCCAGTGTTAGACCTTCCCAACGTAGGGTAAAAATGGATTTTGCCAAAATATTTTTTTTCCCTGTTATTCTTTCATGTATGTTGACTTTGCCTCCAGACCCTGCTGTTTGGGCATCAAAGGATGTGTTTCCTCATGAGCCATAATGGTTGCTTAGGGAATTGATTTTTGCCAGCATGTCTTTCCATTTAGCACTAAGACCTCTTTCTGAGGCGTATTAGGGATGGATCGGTGAGCACTTTTATTTTGAAGTCTGTCCATTTGAAATTCATCCTTGCAACTTCATGCTATTTCAGTGTAGTTTGGAACCCAATAGGTGGCTGGAAATCTGTGTGTGTCAGAGCTTGATGTTTTTCTCCTCTGTGATTCTTCTTTTTTTTTTCCCTCCCTTTCCTTCCCAAGTGTCGTGATGTAAGGACAAGAGAGGTTGGGATTCAAGAAATTCACCACAAAGTGAGACCGTATCAGGTAAGATTCATCTTTTTTCCTAGGAGTTTGTTTCAGACACAATTTGTTGTATGTGTTTGATGTGGAGGCGTAGGGACCCATTTGTTGCGCGGCCAGTCCTGCGGTCTGCCCTTGTAACTGGAACCAATTTTCCATTTATTTTCACAGCAGCTTTGGATGTCTTTTGTTTGACCACAGTCACATGTTGAAATTTATGGACCAGGAGGTTCAATAAACTGACTACAGCCAGCAGTTCGGGTATTTGCACTACTATAACAAAAAACGCAGCTCTTTCTTACTGCTTCTCAGCCTTCCCTGTTCTCCCTCCTCTTTACAAATTTGGATTTAGAAAACACCAAGAACGCTGTGTGTGCGTGTTGAACACGAATGAGTGTTTAGCAAGAGGAGTTTACAGCCTTTTTTCATGAATGTGCATGTCTGTATAGGCAGACAGTATATATATAAATACACATCTGCACATGTATGTATATATTTATGTGTGGGTAGATCCATTTAGCATATGACACACATGCTGTGGTTTTCCTTCCTAAAATAATCCACAAAAAGATTGCTCTGCTTATTTTGTAGAAGGGAAAATATTCACTGCTGAACTTCAAGCATCCGATTTAGGACGCTAATCCTTCAGTTCCCTGTAGTTACAAGGAGAGATCCGTCCTTCCAGAAAGTTGTCCGGAGGCCCATGGCCACGCGTGGCACGCGGGGAGATGAGCTTTCTGAGATCACACAGGGTTACACATGTGTGCTGTGGCTGGTCAATCATACCCTGGGAGTATTCTCTTCTTCTTCCTTTGCTGACATTAAGAAAGGACTGAAATGATCATAGAGTTTGTCCATCGTATCTCCTTTACTTTCAACCAGGAATTCTTTGTGCCAGGCAGAAGACACTGCTACCCCCAGGTGGAAAGCTGAATCAGAAGGACCCTTCCATCCCTTTCTCCTCTCCTGTGCAGTGGGCATGTACCTGCTTCCTACATGTGAGCCACTGACCTGGGCTTAGGCTTTCGACGTGTTAGCACGGAGAGATACCTAACAGAGGTCCTCTCAGTTGTGCTTTGGAAAGTCCGCTGAAGCTTCAAAGAGGCTCAGAGTTTGGTCCAAAAAGCGAAGTAGAATGAGTATTCTCTGAGTTCAGCATCTGAAAGATGTTGATACTTCGCAAATCAGAGCTTACTAGGTGCCAGGTTCTGTTTTGCTCCTGCCATTATGTGAATTCAGATGGAGTGCAGTACTTCACAGAAGCACAGAATGTTTGGGGTTGGCAGGGACCTCTGTGGGTCATCTAGTCCAACCCCCTGCCAAAGCAGGGTCTCCTAAAGCAGGCTGCACGGGAACTTGTCCAGGTGGCTTCCCATCTTGCAGAACAGAAATCCAGTATGGAAATGCATAGCGAGCCCAAATAAATTATCTTGTTCTTACCAGTTTTCTGCAAGAACTGGGGCTGTACAAACTCATTTGTACATAGGCCATGTGGCCTTTGTGCTCTGCTCCTCTTATCTAATCTGCGGTCATTTCACAAAAGATCTTCCGAAGATGTCTGATGACAGCAGGGCTGATCTAATTTAAATTGTAAATTTCGTGAGTAGTTAGCAAATAGCTTATCACGGGGTTTTCAAAGCAACATGATGTTGAAAATTCCCTTTGTTGAACTCATCTGTCTGAGTGGCAGGAGGATGTCATTATAGAGCCTGAGCAAAATTTATCGTGACAGCAAGCAAGAGAAATCTTCTGAAGATGGTATCATTTCTCATGAGCTTTAGACTGGTGACAAGGTATGATGTTTTTCGTGGCTTTGTAAGTAAACAACACATCCTCTTGATAAGAGATGCTATCATGTCAGATCTAAAATAAATTAATCACTGTAATTAATTACACTTTATGCAACTTCTTCTGTTAAGGATCAGTAGGCTGTATGCATTTTTATAATGGTGATGGTGTGTCTGCTTTTAGAAGTATTTTTTTTAAAAAAAAAAAGTCAATTTGAAGTAGATTACTTGCCCGTAGCTGGTTATTTACAGAGCTGTCTCTAAGCTGCCTTTTCAATTAGTGGCATTGCTCCACGGCAGTGGAAGGTATTTGCTTGCTCTCAGAACGGTTGAGGCTGCGTGGTGCTACGTAAGAGCCTTAAAAATGCTCTAGTGAATAGTTGCCGTGCAGAGACGGTGGATTGACAGTTTTTGAAAGGCAGGGGGCAACGACAGCGCTGTTACAGGTATGAACCTACATTAGTGTTAAAGCAGAAAGCGTAAGACGTAGAAGCCGCTGTTCGTACAAAGCAGGGGGTTTGCTGTCAAGATAACGATCTCAATATAGAGCCTTAGTAGGAGCAAGGCAGAGTTTTAAGCTGAGAGTAGCTGTTTTAGGTGAAGAGTGTAATCTGCAGCTGGGTTTTCCCTTTGTTTGTGAAAGTAGGTTTAAAACAGGCTGTGCTGGATGTTTAACAGGATTGCGTGCTGGAAGGGTGATCCACCCTGATGAGGGTTATTCCTACCCAGCACCCGGGATGGTTTACGGACCAGGGACTGGCACGGGGAGCTGCAGCATGTGGCTATGCACATGGAGGGCATTCAGGCTGCCTTTGGCCGTGTTTATACCTTATCCCAGAAGGAAAAAGCTTTGTGCTTCTCGTAAATCCCTTAAAACCTTTTGAGGAGATTTTATGTATCCGAGGACCCTCTGTGCCCAGGGCAGCGGGGAGAACAAAAGACTGGATCCAGTAGGAACTCTCCTGAGCAGATCAGCTTATCTGTACGTGCTTATGATGCTGTAAAAATGCACAGAATATAAAGCCTCCTGGGGAAGGGTCCTGTCGTCCTGCTTCGTCTCTGTCTACAAGTGGTTTTTGGACTGGCTGTGGGCACAACACGGCGTCTAGTCCCTGCTGGAGGGCAAGCAGTGGAGCTGTGTTTTCTACTTGTTTGATCCTCAGGAGAAGCCGGGAGTTCTCCAGTCTTGCCATTTTGAACTCTAAGTATAGCAGTGTTTAACAACATTTTCTGTTTTTTTTTTTTTATACATTAGCAGTAAGCTTTAACCAAACTTGCTTTTCCACCTATGAAACTATCTGCGGAATCTGAGTATTTTATAAATCTCGCGCTCTTTTATTTTCCAGTACCTTTCCATTTTATTAGTGGCGTTATGTACCTAATGGTAAATCTGGATGAGCATGTGTCAGCTCTCCTGCCACACAGGCTGGACTGGAGTTGTGCTCTTGGAGAACTTGGCACGTTGGCAGACGTCTGCATGGGCGCTTAACCCGTGAGCTGCACATCAGCGTTGAAATGAGCCTTGCTTCTGTAGTCAGTAAGAGATTTAACTGTGAGCTGTGCTCACCCAGGCTTCGTCAAGGAGTAGAGCAGGCAGGCGAGAGAATCCCTAATGGCTTTTCTGTAAATAAATCTTTAATTCATGGATTTCTGGGTATTAGAGGATTTGCAGAAAAAAATACTGAAGTCCTTCACTTTAGTCTTTAGAGTAGTACTGGGAAGAGCATGGCAAGGTATCCGTAGGGATCAGTCCCATACTGTACTGTCAGGATGCCCACTGATACTTGCCATTCATGTTTGAATTCCTAAAGTTAAAGGCCTCTCTCTGAATGATGGCAGGTGTATAGAATCATAGAATGGTTTGGGTTGGAAGGGACAGAATCACAGAATCCCAGCATGGCAGGGGTTGGAAGGGACCTCTGTGGGTCACCCAGCCCAACCCCCTGCCCAAGCAGGGTCACCCAGAGCAGGCTGCACAGCACCGTGGCCAGGCGGGTCTTGAATATCTCCAGAGAAGGAGACTCCACAGCCCCTCTGGGCAGCCTGGGCCAGGGCTCCGTCACCCTCAGAGGGAAGAAGTTCTTCCTCGGGTTCAGCTGGAACCTCCCAGGCTTCAGTTTGTGCCCGTTGCCCCTTGTCCTGTCGCTGGGCACCACTGGAAAGAGTCTGGCCCCATCCTCCTGACCCCCACCCTGCAGATATTTAGAGGCATTTCGAAGGTCCCCTCTCAGCCTTCTCTTCTCCAGGCTGAACAAGCCCAGCTCCCTCAGCCTCTCCTCGTAGGAGAGATGCTCCAGTCCCTTCATCATCCTCATAGCCCTCTGCTGGACTCTATCCTTAAAGGTCATCTGGTTCCAACCCCCCTGCCATCAGCAGGGACATCTTCCACCAGCCCAGGTTACTCAGAGCTCCATCCAACCTGGCCTTGAACCAGGGGTTCGCTTTTGAAGCGAATCCTCTGATTGTTCCCAGCTTTGAAAGGATCAGAAAGCACAGAAAACTGATTCCTTTCAGATAAATTTAGAAAGCGCCTTCCAGGAGTGCACCTCGTGTGCCAGCAGGTAATGGGTACCTGGTTCATGGGAGGAGACCAGGACTAGTCTCTGCTGAAAACCTCCAAAGATATGTTGCGTTCTCATCAGGCTCTCAATACTGCAAACCATTGCTGCCGCTCCGCTGGTGAGCCGGGCAATTCGGGAAATCATTTTGGTTTGCTTAGCAGCTGGGTGTTAGAGGTGGGCGAGGGATGGGCAGTGATTTCAGCTATACCATATCAATTCAAAACGCAAATAGAGTGGCTCACTGTGTCAGCAAAGGTGTGACGTTATCGTCAGCAGCTACAGGACCTTATAAATGCTTACAAATATCTGCAGGCAGGGTGTCAGGAGGACGGGGCCAGACTCTTTCCAGTGGTGCCCAGCGACAGGACAAGGGGCAACGGGCACAAACTGAAGCCTGGGAAGTTCCAGCTGAACCCCAGGAAGAACTTCTTCCCTCTGAGGGTGATGGAGCCCTGGCCCAGGCTGCCCAGAGGGGCTGTGGAGTCTCCTTCTCTGGAGATATTCCAGCCCCGCCTGGCCGCGGTGCTGTGCCCCCTGCTCTGGGTGACCCTGCTTCAGCGGGAGGGTTGGACTAGATGACCCACAGAGGTCCCTTCCAACCCCTGCCATGCTGGGATTCTGTGATTCTGTGATACAGGCTACATCAGTTAAACTCAGTGCTAACTCTGCTACAGATAAACCCAGCTACTGTTACAGAATCACAGAATCACAGAATAGTAGGGGTTGGAAGGGACCTCTGTGGGTCATCTAGTCCAACCCTCCTGCTGAAGCAGGGTCACCTACAGCAGGCTGCACAGGACCTTGTCCAGGCGGGTCTTGAATATCTCCAGAGAAGGAGACTCCACTTGAGACTTCATCAGGTTTCATGTTGTCATAAGGGAGTCTCATCTCGGGTCCTGGGGCTGCTTCTTGATGACAGTAGGTCAGGACTATCTGAGAAAGAAGTTTTCTTCTTTCTGCTCGCTTATCCACCTGTGACTCTTTATAGCTTCGAGGTGCTCTGAAGTAGTTTCTTCTACCCAAGCATGGCCTTTATTGTGTTCTCCATAGTCAGCCAACTCTCGCTTCGCTTTTCCCTTCTGCTTGTTGCAATCTACAGAGCTGCCTTTCTCTGGATTGTTATAAAAAATCGGATTTGAGGCAAGTCGTGTGTTGTTGCTGGTCAGTTCTCAGGGTACCTGTCTGGATGGTTTTGGTGTCTCCAGTACTATCTGAATGAGTAGGAAAACACTTTCTGCTGTAAACTCACGTAATGCAATACTTAATGCCAACTCTTCCAGATCCACTCCTATTGCACTACACAGTTTTGCTCATGTAGGTAGGTCCTGTGCGGTCCTGGAAAGAACTAACTGATAATTAGTAAAGAAGTTGACTGCTGCGTAGAAGACCCATGTTCTGTAGACATCTCCAGCCATTCCTTTTGCAAAGCAGTAGAGACATGGACCTGAAGGCAGGTTTAGTGAAGGCAGATGCAAAACTACTCATTCTACATCAACAAGTTTGTAACGGGAGCTGAATTTCATTTAAAGTGAGTCCCTTAGTCAGTGGCAAGAGTTGCTGCCCCCATAATTCTGCAGTGATGATGAAACTTAAGTAACTCAAGAAACATATATTTTAGGTTTCTGACTTAGAAACAGGTAATCGTGTGGGTTACCAGCCCTTCGTGAAAGCTTGCAGCTAGCTTTCTGTCCCACTGGCAAATACATTTCTGTTAAAGTCGCATGTTTTATCTTTAATGTGACTGCAGTAACAGCAGTTCATATCCAGGACTGCTAAAATCCATCTAGAATTAAATTGGCCTTGAAGAAAGCACTTCATGTTTCTCTGAATCATAATAGTTTATGGATCCATGAAATTGGTTTTGGTCTGTTCAACGTGCTGCTTAAATATTTTTAAAGAAGTTTTCCTTTTCTCTTTTCCTCTTTGTATTCATCATCGCTTCTTCTCTTTGACCAGATTGAATTAGTTAGAAGAGATTACGTGGCCAATGGTGGCTGGGAGACCTTCCTGTCCTATGAAGATCCGGAGCAGGACATTCTCGTTGGCCTTCTACGCCTGCGGAAGTGTTCAGAGGAGTCGTTCAGACCTGAGCTGAAAGGAGGCATTTCCATCGTCCGGGAATTGCACGTGTACGGCAGCGTGGTCCCCGTCAGCAGTCGGGATCCTTCAAAATTTCAGCACCAGGTACTCCGAGCCATATTTATTTTTCATCTGTGCCTCTTTCTTGCGCCCTCCCCCCCTCTCCCCAGTACAACTGGAGACAAATGTTATTCAATATCTGAGATAATACCTTGGGGCCAAGCTCTTTGCAGTGGTGCCCAGCGACAGGTCAAGGGGCAACGGGCACAAACTGAAGCCTGGGAAGTTCCAGCTGAACCCGAGGAAGAACTTCTTCCCTCTGAGGGTGATGGAGCCCTGGCCCAGGCTGCCCAGGGAGGCTGTGGAGTCTCCTTCTCTGGAGATATTCAAGACCCGCCTGGACAAGGTCCTCTACAGCCTACTGTAGGTGACCCTGCTTCGGCAGGAGGATTGGACTAGATGACCCCCAGAGGTCCCTTCCAACCCTGACCATTCTGTGATTCTGAGATTCTGTGATTCTGAGATTCATTCAGGTGCTGTGAATTATAGCGCACTGCAATAGAAGCAGAACAGAATTTGAGCCCCTTCTTGCATTTCACCTGCTGAAATCGTGCTGCCTCTGAGTTTTTGCTGGTGCGGTCGTGTTTACGCCATTGCAACTGCTCCAAGGTGGAAAAAAAAAAAAAGGCACGACCGAACGCTCTCGGTGTTGCTTCATGGCCATGCAATATGGGCTCGTGTATGCTGGTGCTAATCTGACTTTCGAGTACTAAGCATCTTCGGTTCTGAAGCATCTCTCCTTTGATACTCCGCACGGTGCGTCAGACTGGACTGCAAACTGAGTGAAAACAAAACAAAAAGGACACGTCCATTGTGTGCTTTTATTTCCTGCTAAAACTGATCTTGTTCGATGGATGAATTTTATGTCTGAAATCTGAAATAATTCCATGCGGGAAGGTGAGATGTCATCTGGTAGTGCCCAGTTCTCTTTCGAAGCAGCATTTATTGAGTGCATTCTTCCTGTGGAAACAGAAGAAATCCAGCTTTGGTTCTGAGATGTTTATCGGTCTAAGGGACTTGGTGAGACTCCCGAGTAAATCCTCTTTGTTGGGTCTGGCAGCTTTTTGCTTCAGCCACACTTGTGAGGCCGTTTCATATACATCTTCAAGCGTGTGAGGAGTGGGGTGGAAGGCTGCGTTTCTGATTCCTCGCCGCGACTCGGGTGGCGGCGGCACATTATCCTGCCGCTGCCTGTAACGTGCTGCGGCTTGCGGTGAGCAAAAATGGGAATTAAATTTTGCCCCGGTAGGTCTGAACCTTTAGACTGAGCTTTTAAAAAAGCAATCAGTTTGTTCTCTTTGCCAGAAGCGCTCAGGGCTGATGTTTTAAATTGAGTTCCTTGTATTTATTAATCTTTCCCTGAGTATATGCATTAAGATGCAGTTTTTCTAGACGCTGATGATGTGTGACCATAAAGCAGTGGGTGGCGGGGGGGGAGGGGAAGAAGAAAATTTAAAAAAAAAAAAGTGAATGTTTCCACTATAAAATATATATAATAAATAATATATATAAAATAAATAATATAATGATATATATAATATAATATATATAATAATATATATAATATAAAATTTAGGAAGGAAAAGGTGGTCATCCTAAGTAATTGAAAAAAAAAATAAAAAAAAGGGAGAGAGAAAATGAATTGAAAGTAGCCAACTACAAACATTAAAATAGGCTGCAAATTGAAATTTCATGGCATATGGTGCACTCCTGTTCATTCGGACTAGGCGGTGTTCGAGAGGTTAATCAGAAAGTGTTCTTCACAGTGGTGAGGGCAATTTCTGATTAGAAAGACATTTTAGAATGAAGATTTCTGTGTGTTATTTAAAAAAGCCTGCAAGTGTTACATGTTTTTGAGAATTAAATCATGTCTGCTTCAGTGTCAGCACAGCCCAATTCTGTACGTCTTGTCAGGAAGAGGCAAACAAAGAGCCGAGTAGAATTCCTGCATCCCAGCGTTAGGAGTGAATTAATCCAGCCAGTTATTCCCAGATATATAGGACAATGGAGTTGTTAAATAGAGTGGAAAGGCTGTTGCCTTATTTTGAAGTATTATTGTGACTCCAGTAGCACTCCTGCTGTGCAAGATTTCCAAACGTAAATAGAGGCGTGGAACTGGTCCAGAATATTAACGCGACGTTCTGCCATTCTTTTGGATTTGGCATCTCCCGTCTCGCGAGCCAAGCCTAGGAGAGCGGCGCAGAGCTGGAGCCTAGCCTAGGGCTGCGAGGGTCGCGCGCCGTTTGGTGCAGCCTTTGTGGGTAACCCCGACAAAGCCCGTGCCTCAATTCTTCATCCTGAAACGAGCACGGGAACAGCTCCTGGCTCCTGGAGGGGTTCACAGAATCACACAGAATGTTCGGGGTTGGCAGGGACCTCTGTGAGTCACCCAGCCCAACCCCCTGCCCAAGCAGGGTCACCCAGAGCAGGGGGCACAGCACCGCGGCCAGGTGGGTCTGGAATATCTCCAGAGAAGGAGACTCCACAGCCCCTCTGGGCAGCCTGGGCCAGGGCTCCGGCACCCTCAGAGGGAAGAAGTTCTTCCTCGGGTTCAGCTGGAACTTCCCAGGCTTCAGTTTGTGCCCGTTGCCCCTTGTCCTGTCACTGGGCACCACTGGAAAGAGTCTGGCCCCGTCTTCCTGACCCCCACCCTGCAGATATTTAGAGGCATTTCGAAGGTCCCCTCTCAGCCTTCTCTTCTCCAGGCTGAACAAGCCCAGCTCCCTCAGCCTCTCCTCGGAGGAGAGATGCTCCAGTCCCCTCCTCATCCTCGTAGCCCTCCGCTGGACTCTCCAGTAGCTCCTCGTCTTTCTTGAACTGGGGAGCCCAGAACTGGACAGAGTACTCCAGTTGGTTGGGTTGAGGAAATCAAGATTGCGAGATTTGAAATCAAGATTGCGAGAGGCGCATCGGGAAAGTGAGCAGCAGCAGGGCCCGTCCGTGGGTCTGTAGCATCTGGCCACATCTGTTTCGCCTGATGTCCCCAGTCAGAACGGCACTGGGACCCTTCTGCAGTTCAGCAGCGTAGGCAATTGCCGCTGGCATTTGTGCTCTGGCTTGGTTGAATTCCCTAGCCCAAACGCAGGTCTAGTAAGGTAGCCAGCAGGATGGATGGTTGCGGTGTAGGATGGGTTATCTCAGCAGGACAGACTCGTTCAGCGCCGGGAGTTATGGGGTGCCTGGCAAGTTGACTTACCATCGATGGATTTAACTTAGTTCTGTTCCTACCGTGAGGATCAGTCAGACACTAGAAGAGCATATGAATAATTTCATGATCGGAAGCAAACCCTGACGGCGCTGTGCTGTAAAGCTCAGTGTTGGTACACCTCTCCTGCTGTGCTCTTCTCCAGCCCTCCCCTGGAATAAGGATTTAATCAGTCCTCACAGAATCACAGAATCACAGAATGGTAGGGGTTGGAAGGGACCTCTGTGGGTCATCTAGTCCAACCCTCCTGCCAAAGCAGGGTCACCTACAGTAGGCTGTAGAGGACCTTGTCCAGGCGGGTCTTGAATATCTCCAGAGAAGGAGACTCCACAGCCCCTCTGGGCAGCCTGGGCCAGGGCTTTGTCACCCTCAGAGTGAAAAATATGTGCCAAAAATATGAGTTTTTTGGAACTGTGCTAATGCTTACATTCTGACCTTGCTTGTGCTTTCTGTTTTTACAGAACTGATTGTTTCTTCCTGTTATTTCTTCTATTATAGGGATTTGGTATGTTACTAATGGAGGAGGCAGAAAGAATAGCCAAGGAGGAGCACGGGTCATGGAAAATTGCTGTAATTTCAGGTACTTTTGCTTTATCCCTTTTTTATCTATATTTATATATATCTCTTAATCTGAAAATAAACCCACTGCAGCCAACACCACTGCTGTGAACATTCATCATCTCAGGTAGAAAAATGAGCATCAGCAGATGCTTCTTCGTCATGGAGTCGAATTCCGTCGCAGCTTTGTCCAGCCGACGCTGTTACTGTACGCGGGGTACCAGAGGACGCGCCGCGGGGCACCGTCCTGCTCCTAGCGCCGAAGCAGACGGGCTGCGTGGCCACGGGTGTCTTCCTCCTCCAAAAGCTGCTATTCCCGACCTCGGCCCCGTCGCAGGTTGTTATTGTCGGGGGCTGCTTTCCGGAGCTTAGGAGAATAGAAAATTGCCGGCCTCCATTTTAGAGTCTTTGTGCAAGTGCCATCATTAGGGTGGACAGATGTGCTTTTGGGATACATCAAGCATTATCGTGAAGAAGGGAGCTGTAGAGGAAAGAGCTGCAGCCCTTTCTTCTGTTTCATTGTCGAGGCGTTGTGACTAAGAGAGGCATCAGTTCACAGCATGTGTGTGAAGCCAGGGTCGGGGCTACCTTTGTGTCTTAATTTGTCTTATATTAGTAGCTATAGAAAGCTTTTGCAGGCGTATAGGCTATATAACTGGGGAAGCTGGAGAACTGTGTGGGAAGAGAAGCTCTTTCTGACAGAAGATTAAGGTGTGCTGGGAGACTTCAACAGAGCAGCTGTAATACAGACCTTTTTTAAAAAAATAATAATCTTCTGCCGCCCTGCCGAAACCCCTCAAAAAGCAAGAAACCGCATCTTTGATCCAAGCTGCTGAGTGCTGCGGTGAAGAGCTTCTCTGTGTGTTTCCAGCTGTGTAATCATCGAATCACAGAATAGTTTGGGCTGGAAGGGACATTTAAAGGTCATCGATGTCCCTGGGTGTCGAAAAGCCAAAGCGCGCCGTCTCGACAGGGGCCGGAGTGTGAGTGCGGACAGCGTGCAGCCAGTAGCCAGATGCTTAAAAAGAATTAATTCTATATTCTCTGGATTCCCTATTTCTGGTTTAAGATGTGTGCCAGTCCTGTTTCTCTGTTGCTGCTGCGCGGGTGTCGGTTTGAACCGGACATTTCATAGGGCTGAGAAGCGTCCGTATGACTTCGCTCCCCAGTAAGAAGGGAGGCGAAAGTGAAAATGGTTTCGTTGGGTTTTGCTGGTCTCGTCTTGGCTTGGGGTGCGTGGGGAGGGGAAGTGGCGATTCCTCTCTGCTAAAGAGCACTTCTCTTGAGAAGAACAGAAAACGTAGTGCGAGTGCTGAAAAATGGTTTGTGGAAGCATTCGTGTGGCTAATTTTAGCTGTATTTCAGCAGACTGATGTGAGGAATATATTCTTTGCATCGAAATTCAGTGCAAGAAGTCTTGTTTTGCTGCATGCACAGTTCGTGACATCTTACTAAACCCTTGGCTGTGATTTTTATTTTCTTTTCCGCACGGAGTGCAAAGTACAATATGGTGCAATTTGTCTTTGAACACAGACTACTACAGCACCTGCAAAGACCACAAGTTTTCCCAGCTGTTTCCTTGGAGATGTTGCTACCACTTCAATTTCAGTTCTCCTGGAGGTTTTATCTGAAATAAAAATGCAGCCAGAAGTTCTTCCTCCATTGGAGGACGAATTGCTAATTTTGGTTTCGAAATAGATTTTTAATCTGAGAACCCACTGCAAAGTTAGGTCTCCAGCATATTGCAGAATTTTGGCTATTTTCTAGAGAGAAGCGTGTGAGGGAGAGCTGCTTTGGAGATGTCTCTCACAGGACTCTCTCTTTAGTACCGCGTGCTTTTATTCATGCTTTGTTGCAGTGTTGTGTTGAAGTGTCCGTTCCTCAACAGTATTTTCCAGGCTTGCACTTAATGGCTACATCAGGACTAGTCAACTCGGTGGTGCCAGAACGTGGAAACGGCCTCTTCGGGGAGAGGTCCCTGATCCGCGCGGACGCCTGCGCGCT
Source organism: Opisthocomus hoazin (assembly GCF_030867145.1). Taxonomy (NCBI): domain Eukaryota; kingdom Metazoa; phylum Chordata; class Aves; order Opisthocomiformes; family Opisthocomidae; genus Opisthocomus; species Opisthocomus hoazin. Next base: position 130,769,522 of record NC_134415.1, read on the forward strand.
GCCGGAGAGCTGCGTGGGGCAGTGCTGGTCCCTCGGGCTCCTGCTGGCAAAGTAACGGGGCGGGTGGTTGAATTCCTGTACTCTTTAACAATTTTTAGTTATGTCTAAGTAGCAAACTCTCTCTTTGACTTCTTCAAGAAGAAATAACATATATTTTTAAGATGTGGCAGCGTGAGGGTTTTCATTATTGGCTAAAGGTTAGGGCTTATCTCCAAGATCAGTTCAAGTTCAGCTCTGGTTTGAAATTAGCAGCTCTGGTTAGAAATTAGCAGCAGTCATCGTGGCAGGAGGGTTGGACTAGATGATCTTTAAAGGTTGCTTCCAACCCAAACCATTCACAGAATCACAGAATGGTCGGGGTGGGCAGGGACCTCTGTGGGTCACCCAGCCCAACCCCCTGCCCAAGCAGGGTCACCCAGAGCAGGGGGCACAGCACCGTGTCCAGGCGGGGCTGGAATATCTCCAGAGAAGGAGACTCCACAGCCCCTCTGGGCAGCCTGGGCCAGTGCTCCGTCACCTTCAGAGGGAAGAAGTTCTTCCTCGGCTTCAGCTGGGACTTCCCAGGCTTCAGTTTGTGCCCGTTGCCCCTTGTCCTGTTGCTGGGCACCACTGGAAAGAGTCTGGCCCCGTCCTCCTGACCCCCACCCTGCAGATATTTAGAGGCATTTCGAAGGTCCCCTCGCAGCCTTCTCTTCTCCAGGCTGAACAAGCCCAGCTCCCTCAGCCTCTCCTCATAGGAGAGATGCTCCAGTGCCCTCACCATCCTCGCAGCCCTGCGCTGGACTCTCTCCAGTAGCTCCTCATCTTTCTTGAAGACGTTTCTGTCTCTGCAGGCGTGAGGCCAGGCACCCATCTCCGGCTCATGCAGCTGGCGCTGGGGCCGCTCACCCTTCAGGGGATGAATTTAGGGAGCTGGGTGAGTCTGGAGGGGTCCAGGAGTCTCTGGCTGGAGATTTGCCACAGCCTTGGGTTGAAGCACGACTTGAAGTTGGTTTGGAAATGCAGTTAACTCAAGCGAGATTAAGGTAAAATCAGATGAAAGTATGTACGTACAACATCCAAAACAGTCAATGCAGTTACGAGTGGCTATGAAAAACAGGACAGAAAGAAAAAAACCCACCATATGAGTAATCTGCTTTTAGTGAGGCTACATTAGAAGCGCGCCTCTCCTGTCCAGCTGATTTGCTGCCCATCCTGATCAAGGTAGTATTCAACATTTCCTGACATCTCAGGCTGTGTCCATTAGAGCCTTATTCATTAGAAACCTCTTTCCTCCGTGGCAGAACATGTTAGCTGCCAGAGCCAATTTTCCTTTTGTCCAGGCTCCCCAGAGGACTTCAGGCACAGTCTTTTCCCCCTCTGCTTGCTTCCTTCCCACGTATAACCTAGTCAATACTCTTAATTAAACATTATTTCACTTGCCTGCAAATGCGGGTGTCCCCTTCGTTGGGTCGGGTGTTGTGTCTTGTACTTGCTCGTTTCTTGCTTCAGGGAGGGCTCAAACTCCTTCCCCCTCAGCGGTGAGTCAGTGGCATATTTCAGTGTGAAGCGCTCCCCTTTTTATATTCTCTGTCAGACAGTACTGTAAAATCACTTCATGCAAACATGTAAATGGGAAACAAGTGAGTAGCTCGTGATTGCCTCCCGATGAAGATCAGTAGGACCATAATAATCAGATGGGGGTGACTGACTGATCCCAACATCTTTCTCCTAAGCATACTGCAGCAGCCAGGACTCGGCAATCGCGAGGCTGTGCATAGAAATTAAGCGAACGCCACCTGTTTTCTGTAGTCTCCACGAGGGAGAAAACCGTTCGTTATCGCCGGTGACTCATCTGCCAGTCTGTTGGTGCTGCTTGAGCGCGCTGTCTCATGTGTTTAAGGCAACTGTGCTACTCTTGTCTTCGCCTTTTGCAGTCAGGGAGAAAACGGAGGTTCAGGACTCGCTAAAAGTCAATTGGATGCATCATAGCATCCAACGACATGGATGAAAAGTTAGAGTGTACCCTCAGCAAGTTTGCTGATGACACCAAACTGGGAGGAGTGGTGGATACCCCGGCAGGCTGTGCTGCCATCCAGCGAGACCTGGACAGGCTGGAGAGTTGGGCAGAGAGGAACCTGATGAGGTTCAACAAGGGCAAGGGCAGGGTCCTGCACCCGGGGAGGAACTACCCCAGGCACCAGTACAGGCTGGGGCTGAGCTGCTGGAGAGCAGCTCTGCGGAGAGGGACTGGGAGTGCTGGGGGACGACAGGGTGACCATGAGCCAGCAGCGTGCCCTGGCTGCCAAGAAGGCCAATGGGATCCTGGGGTGCATTAAGCAAAGTGTGGCCAGCAGGTCGAAGGAGGCTCTCCTCCCCCTCTGCTCTGCCCTGGTGAGGCCCCATCTGCAGTGCTGTGTCCAGTGCTGGGCTCCCCAGTTCAAGAAAGACGAGGAGCTACTGGAGAGAGTCCAGCGGAGGGCTACGAGGATGGTGAGAGGACTGGAGGATCTCTCATGCTAGCAAAGGCTGAGGGAGCTGGGCTTGTTCAGCCTGGAGAAGAGAAGGCTGCGAGGGGACCTTCGAAATGCCTCTAAATATCTGCAGGGTGGGGGTCAGGAGGATGGGGCCAAGCTCTTTCCAGTGGTGCCCAGCGACAGGACAAGGGGCAATGGGCACAAACTGAAGCCTGGGAAGTTCCAGCTGAACCCGAGGAAGAACTTCTTCCCTCTGAGGGTGACGGAGCCCTGGCCCAGGCTGCCCAGAGGGGCTGTGGAGTCTCCTTCTCTGGAGATATTCCAGCCCCACCTGGACGCGGTGCTGTGCAGCCTGCTGTGGGTGACCCTGCTTGGGCAGGGGGTTGGGCTGGGTGACCCCCAGAGGTCCCTGCCAACCCCGAACATTCTGTGATTCTGTGATAGCAGTGCTAAATTCACCTGTGATGAAGAACGTTAAGAGGAGAGAAACTGAGCTGGCACATAAATCAGAGGTGAAGTTCCAGAGCGCATTGGACGGTCCTCTCAAGTAGCCTAATTTCCTCATGTAAACAGCCTTTTGGTCACCCTAGAACTAATAAATGACTGGAGCAATCAGCGTCTCGTAGGTCGCATTGGATGTTGATTCATGGGCTGCCTCGGAGATTGCCGACTGCCAGGGCGTACTCGGGAGACCTCAGAAGTATTGCTGGGAGGACTGATGGCGTCTCGGAGGGCTCCCTGGAGCTCCGCTTCCGGCGCTGGTTGGTTATTTTTAGAAATGCCAATCTTACTAGCTATTAATAAGAGAAGAAGTGGCCCAAGATAAGTGGAAATGTGGGAATGTTAATGAATTGACTCTCTGATTTTTGTCTGCTTCAGATTGATGGCCTTTGAAAAAAAATTAATTAGGAGGAGTTGGAAGAAGCCAAGAATAAACCCATACTAGGAGGTTGCTGCGGTGGAATAGGTACTATGTACAATCCTCTAGTCCTTAATGAACTTCAGTTTTGAAGGTTTAATAATATAACAGCTTTGAAAACAGGCTTGATACTGTATAAAGTGGGATTTCGGTGCAGGTGTGAACAGGGATATTGCTGTCCTTAAGCAAGGACACTTCTGCAAAAGCCAGCCTTCTGCAAGGGTGTTCTTACATATATATATATGGGAATATATAGGAAGCTTTCATGTATATGTACACACACATATATATATATATGTATATATACACCATAATATATCTTACAAACAGAGATTTGTCATGTGGCCTAACTGCTGCGTAATACAGGCCAGAGACTTCCACCTCTCTTGCTGTCTGTCCCCTGTTTGGGCAGGCGGGAGCCTGTCTCAGTCTGGTCAGGCTTTTTGCGTGGTCTCCATCTGCAGGAGCTTTCCTTGGAGTGGGCAGAGGAAGAACCGCTGAGCCAAACCCTACACGAAGTCGAGTGAGCAGGAGTTGAATGTGTGGGCAGCCCTACTTCGTGCTTCATCCTTCCTCAGCAACCCTTTTCCCAAACTCTCCCCAGGTTTGTAAAGCCCGAACAACTGACAAACCCACAGATGCCGAGATCAGATTGGGTAGGAAGCATTTAGAAATCAGATTAATGACGAAACGAGGGTGATTTCCATCCTAGCGACTTGTAATACACCGCAGTATAAACAGCGTTGAATCAGAACTGTGAGCAATAGCAGTTTTCAGGGATTTAAAAATAAATACTGTTTTCTTTTTGCGGGGAATCTTCCTCTCTGCCTGGCACTGTTCTTACGCCGCCCGCCAGCGGTAATCCTCCTTTTCAAGGCTGCACCGGGGTTAAGGGCTTACAGCTTGTTCTTAGTCAAAGCTCTGAGCGCGGAGTTCGTCGAGCTGTGGGTTTCATCTCTCTCGTGTTTATAACCCACACGTGACGCGTGCTCGCGGTCCAGCTTTTCAGCTGCTTTAGCCATGAATTACTGCTGGCTTACGGCAGGCTTATCCGGCGTGCGCTGTTCGTCTCCGAAGGCTGTTACGGGAAGACTTCACGCTGCTCCGTGGATTCCCAGTCTCACCCTGCAATGGGGGGAGCGTTCCGCCCCTCCTCAGCTGTGATCTGGCGATATTCAAGAGATATTCTGGAGATATTCCAGACCCGCCTGGACAAGGTCCTGTGCCCCCTGCTCTGGGTGACCCTGCTTCGGCAGGGGGTTGGGCTGGGTGACCCACAGAGGGCCCTTCCAACCCCGACCATTCTGTGATTCTGCAATCGCCCTGCCCAGCTACTGGAGAGAGTCCAGCAGAGGGCTACGAGGATGAGGAGGGGACTGGAACATCTCCCCTACGAGGAGAGGCTGAGGGAGCTGGGCTTGTTCAGCCTGAAGAAGAGAAGGCTGAGAGGGGACCTAATAAACACTTATAAATATCTGCAGGGTGGGTGTCAGGAGGACGGGGCCAGACTCTTTCCAGTGGTGCCCAGCGACAGGACAAGGGGCAACGGGCACAAACTGAAGCCTGGGAAGTTCCAGTTGAACCCGAGGAAGAACTTCTTCCCTCTGAGGGTGACGGAGCCCTGGCCCAGGCTGCCGAGAGGGGCTGTGGAGTCTCCTTCTCTGGAGATATTCCAGCCCCGCCTGGACGCGGTGCTGTGCCCCCTGCTCTGGGTGACCCACAGAGTCCCTGTCCACCCTGACCATGCTGGGGTTCTGCGATCGCCCTGCCCAGAGCAGGGTGGGGACCCCTCCGGAGGTATTCATGAGCCGGTGAGCAGGTTTTCCTTTAGAAGCACGTTCAAGCCAGGACTGCACAAATCAATGCCAGCAGTTTTGGACTCGTAGGGGAGAAAAGAAAAATTCAGAGTTTCCCAGCAGACTCTTTCCAAAGCGTTTTGTTCTCTCTTCTGTTCTTGGAGTAAACAGGTTCAGCTGAACCTGTCTTATCATCGTAGGTCTTTTAGCTCTTAGCGAAGTTCAATTTACGGACAGAAAAGGAAAGACGCGGCCAGGTTTAACAAGGTTGCCGTTGCTTCTGATGACAGTGCCTAAACCCATGCAAGGTTACTTTCAAACAAAGGAAAATGCGAGGTCCCCTGCATCAGGAGTCATCACAGGCAATGAACCAAGAAATGATGCACAGAGCAAGCTGGGCTGTAGAGCAGCTGCCTCGTGGTGTGTCTAGTTAAATATCACTTCATTTGGAGAGGACCGGTGGGAGAACTGCGTTTAATCGACTGCGGAGTCAATGACAAATGCTCCAGGAGCGCGTTTGTAAGGGAAGATGAGCATTTGCAAGCCAGGTTAGGGAGGGATTTAAGATTCTGGCAGCACATGGGGAAATGAGGGTACCGATGGGATGGGAAACGATATCAGCTGTGGAGACTGGTTTCGTGTTGTGTGTGGACGCTGTAGTTATGGCTCTGGTGTTGCCGCTGTGCGGAGTATCTGCTCTGTGTGCAGCTCGGATGCGAGTGATCCTGGGTGCTGTGGACCCTGGTAGTGATTGCAAGGTATGTCCTTCCTCCCAAAGACGCAACCTCGTGTCTTGACATTTGACCAAACCAACGGGAATTCAGTATTCCCCAAACAACGAGGTGATTTTGTGGCCCGCTTGCGAGGTTTCTGCGCGGAGCCAGGAGCGCGCTGGCTGCTCCTTAGAGGTAGGAGCCTCAGCTGGGCTTGTTCAGCCTGGAGAAGAGAAGGCTGAGAGGGGACCTTAGAAATGCCTCTAAATATCTGCAGGGTGGGGGTCAGGAGGACGGGGCCAGACTCTTTCCAGTGGTGCCCAGCGACAGGACAAGGGGCAACGGGCACAAACTGAAGCCTGGGAAGCTCCAGCTGAACCCGAGGAAGAACTTCTTCCCTCTGAGGGTGACGGAGCCCTGGCCCAGGCTGCCCAGAGGGGCTGTGGAGTCTCCTTCTCTGGAGATGTTCCAGCCCCGCCTGGCCGCGGTGCTGTGCCCCCTGCTCTGGGTGACCCTGCTTGGGCAGGGGGTTGGGCTGGGTGACCCACAGAGGTCCCTTCCAACCCCTACCATTAAAAAAAAAAAAAAAAAAATGTAGGGAGGAAGTGCCCGCTCCCCCCACCTAAATCCAAGAGCAAAGTAAAAAAGCGAGTGGCTTGTTTATCATGAAGTCGTTGCTCATTTAAGGTAATTTTCTGCATGAGTGGTGCCTTTCTGCTCCTCTGATGTGAGTAGTGTATTAGTATGCAGGCTTGGGTAGCTGAATGGTAGACCCTGGAGGCATCACTCCATTATTCAGAGCTCTGGGGAGGTCTGATCTGAAATGTCTGTTTTTCTATTTTCCAGCATTTGTAATTGCATGTGTGTTTGCTTTGCCTTTTGTTGGTTTTGTGGTGTGGGTTTCGGGGTTGTTGTTTTTTTCCGCTTTCAGTTGTACTTGCTTTGAATTTGCATCTTTTTCTCCCTTTCAAAAAAGCCCCCCAAACCTATATTACACAAAAACAAGTTGAAACATGTTACTCCTCTGATGTGTGTTCTCAGGAACTGAAAATGTAAGAAACCTCGGTGTGTGAGGCTAGTGGATGGGCTCGTAAGCTTGATGAATTTATAACCACTCCTTCCTTTTTGGCAATAGGTGATGCTTGAATTCTGCACTCAGGGCTTGCTGTGCTTTTGGTATGATGATGCTACTCCAATCCCCAGCAAAGCTTTCCCTTCCACTGCCTTTTTGCCATTCAGTCTACAGACCCGTATCTGATTCTCTTTGGGATGGGACTTTTCTTAGCTCTATTTTCACAGAATCACAGAATGGTAGGGGTTGGAAGGGACCTCTATGGCCGAAGCAGGGTTACCTACAGTAGGCTGTAGAGGACCTTGTCCAGGTGGGTCTGGAATATCTCCAGAGAAGGAGACTCCACAACCTCCCTGGGCAGCCTGTTCCAGGGCTCCATCACCCTCAGAGGGAAGAAATTCTTCCTCATTCTTTCCTACTTTGAGGCTGTCTCTCCCATTTTGCGGTCCGTAGGCCTCGGCACTTGCCAGGGTCCCCTTCAGGACTCAGTGGCATGCAGTGATTCAACCAATACAGGGTGTTTTTTTGTCAGAAACTGCACAGCATCCAGAGGATGAGTTAGGACAAATACACGCTCATTCCTCCCACAACCTAAATACGACACAGCCCTCGTACCTGTTGTCTCTTAGTCCACCTCAAACGCTGCCTCTGCCCAAAGAACATGAGGATCCTGCAGCGGGTCAGATCACTACGTCGTTGCTGACGCTGCCGATGCTGGGTGTCTGGGGAGGGGAGTAACTACTGGGGAGGCAGGCAGACATCTTCTCAGCCTCCAACCATTTGTTGCCCAAAGACTTCTGGAGTCGTAGAAGGTGTCTTTGCATCCAGTAGCCCTCAAGGGCTTTTTCTGCCTTGCCAGTCTGTTTGCCTGCAACAACTGATAAACTTCTCTCCCCGGCCCTTTCCATGAGCTTCTTGGGTGGGTTGCGCTGCCTCGCTGTTGTGCCTTGAGCTTGGGAGGAGCAATTGTTCGATCTAGGTGAAGGTGGATGAAGGACAGTCCTCTACTCTGCCCAAGCGAGGCTTCTTCTGGAGTACTACGTCCAGTTCAAGAAAGATGAGGAACTACTGGAGAGAGTCCAGCGGAGGGCTACGAGGATGATGAGGGGGCTGGAGCATCTCTTCTAGGAGGAGAGGCTGAGGGAGCTGGGCTTGTTCAGCCTGGAGAAGAGAAGGCTGAGAGGGGACCTTAGAAATGTCTCTAAATATCTGCAGGGTGGAGGTCAGGAGGACGGGGCCAGACTCTTTCCAGTGGTGCCCAGCGACAGGACAAGGGGCAACGGGCACAAACTGAAGCCTGGGAAGTTCCAGCTGAAGCCGAGGAAGAACTTCTTCCCTCTGAGGGTGACGGAGCCCTGGCCCAGGCTGCCCAGAGGGGCTGTGGAGTCTCCTTCTCTGGAGATATTCCAGCCCCGCCTGGCCGCGGTGCTGTGCCCCCTGCTCTGGGTGACCCTGCTTGGGCAGGGGGTTGGGCTGGGTGACCCACAGAGGTCCCTGCCAACCCCTGCCATGCTGGGATTCTGATAAAATCTTTCTTGTTGTTTCCATGTGGGTTCCTCTTACCGTTGTTTTGACTTTGCTGCTTGATCCCATAATTACCCCCTTCTGACTCTAATCCTGTAGCAAGTTCTTCCAGGTGTTTCTTTAAAACAGCACCAGTGATGAGTATGTGAAATGTAACATACAATAAATTCTGAAATATTAAAAGTCCTGGGTCGTCCCCCCCTCCAAATGACAGAAGCATAAAGCTCCTGGTGGGATGTGCTTAAACAAATTCCTACATTGAGGGTCCTTCGTGTTTCCTCTAAGCAGCGACTTGATTGTTCTGATGTCATCCTCTGATTTCGGTGGTTACCTTTGTATTGCCAAATTACCTTTAGCAGTAACGATGACCAGAGAGATTTGAGTCAGTGCTTTACTATTACTTGAAGCACCTGATAATAAAATTACAAGACTGATACCTTTCTCTTTTAAAGCTCTGAAGTTACATGTGGCAGAAACATTTCGCTACCTCCTGTTAAAGTCAGAGAATGGTTTGGGTTGGAAGGGACCTTAAAGCTCATCTGGTTCCAACCCCCCTGCCATCAGCAGGGACATCTTCCACCAGACCAGGTTGCTCAGAGCTCCATCCAACCTGGCCTTGAACACTGCCAGGGAGGGGGCAGCCACAGCTTCTCTGGGCAACCTGAGCCAGTGTTCCACCACCCTCATGGGGAAGAATTTCTTCCAGATATCTCATCTCAATCTGCCCTCTTTTAGTTTAGAGCCGTTCCCCCTTGTCCTATCACTGCACCCCCTTGTGAAAAGCCCCTCTCCATCCTTCCTGTAGCCCCTTCAGGCACTGGCAGCTGCTCTAAGGTCACCCCGCAGCCTTCTCTTCTCCAGGCTGAACAGCCCCAACTCCCTCAGCCTGTCCTCGGAGGAGAGGTGCTCCAGCCCTCGGATCATCTTCGTGGCCTCCTCTGGCCCCGCTCCAACACATCCATGTCCTTCACAAGTATTCTTTGTGAACTTAAATAATGCGTGCACAGGTGCAGTTTTGGGAGAGTTCCCAGCCCAAATATTTCTGTTCTTTTAATGCATGCGTCATCTATTACAGCAATGTAGGAAATCGGGTAATCAGCAGGTCTACAGAGACAAGAGAGCGCGAGTGAGTGAATGTAGCAGCACAGTGACAGCAGCACGCACACGTTCAGGGTCGCTCCTGAGGACTTACTGCCCAGCACCACCGGCCAAAGCCCGGGCGTCATCCGTGGAGGGAGAAAGCATCATCCGTCTGAACCCGAGGAAGAACTTCTTCCCTCTGAGGGTGATGGACCCCTGGCCCAGGCTGGCCAGGGAGGTTGTGGAGTCTCCTTCTCTGGAGATATTCAAGCCCTGCCTGGACAAGGTCCTCTGCAGCCTGCTGTAGGTGACCCTGCTTGGGCAGGGGGTTGGACTGGGTGACCCAACAGAGGTCCCTTCCAACCCCGAACATTCTGTCATCACAGCCCAGAGCTGAGCCAGCGAAGGGATCTGTTCAACGCTGCTGTCGTTCTGGCTGGGCTTTGTGGCCTTTGTGCCTCTGCCTTGAAGAGGTGGAGCACAACTGGCTGGTACTGGAGTGGCTCTGACCAGCCCGTGCCGGCACACGGCTTGGCAATAACCGAGCGCGAGACACCCATGCGTCTGTGCCTGGGCAGCCTGGCTTTACACCGCGCTTCTCCTGGCTCGGGGTACGCGCCGGGCTGTTACGCCTTGCTAGCTCCTTGCCAGGTCCTTCATCTCCTGCTCCTCTTTGTGAGAAGCGTTGGGGTTGTGCCAAGCTGACATCCTGTCCTGGCACCAGAATACCTTGCTTGGACTCCGCGTGTAACATTGCTGTTCTTGTTAGAGGTTTGTTTTGTTTTGTTTTAAAGGATATGTCTCCTCCTGTCTTAGGGATAGCTGCTGGCTTTACCTGTGGATTTTCGATGCTGGCATCTCCAAACCTTAGCTGAATTTTCCACCGCTGCCTCCGTGTGCCCTGTCAGCATGTGAAAGCCACTTACCTCTAAACTTCACATCGCTGGCACGTGAGGAGCACAGGTAGCTGCCTCCAGCTGCACTTTCTATGGGCACAGCGGAGGTGGTGGTTTCAGTACCAGTGGCATTTAACAGTGACACTACAGGGCTTATTTGCCGCCGTGACCCGAGTTTCTTGTAGGAAGAAGGGGCACCAGTGAGCATTCCCTGTGTGCGCAGCAGAGGAATTGAAGGTATCCAGCTGTGGAGTAGCTGTCTCTATCCCTATCTACCTAGCCTAAATCAGGAGAGGGGCAGCACCTTCACAACTGCCATGTCACAGAGTCACAGAATCCCAGCATGGCAGGGGTGGGCAGGGACCTCTGTGGGTCACCCAGCCCAACCCCCTGCCCAAGCAGGGTCACCCAGAGCAGGGGGCACAGCACCGCGGCCAGGCGGGGCTGGAATATCTCCAGAGAAGGAGACTCCACAGCCCCTCTGGGCAGCCTGGGCCAGGGCTCCGTCACCCTCAGAGGGAAGAAGTTCTTCCTCGGGTTCAGCTGGAACTTCCCAGGCTTCAGTTTGTGCCCATTGCCCCTTGTCCTGTCGCTGGGCACCACTGGAAAGAGTCTGGCCCCATCCTCCTGACCCCCACCCTGCAGATATTTAGAGGCATTTCTAAGGTCCCCTCTCAGCCTTCTCTTCTCCAGGCTGAACAAGCCCAGCTCCCTCAGCCTCTCCTCGTAGGAGAGATGCTCCAGTCCCCTCCTCATCCTCGTAGCCCTGCGCTGGACTCTCTAAAGTCTCTATGTCGTCTGTAAAGGGTTGCCGTCTTGCCGATCGTCCTTGGCGAGCGTGCTGGTGGCGGCAGGTGAGCTGCCTCCTTGGTTCAGTGACCAAGATGCTGCGGGTGAGGCTGCTGGCTACTCCAAGGGCAAGGACCGGGAAGGCACAGACCAAATCTTTATGTACTGCAAGGCTGCAAATTACTTTCCCGACACTACAAGCTAGCTCTATAAATACAGTGCTCTTGCACGGAAGAGCTTTTTCAGCCGCAGTATCTGCTGTGACGTCTGTCAGCCTTATCTGTTTATGCTGGCGTTGGAAAAGCAGGCTAGCTTGGCTTCTGCCAGCAGGATTGTCTCCTTATCTCTGTGCAGAAGACGCTTGTTCGGGGAGGTGGGGGATGAGATTGAATTCCCCTATCGCAGGCGCTTGCCCTGTTCAAACTGAAAGCACCAAGGTCCATTAATAAGCACCCTTTCCTTTCTCCTCCGAAGTGCAGGCATTTTGTCAGCTGTGCCTACGCTGTCTCCAGTTTCCTGTAAACGAGCCTCACTGGTGATTTACTCCCGAGACTGGAGAGGTGTCTGGAACCGCAGCCAAATCCACGCCAGCACGCCTCATCTTCTGAAGCGGTGGTTTAATGTCTCCCTGCAGCGAGATCTCACTGTGGCCTCGCTCCATCCCGGTGACGTAGCAGCCGTATCACGGCGGTGTGGAGGGCTGGCACGGCTGCCGTTCTCTGCTATAAGCTAATTACTATGCGGCAAGATGATCAGTTTTTCCCCCAGACCAGGTTTCTATTTGTGTTCTGTCAAGTAGAAAATTAACATGGACGCAGGCCAGGGATGTTTCATGCCTGAGTGCGCCGGGGCTGAAGGTGGCGATGGGAAGGCAGGATGGATTTCTGAATGGTAGGCGTGGAGGATCAGGTGATGTCAAGCGTCGCCGGCCCGCTTCATTAGCCAGATCATCAGAGAAGTCGAGTAGCTGGAGAAAAATCGCCCGTAGCGTGCACAGTCCTCATTAACCACCCATCTCGGCGTGCTTTGTTCAGAACGAAGCTGAACAGGATTTGTGCAGAGCAGGCAAGGGGTGTTCTCTGCAAAACTTGGAAGCGAGAGGCTAGCTAGTATTAACTGACATTAACTGGATTAATTCATTATTTGCCATACTGGAGCCTTTCTGGGGCCTCCTTGCACTGCAGAGATGCAAACGTAATTGGTATTCGAGTGACCCTCTCCATTTGCGTTGCTGCTGGGTCCAGACGAACACGCGTTGTAGAAGCCCTATCAGCACCTTGCAAGAAGAACAGTAAAGCAAACACATGGAAAACCGAGAAGAAATCATAAAGGATTTTTTCCCTGCGCGGTCATTCTCACTTCATTTTAATCAGTAGCATTATTTTTTTGAGGGTTTTGATCTTTTTATGAAAAATATGTGCGGTAATAACCTTCAGGTGGAGCCACCTAAACTGCTGAGCGTGCCTGTTGCTTACAGGAACGCATCGCAGGGATTCCCGTTAGGCATATGGGATGGTTCTGCTCTTTTCTCACACTACTTTTATTCACCAGGAGTCATCAACATCTGATGTAGCAATCTGCCCTGTTAAACTGTAGATCTGCAGGAACCTTTTAAGTTGTTCTTCGGTACAGAGACATCATATTTGTAAGACTAACGATCTCTTTCTGCTTCTGATGAGTAAGAGGGGAAGTTCAGAAGAAAAGGCTGGTTTCTGACCCCTACCTTTCCTGGACAAGGACTGAAACAAATCCCTGAAGCCGTGTGCTGTATTTGTACGCTGAGGGTGGTGAGACCCTGGCCCAGGTTGCCCAGAGAGGGGGGAGATGCCCCATCCCTGGAACCATTCCAGGCCAGGTTGGACGGGGCTCTGAGCACCCTGATCTGGGTGGAGATGTCCCTGCCCATGGCAGGGGGTTGGACTGGATGGCCTTGGAATGTCCCTGCCCACCCAAACCAGTCTGTGAGTCGATGATGAAGTAGATGCATGGGGACGCTGCTGATTTAGTGACTGGTGGGCTAACTCTCAAGATTGCTGGGTGTTTCTTCATTGGCATTTTAAATCTCGTAGCCTATAGGAAAGAAGATCGATCGTGAATGCCTCAGATGCTTGGTGAGTCATCCTAAATCCCCAGTCTCTCAGTAATACCTCACCAGCTGGGTTGGATTTTTTAGCAGCCATCTCTGGAAGAAGCCTCAAGACATTACGTAGTCTGTAGATCTAAAATCTCACAAACCTTTAACTTGACAAATTTGGGGTTTAGTAGCGGACACATTTCGCTGTCCTGGTCTCTCTCAATGCCCGGTGGCAGCCTTTTCTTAAAGTGTGAGAGAAGTTACAGTATTAGCTCTTAAATATTTAATTTTGCTTGGTTTAGAGTCAGAAGATCTGTCATCTCTGGCTTCATCTCTCGCAGTTAAAGGCGGTGCTGGCGTGATGGCTCTCTCTCTCCTGGCAGTGGAGCTGGGTTTGGGCAGTCCTCTGTAGTCACGAATGAAATATCGCTTCTGTAATAAAGCGATCGGTGAGATGTGGTCTCACCGGCTGGAAGTTCTAGGATGGGGCTTAGCTGCAAATTGAAAAATCAGTTCTAGCCAGGGCATCTCCTGTGTGCGAAGAGGCACCCCGAAAGCTGAGTGCTGTAAAATCGGTTACTCTGTTCTGCCATTAGATTTCACTTCATTGTTTTCATGCTAAGGTAAAAAAGCTGTTGGTGACAGTCTTTGTGTCAGTGTTTGGCCTTAAGAACAAATCAGAAAATCCCCCAGCGATCCATTTGTTAACCTTATAAAGCTTTTGCTGTGGTTTCCCTTGCCTTCACCAACACAAAAGTTCTGCAGTGTGGCAGGACAGGAGGAAACACGGTGTGTCAACACATCAATAAACCTTCGTAAGCGGTTCGCTAAATTATGCTGTCAAGGTACTGTAACCCTTACAACCAAAACACCTTTCCGGAGCGGGGCTGGTGCGTCTGCACCCCGCAGAGCACCGGGGCAGGCCAGGAGCCCACCCTGTAGTGGCACTCCTGAAACTTGCCCCGTTAAATCGGGTTTGGGGCTTTTGGTGTTTGGCAAACCGAGCCCGGCAGGTCAGGAGAAGTGGCCTCCAATGCTGGCGTCCCCAGACACCAGTGTCGCCGCTCTGTTGCAGGAGGCTTCGTCACAGCTCGCGTTAAGCACTAAAGTTGAGGTGTTTCCTCCAAGGTGGTTGCTGAGGCTCCGTCTGCAGACGGGGACAGGGGACGGACCGAAGCAGGAGTGTGTGTGGGCACCTCGTTTGCTAGGTTAGAGATCTCCCTGTGAAAGGACTGAAGGTAAATGAGGGGGTGCTGCCTTTCACGGGGGAGATGTGAGAGAGGAAGAAAACAGCGTGGCCAGCAGGTTGAGGGAGGTTCTCCTCCTCCTCTGCTCTGCCCTGGGGAGGCCCCATCTGCAGTGCTGTGTCCAGTGCTGGGCTCCCCAGTTCAAGAAAGATGAGGAGCTACTGGAGAGAGTCCAGCGGAGGGCTACGAGGATGAGGAGGGGACTGGAGCATCTCTCCTACGAGGAGAGGCTGAGGGAGCTGAGCTTGTTCAGCCTGGAGAAGGCTGAGAGGGGACCTTCGAAATGCCTCTAAATATCTGCAGGGTGGGTGTCAGGAGGACGGGGCCAGACTCTTTCCAGTGGTGCCCAGCGACAGGACAAGGGGCAACGGGCACAAACTGAAGCCTGGGAAGCTCCAGCTGAAGCCGAGGAAGAACTTCTTCCCTCTGAGGGTGCCGGAGCCCTGGCCCAGGCTGCCCAGAGGGGCTGTGGAGTCTCCTTCTCTGGAGATATTCCAGCCCCGCCTGGCCGCGGTGCTGTGCCCCCTGCTCTGGGTGACCCTGCTTGGGCAGGGGGTTGGGCTGGGTGACCCACAGAGGTCCCTGCCAACCCCTGCCATGCTGGGATTCTAAAAGGCCATCAGCGTTTCACAGTAGTGAAGTGAGTTGTTGAACTGGTGAAGGAATACCCAGTCTTCAAAACTCGTTTTTATTGCAGACTTGTGATTTCAGACAGACTCCCCAGCTACCCGGGCCCCTGGCTCTGCTTCTGGGACGTGGCGATGATGGTACCTCCTTGCGAGACAGGGGTGTTGTGAAAACAGTAATTAAAAATCTCCAGGGAGCAAGCCAGGCAGGAAGAAAGCGCAACTTGCATTTGACAGAAAAACTAGAGGCTTTCAGGCACGGATTTCTCTTCCAGGTCCAACAAAGAGCGGCACGCAGACTAAATACAGGTTGGGCACGGCTGCCGTGAGCGGGCTCGGTTCTGCTGAGCGTTTGGCCCTTACGAGAGAAAGGGTTATGAAATGCTTTGTACGCAGTGGTATTAACAGAATCACAGAACCACAGAATGTTCAGGGTTGGCAGGGACCTCTGTGGGTCACCCAGCCCAACCCCCTGCCCAAGCAGGGTCACCCAGAGCAGGGGGCACAGCACCGCGGCCAGGCGGGGCTGGAATATCTCCAGAGAAGGAGACTCCACAGCCCCTCTGGGCAGCCTGGGCCAGGGCTCCGTCACCCTCAGAGGGAAGAAGTTCTTCCTCGGGTTCAGCTGGAACTTCCCAGGCTTCAGTTTGTGCCTGTTGCCCCTTGTCCTGTCGCTGGGCACCACTGGAAAGAGTCTGGCCCCATCCTCCTGACCCCCACCCTGCAGATATTTAGAGGCATTTCGAAGGTCCCCTCTCAGCCTTCTCTTCTCCAGGCTGAACAAGCCCAGCTCCCTCAGCCTCTCCTCGTAGGAGAGATGCTCCAGTCCCCTCCTCATCCACGTAGCCCTGCGCTGGACTCTCTCCAGTAGCTCCTCATCTTTCTTGAACTGGGGAGCCCAGCACTGGACACAGCACTGCAGATGGGGCCTCCCCAGGGCAGAACAACCATGTCTAAATCACGACTCTTACTGCAACGCTAATGAGCTTTTTGTGGTTGCTGCAGCGGGAGGAGGTCATGGAATACTGAACTCTCCCATCTCTGGATTTAGTCCCTTGGGAGACTGGGAAAACACACGGGGGGAGTCGCGCTGCGGGGAGAAGCCTTCAGACCCCGGTGCCACAGTGAGCTCATGGGTGTGCAGAAATGCCAGAACGAATTTCCAGTGCTCTGTTTTTAAAGCAGATTTACTGAAATAAAAATATTTTCAATTATCTTTTAAAAAAAAAATATATCCCATTCCTATTTTCCATTCTCATCGCCTGGATTGTGTTTGCTGATGACTGCCAAAGTATTAGTAGTTCTCAGTAATTCTCAACAGAATCTGTTGTTTTAGAAGAAAAGTGAGCATGTTTGTGGTTCCCTTCTGTGCTAACATGAAAATTGAGAGTATCGTATTTGCCGAGATACTGGGTAAGATTTCCAAAAGCCCCTACTTCTAATTTTCACAGGATTTTTATCTCCCAGTATCTATAGGGACTTTTGGGAAATGAGTTGCCAATTATCTAACCGTAAAAAAAAAAAAAAAATTAAAACAAAGTCTTTGCTGCAGGGGTTGATGTAAGGCTTGCTCCTTGGTTTCCTAAACTAATAACTTTTTTTCTGATTGCTCTGACGTGCCCAGGTTTTCTCCGCGGTGTTAAGAACGTTGTTTTTTTCCGTTTCCTTGGTGCTGATAAGGCAGTTTGGTTATCTCAGATCCTTTGCCTTTTGCCCGTTGTTACTGTTCTCTGCGGTTGGTTGGTCGTGACTCACATGGAGCAGCCTCGCGTTCTCCCTGAAGATAAAATCCAGCATTGTGAAAAGTGTGGGTGCCAGAGCAAACTCGTCGGAGGTCGTGGACGGATCTGCTGCGCATTCTGAACGCCTGCGTCAGTTTGGAAACACGGCGTGGGGGTTTTCAGTCAGCATCCAGTGCACGATAGACAAGAAAATGTTCCCTCATCTGGTTTTTCCTACCGCTCTCACGGATTTGAAACCCTAGTTTTGACCCTTCCTCTTATAAGCGGGTCCTGCCAACTTGAAGAGCAAGGGCTCGCTCCGAAGCAAGCTCTGGACGCTTGCCTGAGTGACTGCCACATGCCAGTGAGTGTTGGCTTGGCTTTGAAGTCCTACGTGGAGTGTCGGTTTGGGGTAGCAGAGGCTTTCACAAGGCATTTGTTTGACAGCTAGCGACGTTTCTTCTTGGACTTCGTGGAGGTCAAAGCAAGGAGTATAAGGAAAAACCTAAAACTTCTCTTTTAGCAGCCTGAGTCTCCACCGAGACCCGTGGTAAAGAGAGGTTTGTGTTTGCTCGCTCGCCACTGATGTCAGGCTCCAAGTCACCCGACCCCAAGCCTTGAGAGACTCTAAAATGTGAGCTTTGTGATCGCTGAATGCCGGCCTTTGAATCCTCCTCGTGCTTTGGCAGCCCTGGTCTGATCATGGGAGACACGCTTGGAGGCCAAGGAGATGCTCTCAGAGCTCTTGTCGTCTTACTTCGCTTTTCTAGCAGCGTTGAGAATGCCGGTGTTTATGGTCACTATGCCGGTGTTTATGGTCGGCTATGGAATGCCGGTGTTTGTGGGCACAAACTGAAGCCTGGGAAGTTCCAGCTGAACCCGAGGAAGAACTTCTTCCCTCTGAGGGTGACAGAGCCCTGGCCCAGGCTGCCCAGGGAGGTTGTGGAGTCTCCTTCTCTGGAGATATTCCAGCCCTGCCTTGACAAGGTCCTCTACAGCCTACTGCAGGTGACCCTGCTTCGGCAGGAGGGTTGGACTAGATGACCCACAGAGGTCTCTTCCAACCCCTACCATTCTGTGATTCTGTGATTCTGTCCATGCCATGGCGGCAGCAGCTTCCAGGCCTCCTGCCCAGCTCTCCGCCGTCGCTGAGTTTTACCGATGTCTGTGGAAGTACTGTATGTGACTGCGGAAGCATTTGTTGCTTCCTTCTCTGTGCCCTTGGAAAACCACAAAAATCACATTCCAGCCGTGGCAGAGCGTTGCCATCGTAGAGCATCGCTGTGCCAGCAGCAACGCTGGTGTCACGGCGGGGAACGTCCTTTCTGATATCAAGAGAAGCAGCCTTGTCCCAAGAAGAGCAAGGAGGCTGGTGAAGGCTCTGGAGAACAAGTCTTCTGAGGAGCAGCTGAGGGAGCTGGGGCTGCTCAGGCTGGAGAAGAGGAGGCTGAGGGGGGACCTCATCGCTCTCTACAGCTCCCTGACAGGAGGGTGGAGTGAGGGGGGGTTGGTCTCTTCTCCCAGATAGCTAGTGATAGGATGAGAGGCAATGGCCTCAAGTTGCGTCAGGGGAGGTTTAGATTGGATATCAGGAAAAATTTCTTCACTGGAAGAGTGGTCAGGCATTGGACCAGGCTGCCCAGGGCAGTGGGGGAGTCCCCATCCCTGGAGGGGTTCAGACACCGTGTGGATGTGGCCCTTGGGGGCATGGTTTAGCAGGCATGGGGGTGTTGGGGTGATGGTTGGACTTGATGATCTTTGAGGTCTTTTCCAACCTATGATTCTATGAAATCCTGGCGGCTGTCTTGAGACTCATTGCTCATTCTGGGTGAAATCCATTCCTCAGCACCCTTGAAGCTCCATCCTACTTGCTAGGGACCCTACAGACCATCCGGGTGTCCGCGCAGTGAGCCCAGGGTTCTCCATTCCCAAGACAAAGCACCGAACCAGGGAGTTATTCCCCAAAAAAAAGAGGTGGGAGAGGCTTCGCTGTCACCAGAGCTGCAGCTGGCACGTTCGTGGATGGAGGCAATGTGGAAGGTTCAGCTGAGTCAGGTTCGCTGCCTGGCAGCTGACGGCTTCTGAGAAATGTTTTGAGGGGGAAGGAAGCTGCGAGACACGCTACGCCTTGACTCTGCATCTTCGGAAATGGTTTTAGTCGTCGCCGAAAGACGCGGAGGCCTGCGTGGAGAGAAGTCTCTCGTGTGCCTCAGTGAGTCTCTGCTATGGAAATTTTATGAACTATTAGTAGCTCTCTAATGATCCTGAAAACAATCTCATTTTCACTTAGTTCTGTGACTAGTGAGCCGTGGTGAAGGAATCTTGGAGGATGCTCAGCCTCGGAGGCTGCGTCGCAATATTTCTGTGCAGCAGGGCTGAGTCAGAAGGGCGGATTTATGGGCTCTGCACAGAAAAGGTCACGGGCAGGGGGTGCTGAAATCTGATTTCTGCCGTGCTCTGGGTCGCAGTCCCATGCCGGCCCCTCGTCCTTCTGGGCCAGAAGAGCATTTAACCCTGAGCTGCGGTCACTTTTCTCTGTCCCCTGCTACAGGCAGGCTTTTTAAATTTATTTAATTCATTCTGAGGTTGAAATGTTACGATGAAAAGCCCGGTTTGGGGTTTTATCAGTAGGCTTCACCATTATTCAGATGCTTCCAAAGGAAGAGAACAAAAGGCGATTAAATGAGCCAGCAGCCGTTGCCAGAGGATGTGTCATTCGAAGACTGCGGTGAGGGACGCGTCCAAAAAGCCTCAGCTGGCCCCTGGCCACGGGGTTCCATCCAGGCAGGCGTGATCGGGGCCCCTGCCCTTCCACCGCAGCACTGGCGGTGACTCGGGAAGGGGTTGGTTGAGATCTGCTCTGCTGAGTTCAAACTAAACTCTCCTGCACGGTTTGATACGGAACACTTAAAGTTTAAAACCGTGTTTTAAAGAGGTAGAATGAGAAACGGAGCCAGTTCTGGCTCGGAAAGTCAGAAAGCTCCTTGGGCCAGCTTTTAGCCTTACTCTTCCCCTCCTGCGTGATATTTCTTTTGTGCCATTTCTTGGATTAGGTTTCTTTTCACCGGAATCTCAGAATCACAGAATGTTCGGGATTGGCAGGGACCTCTGTGGGTCACCCAGTCCAACCCTCCTGCTGAAGCAGGGTCACCCAGAGCAGGGGGCACAGCACCGCGGCCAGGCGGGGCTGGAATATCTCCAGAGAAGGAGACTCCACAGCCCCTCTGGGCAGCCTGGGCCAGGGCTCCGTCACCCTCAGAGGGAAGAAGTTCTTCCTCGGGTTCAGCTGGAACTTCCCAGGCTTCCGTTTGTGCCCATTGCCCATTCTCCTGTTACTGGGCACCACTGAAAGAGTCTGGCCCCATCCTCCTGACCCCCACCCTGCAGATATTTGTAATTATATATTAGGTCCCCGAGCCGCTTCTCTAGCTCTTACCCCTGGACGAAATGGCCCCTTGTTTCCATAGCTGTAGCTCTGATTTTCTTCGGGCTGCGTGTTCGTACTCTCCTCGTGATCGGAAGCCAGCAGAGTAGTTCTGCAACTTTGTTTTGTTGGACTTTGCGTTCGCACGAAGTTAGGAGCGTTTCACAGTGGAGAGGTCTGTGAAGATGGATTCCCTCCGCGTGACTCACAGGCAGCTACTGGTGTCCCACAGATCTTTTATTCCGTTTGGCAGCGTCTGCTGTGTCGCGTTTCTCTCGTGGATGAGGAAGGCTGCGGATGGTTTGTGGCTCGCAGCCTGCTTTTAATTCCATGCCTCAACACTCTGTTTCTCTTCCAGCTGTGCCGCGCTGGTCCCAAAACACCCGTCCTCCGTGCTGGTTGTGATTTCCCTGGTACGCTCCGACTACAAGGAGATACCTTCGTGTTAATGGCGTCCTGGTGAATACTGCAGGCTGGGTTTGTCAGCCTTTGGGTTCAGAGCAGCTGAAGCGAATCCCATCTTCATCCTCGCTTGCGCGTCGGTGGGGCTCACGGGGAGGTTTTGGTGCGTTTCAGCACGGTTCCTTTTAGAGGAGTCTAAACGGTGAGCTTTGCTCCGGGTGCAGATCGAACGCAGTCCACCTTCTGAAGGGGGTACGGGGGTCTGAGCAAATGGCTCTTTGGCTGCCTTCATACCAAGTGTGTGGTGGGGACATGTGGCCCAGGGTACCGAAAATCACAGAATCACAGAATGACTGGGGTTGGAAGGGACCTCTGTGGGTCACCCAGCCCAACCCCCTGCCCAAGCAGGGGGCACAGCACCGCGGCCAGGCGGGGCTGGAATATCTCCAGAGAAGGAGACTCCCCAGCCCCTCTGGGCAGCCTGGGCCAGGGCTCTGTCACCCTCAGAGGGAAGAAGTTCTTCCTCGGGTTCAGCTGGAACTTCCCAGGCTTCAGTTTGTGCCCGTTGCCCCTTGTCCTGTCACTGGGCACCACGGGAAAGAGTCTGGCCCCATCCTCCTGACCCCCACCCTGCAGATATTTAGAGGCATTTCGAAGGTCCCCTCTCAGCCTTCTCTTCTCCAGGCTGAACAAGCCCAGCTCCCTCAGCCTTTCCTCGTAGGAGAGATGCTCCAGTCCCCTCCTCATCCTCGTAGCCCTCCGCTGGACTCTCTCCAGTAGCTCCTCATCTTTCTTGAACTGGGAAGCCCAGCACTGGACACAGCACTGCAGATGGGGCCTCCCCAGGGCAGAGCAGAGGGGCAGGAGAACCTCCCTAGCCCTGCTGGCCACACTCTGCTTAATGCACCCCAGGATCCCATTGGCCTTCTTGGCAGCCAGGGCACACTGGTGGCTCATGGTCAACGTGTTGTCCACCAAAATCCAGTCTGAAGACACCTTACCCCAGTCACATAGAGTGTAGAGGTGTGGGCTCGAGGACCAAGTGCTTCCATCTGCTGATGCGCTCCTGTTACGCCAGATGAGACGGCAAGAAGTCCTTGTCCCATAGCCGTGTGCCTCCACACCTGCCCGCTTTCCCCTGCTTCCAGATGAAGTTACTGCCCCATGCCTGGGCAGCCGGCCACCGTCCGCAATGTGATGGTCCAGGAGACGGAATGCCGGACGCTTGGCTTCCACCCTTCTGGACCCAAACCCAGTGGCTGCTTTGGGACACCTTGGTGAGAGCTTTTCCCCTCAAAAGCCTCTTGCCTTGAAAACGTTCCTGCAGCGCTGGAGGTGACGAGGTAGAGCTGGGCAGCAGGGAAGCCACGCTGCATCTTCACGTGCTGCCCTCAGCTTGAGGCATCTCCTGCCTGCTCTTCACAGAAGACTTTCCTGTTGAAGGACAGTAATTTCGTGCAAGAAGTTACTGCTGCGAGCGTGGCTGAGGTGACGACTGCGATGCTTCTTGAATCGGCCCAGCGTGGGACCCCTGGGGCACAGGGCTGGCCACCTGCATCATCGTTCTTGTTAATGGCTTGAACCCACTGCCCTCAGACGAGGAAGAGTCGGCGCTTAACTAGTGCCACTGAACAGCTCTGAGATTAATGGAGGCAGCGATGCCCCGACGCAACCTAAACTGCCGCCTTGAAATCCACGCATTTCCCAAGGGCTTCAGGAAAAAAAGGGGGAGCACTAAATAACTCTGAGCAAGGTGTTTTTAAACCGTCAGGTGAATTACTCAGTTGTCCGTTACCTTCAGGAGGGTCGTTCTTCAGCTTTAGATTTCGCTAATCCTGTTAACCGAGTTGTTGTGGGCTGCCAGTGGGATGGCTCTGCTGTTTTATTGCCAAAATCCGTGTGTCACAGAATCCCAGCATGGTCAGGGTTGCAAGGGACCTCTGTGGGTCACCCAGCCCAACCCCCTGCTGAAGCAGGGTCACCCAGAGCAGGGGGCACAGCACCGCGGCCAGGCGGGGCTGGAATATCTCCAGAGAAGGAGACTCCACAGCCCCTCTGTGCAGCCTGGGCCAGGGCTCCGTCACCCTCAGAGGGAAGAAGTTCTTCCTCGGCTTCAGCTGGAACTTCCCAGGCTTCAGTTTGTGCCCGTTGCCCCTTGTCCTGTCGCTGGGCACCACTGAAAAGAGTCTGGCCCTGTCCTCCTGACCCCCACCCTGCAGATATTTAGAGGCATTTCGAAGGTCCCCTCTCAGCCTTCTCTTCTCCAGGCTGAACACGCCCAGCTCCCTCAGCCTCTCCTCATAGGAGAGATGCTCCAGTCCCCTCCTCATCCTCGTAGCCCTGCGCTGGACTCTCTCCAGTAGCTCCTCATCTTTCTTGAACTGGGGAGCCCAGCACTGGACACAGCACTGCAGATGGGGCCTCACCAGGGCAGAGCAGAGGGGGAGCAGAACCTCCCTCGCCCTGCTGGCCACACTCCTCCTCATGCACCCCAGATCATACCCCAGGATCTCTGCTAACGAACCCAGAGGACCTTTTTTACGCAAGATATTGATGAAGGTGATAGTTTACTCCAGGTCAGAGATCCCGACACTCCCGGGCAGAGATCAGGAAGAGGGGAGTGGACGTGCGTGCCTTGGGTTTTCCCTTGGCTTCAGGCTCACGCTGAAGCTGAGGGAATTTGGGTCCCTTTGGGATGCTTTTAGTTGAGCACGGTGCTCTGCTGCGATGTCACAGGGGCTTTGCCACTGCTTGGAAGTAACTCCGTTCCGGTGTCCGCCACTTTGGGGTTCTCTGTGGGTTTTCAAGCTCTTCCCAGCTTCGGCTGGAATGAGGGGCACGAGGACATAGAATCAGAATCACAGAATGGCAGGGGTTGGATGAGTAATGTCTGCATCTGCAGGTAATTAGATAAGGTGAGGGGGAAGGCAGCTGCGCTGGCGCTGTCCCACCGCAGGTCACCGCCTGAAAGGCAGCCGCAGTCAGTGGGGTGGGCTCACCCCAGGCACCAGTACAGGCTGGGGCTGAGCTGCTGGAGAGCAGCTCTGCGGAGAGGGACTGGGAGTGCTGGGGGACGACAGGGTGACCATGAGCCAGCAGCGTGCCCTGGGTGCCAAGAAGGCCAATGGGATCCTGGGGTGCGTGAGGAGGAGTGTGGGCAGCAGGGCGAGGGAGGTTCTCCTCCCCTTCTACACTGCCCTGGGGAGGCCCCATCTGCAGTGCTGTGTCCAGTGCTGGGCTCCCCAGTTCAAGAAAGATGAGGAGCTACTGGAGAGAGTCCAGCACAGGGCTACGAGGATGAGGAGGGGACTGGAGCATCTCTCCTACGAGGAGAGGCTGAGGGAGCTGGGCTTGTTCAGCCTGGAGAAGACAAGGCTGAGAGGGGACCTTCGAAATGCCTCTAAATATCTGCAGGGTGGGGGTCAGGAGGACAGGGCCAGACTCTTTCCCGTGGTGCCCAGCGACAGGACAAGGGGCAATGGGCACAAACTGAAGCCTGGGAAGTTCCAGCTGAACCCGAGGAAGAACTTCTTCCCTCTGAGGGTGACGGAGCCCTGGCCCAGGCTGCCCAGAGGGGCTGTGGAGTCTCCTTCTCTGGAGATATTCCAGCCCCGCCTGGCCGCAGTGCTGTGCCCCCTGCTCTGGGTGACCCTGCTTGGGCAGGGGGTGGGACTGGGTGACCCACAGAGGTCCCTTCCAACCCGTACCATTCTGTGATTCTGTGATTCTGTGAGGAGGCTGCGGGGTCTCGTCAGGAGAGAGAAGAGGCTGGCTGAGGACCGAGGCCGTTCGGAGCCGTCGTTTTGACGAGGAAATTGGAGTTGCGGCTGCGGAGCCCACTTGTCTGTCTGAAGCGGAGCTGAGCTCGTTTCTAGGAGCGACTGGAGGGAGTCTGTCGGGTTTTAGAGCCCTTCAGTTCCTGGTAATGATGCCTGCAGCTGGGCCGCCTCCTCTCGAGAGCCTTTCTTTGGTTCTTCTTCTACCTGGGGTAATCTGAACTCTCGACTCGCGTTTCACCGTTGTTCCCGTGTCGCCTGTGCTCTCCCTCGCTGGTAACAGCCTTTCTCAGGACAAAGCCTGCGGTGCGTGGTTCCAGGCAGACAGAACAGCTCTTTTCCTACGTTTCCTCCCTTAAAAACATTGTAATCAGTCCAGATGCTAACGAGTAAACACCCCTGCTCCAGCACGGCAGCCGGGGAGGCCGAGCTCCTTTCGGCCCCAGCCCTCCACAAAAGTGTCTTTTCCTGCTCGGCCCTGGCTTCTCCAACTCGTTTGTCATCACACTGAATTAATTAAACCTCTTTCTCTTTCTTCCCACAGGTGTTGGCACGAGGAACTACTACAGGAAGATCGGCTACGAGCTGGAAGGGCCTTACATGGTGAAAAGGCTGGACTGATGCTCCAGGAGGTCCTCGCCCGGACCTTCTTCTTGTCAAGAAGAGGAGACAGCAAAAGCTCGAGGTGATGAACGTAAGCGAAAATCCAAAGCCTGCCGGCTGCGGAGGACTTGCTGATGCCGGAGCCCACGGTGGCAGATGGGGCATCTCCTCTGGGGAGAGCAGTTCTCCCGAGGGCTGCTCGTTCCCCCGGGAGAGGTACGCGTCAGCCTGCCACATCTCCAGGACGGGCTCTGATGCCCGGCGATAGAGGACTGAAGCGTAGCTGAACTGAAAGCCTCCGTTGTTTCTGTGATGCTGTCGGCGGGCTTTTAGTGCTTCGGCATTGAAATTGTGCAGCTTGTTCTGCAACATGAACGAATTCCTCCTCTGTGTGTTTATTTCTGCTGGGCTTGGCTGCTTTCTGTCCGTCCCAAGCGACGCCGTCTGATTCTGATCCCTTTGCAGCAGGAGGCCGTGAGGGTTGGAAGCTGTCGGTGGGAACTGAGATTAACACTCAAACTGACACACAACCACGGGGAAACTGAGGTTAGAAGGGACCTCTGAGGTCCCTAGTCCAACCCTGCTCAAAGCAGGTCCAGTTAGATCAGGATGGCAATGCCTGCATATCCCCAGGCCCCATCTGCAGTGCTGTGTCCAGTGCTGGGCTCCTCGGTTCAAGAAAGATGAGGAGCTACTGGAGAGAGTCCAGCGCAGGGCTACGAGGATGAGGAGGGGACTGGAGCATCTCTCCTATGAGGAGAGGCTGAGGGAGCTGGGCTTGTTCAGCCTGGAGAAGAGAAGGCTGAGAGGGGACCTTCGAAATGCCTCAAAGTATCTGCAGGGTGGGGGTCAGGAGGACGGGGCCAGACTCTTTGCAGTGGTGCCCAGCGACAGGACAAGGGGCAACGGGCACAAACTGAAGCCTGGGAAGTTCCAGCTGAACCCGAGGAAGAACTTCTTCCCTCTGAGGGTGCCGGAGCCCTGGCCCAGGCTGCCCAGAGGGGCTGTGGAGTCTCCTTCTCTGGAGATGTTCCAGCCCCGCGTGGCCGCGGTGCTGTGCCCCCTGCTCTGGGTGACCCTGCTTGGGCAGGGGGTTGGGCTGGGTGACCCACAGAGGTCCCTGCCAACCCTGAACACTGGGACTTTGTGATCTCTAAGGGTGGAGATACTCACTGGGTGTGGGTGGAGAGTCCACACCGTCTAGGTCCCTGTTCCAGTATTTGACCACCTGTATATTGAAAAGGTTTTTCCTAATATCTGACCGGGATTTACTGTGTTTCAACTTCTGCCCTTTGCCTCTTGGCCGGTTGCTGCTCACCTCTGGGAGAAGTCTCCTCCTGGGCTCCAGGCTTCTCCTTGCACATCACATACTCCAGCACCGTAACCATTCGTGGCTCCTCATCTTTCTTGAACTGGGGAGCTCAGCACTGGACACAGCACTGCAGATGGGGCCCAAACTACCTGGCCTAACTCCCAGCCCTTTGGTGGGGTGGGGATGGCCCAGGACATGCGCAGGATGGGTGGGTGTCCTTTGACGTCGGCTTCCAAAAGCAGCGCGTCTGGTGCTGCCCGCTTGGCTTAACAAAATCGGAAGGGAGCCGCCGGAGCTCTCACCTCCTCTACTTTTTTTTTAATAGTCTTTCAGTCAAAACCAGGGTTGAAATCCAGAGCAGCGGCTCGCAGAGACGTTGACATTTCGGGTGTCCCTCTGTCAGGAGCCTTCTGGAAACTTCGCCAACAGCGAGCGCTCGGACACACGCGACCGACTGGGAGGAGGAACGCTCTCGCGCCGCGCGGTGAATGCGATTGTGCCGCCGTGATCTATTGCCGCTCCGGCGGGGTCAGCGCCCAGAACCGCGCTGACGTCTGCTGACGCACGAGCGGCCACGGCAGCGCCTGCCGGGCAGCGTCCTTGCTGGAGAGAACCGAAATACCTGGCAATAAAGTTTTTTATTCAGGTAAACGCCGGTGTCCGGTGTTTTCGGGGCTGGGGAGTGGAAAAACCACGGAGGGAGTTGGTAGCTAAACCCTGAGCATGTCTGAGCCTCCCGCCCTGTACCGGGGGGTCGATTTAACGAGGGGAGGCGGAGGCTGTTGCTGCTTGATTTGTTGAACTGGGTTTTATTTCATCCTCCAAGACACCGGCAAACGGGGCGCGTTATCTTCCGACGCCGTAAAAGCAGAGGAGATGGAAAGGGACGCAGTGAGAGGAGGGGATGCAAATTCTCTGCAGAACCCCTAAAAAATTTCCACCAAATCTGTCGTTCTGGTACCGCTGACACAGTTATGAATCACTCTGACGCTTTCAGCTCTGACAGCTCAGGGTTTTTTTTTTCCAGGTACCGGCCAGCAAAGCTGACCGCGTCCGCGCATCTGAAAGCGTGGCCCTCCGGCAAATCTCGGAAACACCGGATATATTCGGGGTTGTTTTTTTTTTAAGGACAACGTGTTTTGAGTTTACTAGCAGCTCTATCATGAAATAAAGCAATTGGGGGGGCGGGGGGAGGATGTCTTATTTTTAGCTTCCCATTTGTGTGTTCTTTCTGGGGTGATTTCACGCCGCACTGGCTCAGCGTCTGCGAAACTCTCCGGGCTTGTCCGCACAGGCTCGGGTTCGTGCTGAAGCGCGCTGCGTTGATGGCAACGCGGCCGAGTGAAGAGCGGGTCCGTGCTCCTCTCCAAGCCGTCGCTTCCGCCACGGACATGGAGTTCCTCCGACGCGTGTTCCTGGCGCGGGTCCTGCCCGTGGTGGAGCTCAGGACGGGGTCTGCAGCCGGGTCCCCTGCAAGGACAGCCCGGCACGGCCCCGGGAGACGCGAGGGCTGGAGGGTGGGCAGCCTTTGGGCGTCTGCCTGAATTTAAAATACGTTGGCACGCGTCAGTCGCCCGCGGGGAGCTGGGGAAGGGACGCGTTCGCCGGCGTGTGTGGATTTTCCACGGGTTTTAGCGCGGCTCGTGAGGTCTGCGGTCGCCTGGACGTCGTAAGGTTGGGCAAGATCATTTCTGCTCCCTGCGGTGTGGCTGCCGGGAGGGAAAAAGAGAACGGCGTTTCCCTCAGAAGCTGTCCTGGAGGGTTTCAGGCTTTGTTGTGTTTGCAGGGCACAAAGAGTAACAAAGCCACAAAATCTGAGAAGATTTCAGGCATCTTTAGCTGCGAAGAAGGGGAGGCCCCCAGGGAATGTGAGACCCTGCTGGGAGAAAAGGGGCTGCGGGGATCCTGCCCGCGGTGATGCCCAGAGCTTTGCGGTCGGTCTTACGCGAGGCTTCGTTAACACGGGGTGACAACGTGGGCCCGGGTATCCAGCTAAGGAACTGGGGAGCCCGGAGCGCTGCTGACGTGGGTAGAGACACGCAGCGAGGTCCCTGCCGGTGGCCCTGCCTGCGGGGGAGGTACGGACAGCAGCTCTTGGCAAAGGGGATTGTACCCAACGGACAGGGTCGTGTTCTGTGCCAGCCCCCCGCCCTGTGGTCATTAATGCCAGCGTGCGACACATCTTGCATTTACAGAATCCCAGCATGGCAGGGTTGGAAGGGACCTCTGTGGGTCACCCAGCCCAACCCCCTGCCCAAGCAGGGTCACCCACAGCAGGGGGCACAGCACCGCGGCCAGGCGGGGCTTTAAGAGACCTTAAAGATCATCCGGTTCCAACCCCCCCGCCATCAACAGGGACAGCTTCCACCAGCCCAGGGTGCTCAGAGCTCCATCCAACCTGGCCTTGAACCCTGCCAGGGAGGGGGCAGCCACAGCTTCTCTGGGCAGCCTGGGCCAGGGCCTCACCACCCTCATGGGGAAGAATTTCTTCCCAGTATCTAGTAACTGAAGTGCCACATCCACACGGTTTTTGAGCCCCTCCAGGGATGGGGACTCCACCACCTCCCTGGGCAGCCTGGTCCAAGGCCTGACCACTCTTTCAGGAAAGACATTTTTTCCACTATCCAATCTAAACCTCCACCATCACCAAGGTGATTCGTATTGAGAAGCTGCAGCTCCTTCTCCCTTCGTGATGGGAATGAGGTCCATTAAGCAGCCAAGGGCTTACGCACTGTTCAAAAGATGAACAGAGTCAAGAAAACGCAATTTGCCTGTAAAATCCAACAGACCAAGGGCTGTGGTCAGTCCTGCGCCTGAGGAAATGAAACTTGGGGCTGGGAAGAGCCCGAATTTCTTTCCTTCGGATTGAAATGGAACCAAGAGAGTATTCAGGCCACCACGGCGGAGCGGGTGCTGGTGCTGCATCCTCCCTGCTCCGCAGCCTTGGGCAAAGGGGTTAGAGGACGATGTTTTCAAGCAAGAGAGCCCCAGCGAGGGTTGTGCTCACCTGCCTGTGCCCAGTCCATTCGCAGCCGATGGCCTCGAGTTGCCTCAGGGGAGGTTTAGAGTGGATATTCGGGAAAATTTCTTTCCTGCAAGAGTGGTCAGGCCTTGGACCAGGCTGCCCAGGGCAGTGGTGGAGTCCCCATCCCTGGAGGGGTTCAAAAACCGTGTGGATGTGGCACTTGAGGACATGGTTTAGCAGGCTATGGGGGTGTTGGGTCAATGGTTGGACTTGATGATCTTTGAGGTCTTTTCCAACCTATGATTCTATGATGAGGAAAATAAGGCGGCATGAAGAAAGCAAGTCATTAATAGAAGCTGCTCTCTCCTTTATCGGGCAAACAGTGGTGACCAGCTTAAAATATTCTGAAGAAGAAGAAGAGGGTGAGTCATGCTCGTTTCTGCATTAATTTTAGCCTGTTGCGTTGCTCCTGCAGTCGGACGTGGCCGAGGCGGCGAGGAGCTCAGGTGCAGCTCAAGCGGTAGCAACCTGCTCCAGGCAGGAGCTTGTGCCATGACTCCATCACTGCAGTCTTGTGCTTTCTGACGTGAAAAGAAGCTCAGTGTTTCTCTTGCTTCTATTTATATGCTTTCAGTGCTTTCAGATTATCTTCTGCCCTTGCCTTGGTCGTGCTGGAGTGATCAGTAAGGTGCCTGCGAAGCGCACGGCTCTCACTGCGAGCAGGAGGGCTGCGGAGCTGGGTTTCGCTTCCCCGTGGCCATGGGAAGAAGCTGCTGGCAGAAGAACCCTGCCGAGGACGTGCTCCTGCCTCCAGCTTCTGCTTCGGGGAGCCCAGGGAGCTGTGACCTCCCGCTTCCCGGCGGCGTGCAGCGTCCGACCGGGGGTTGGTCGCCGTGAGAGGGACCGGAGCTGCCACCCTGCATCGCGCGGGCAGCCGGGTGGGTGCACCCAGCGCCAGCTCCACCTGAGAAGAAAGCAAAGCCCAGGGAAAGACGACCCTGTGCCCGCTGCCGAGCTTTTGCCCTGGGCGCAAGCGATCTCAGCATGGAGACTGTTGTCCAGTGCTGGGCTGCCCAGTTCAAGAAAGATGAGGAGCTACTGGAGAGAGTCCAGCGCAGGGTTACAAGGGTGAGGAGGGGACTGGAGCATCTCTCCTACGAGGAGAGGCTGAGGGAGCTGGGCTTGTTCAGCCTGGAGAAGAGAAGGCTGAGAGGGGACCTTCGAAATGCCTCTAAATATCTGCAGGGTGGGGGTCAGGAGGACGGGGCCAGACTCTTTGCAGTGGTGCCCAGCGACAGGACAAGGGGCAACGGGCACAAACTGAAGCCTGGGAAGTTCCACCTGAACATGAGGAAGAACTTCTTCCCTCTGAGGGTGACGGAGCCCTGGCCCAGGCTGCCCAGAGGGGCTGTGGAGTCTCCTTCTCTGGAGATATTCCAGCCCCGCCTGGCCGCGGTGCTGTGCCCCCTGCTCTGGGTGACCCTGCTTGGGCAGGGGGTTGGGCTGGGTGACCCGCAGAGGTCCCTGCCAACCCCTGCCATGCTGGGATTCTGTGATTCTGTGAGACAGGCAGGGACATGCACAAACAGCCTCACATTGTGCCAGGGGATGTTTACAGTAATATGAGGAAAGGGCTTTTTCCACCAAAAGCGTTGTCCAGCACTGGACCAGGCTGCCCAGACAGAGTCCCCATCCCTGGAGGTGTTTAAAAGACGTGGAGATGCGGCACTCGGGGACGTGGTTGAGTGGGGGACTTGGCAGCATTGGGTTAACAGTTGGACTCGGTGATCTTAAAGGTGTTTTCCAGCCTAAACGATTCTCTGCCCACATTTTCGGCACGTCTGGGCCACTCTGTCCTCTCGGCTTTGCTGCTCAGCCTGAGCTGGGAGGACGTGACATGCATCACCGGACTTCTACAGCTCTGCAGCAGAAACAAACCCAACCCAGATCTGCTGCCACAGCACCTGCACGACCCCTCCCGAGCCGTGTCCCCACAAAACCGCACCCGTGGACACCTCCAGGTTGTGACCTCGCCTGTGGCTCCTCCCAGCATGGTACCCGTCCTCACTGCCGGGGCTCCGCGAGCAGGAATGGTTCCTGCCCCTTGGAGCTAACAGTGAACGCACAGCCTGGGTGGGGCAAGGCGAACCAGGTGAACGCAGCGATGTGCCGATGGCTTTTGACTCCGGACAGTCACTTCTGCGAGGTAGAAGAGCTGGCTCCAGGGGAGGATGTCTGACGGCGGGAGGAAGCTGGAAATTTAAGAGGAGCTGGGAAATACCTCCAAAAACTTGATGTCTCCAAGCCGAAGATGGCCAAGGTGAAGCATCACCAGTACAGGAACCAAGCTATAAAATGAGAGGACACCAACACCAAGATAAACACGGTAAGGGCGGCTCAGCGGCTCTGCTGGCATGAATCTCAAGGGCAATTTTTACATCCGATAGCCCCCTCCTACGTTAGAAAGGGATGAATTTAGCAGAAGAGTTGCTCAAAGAAGATTTGTTTCCAGATCCTGGTTCGACACAGCCTGGGTCCAGCTGCTAACCCTAAGCCATGCTTAGCTCCGCTGCTTCACAGAATCACAGAATCACAGCATGGCAGGGTTGGTAGGGACCTCTGTGGGTCATCTACTCCAACCCTTCTGCCAAAGCAGGGTCACCCAGAGCAGGCTGCAGAGGACCTTGTCCAGGTGGGTCTTGAATATCTCCAGAGAAGGAGACTCCACAACCTCCCTGGGCAGCCTGGGCCAGGGCTCCGTCACCCTCAGAGGGAAGAAGTTCTTCCTCGGGTTCAGCTGGAACTTCCCAGGCTTCAGTTTGTGCCCGTTGCCCCTTGTCCTGTCGCTGGGCACCACTGCAAAGAGTCTGGCCCCGTCCTCCTGACCCCCACCCTGCAGATATTTAGAGGCATTTCGAAGGTCCCCTCGCAGCCTTCTCTTCTCCAGGCTGAACAAGCCCAGCTCCCTCAGCCTCTCCTCATAGGAGAGATGTTCCAGTCCCCTCATCATCCTCGTAGCCCTCCGCTGGACTCTCTCCAGTAGCTCCTCATCTTTCTTGAACTGGGGAGCCCAGCACTGGACACAGCACTGCAGATGGGGCCTCCCCAGGGCAGAGCAGAGGGGGAGGAGAACCTCCCTCGCCCTGCTGCCCACACTCCTCCTCATGCACCCCAGGATCCCATTGGCCTTCTTGGCACCCAGGGCACGCTGCTGGCTCATGGTCACCCTGTCGTCCCCCAGCACTCCCGGTCCCCCTCCGCAGAGCTGCTCTCCAGCAGGTCCACTCCAAGCCTGTACTGGTGCCTGGGGTTGTTCCTCAAGCTGCTTCTCGAGACCCAGCAGCTCTGCTCCTTGTAAAAAAAAGTGAACCGGAAAAATATAAAAAAAACCAGAGATATTAAAAAAGAAAAAGGCAATTAACCCAGAAATACCCGGCGACACTGGGCAGCCTCTCCGGCATCGCCATCGGTGTGGCAGGGGGGTTGTCCGACCTGCTCGCAAGGATCGATCCCCTTCTGCCAGCTCGGATTCTGTTTCTCCCCCGGTGCTCGCGCCCTGCACGCGGCAGCAGCGGGGGCTGCCCCCTGCCTTCGGTGCAATAAGCACTCACGCCGGGGGCTCGGGGAATCTGCGGCGAGGCTGTAAGAAAAGGAGAAAATTAAATCAAGAGAAGTGGGAGCCAGAAAGGAGCCTGGTTTAAAAAAAAAAAATAAATACAGCAGTCACGATCCGGCTGCGCTCACCAGCTTGGTTTAATAAGGAGTCGGTGGGGCGGGAGAAAAACGTCGAGGTGAAACGGCACCGCTCAGAGCCTGGGTGAACAGCAGTGCAGGTCTTTGGCCTCATCTCCAGCCCTTTTCCAATTGGGAAAGAAGCGGTCTGGCATCGATTTATCGACACCGCCGCCTCCTTCCCCTTCTCTCCCGCGCAGGTGGCTCGGCAGGAGCTGGTGTCCGAAGTCCCCGGCCCCTGCGCTGACTCACGGACCCGCTCCGGTGGCTTTAAACTCCTGCAGCAACACTCATGGGTTTGTCTTGCTTTTTCTTTCCCCTCCCCCTCTTTCAGTTTGTTTATAATTGTGGGAAAAAGGCAAACATGGTGAGTTTGGCCTCGATCTTTTGTGGAAGCAAAAGGCTGAGACTCCTCAGTCCCCAGCTGACGGCCAAACGCCCGCAGCACGCGTCTTCGGCAGAAGTTGGTGCTGCTTTAAGGGAAAAGGTTAAAAAAAAAAAATAAAAGGTTAAAAAAAAATAAAACTCTTCATTCAATATGTACCAGCTCCTCCGTAGATGACTGTTTCCATTGCTGATCGAGATCCAGCTCTAGTTTTCCTCCAAATCCAGCCGATCACAGAATCCCAGCATGGCAAGGGTTGGAAGGGACCTCTGTGGGTCACCCAGCCCAACCCCCTGCCCAAGCAGGGTCACCCAGAGCAGGGGGCACAGCACCGCGGCCAGGTGGGTCTTGAATATCTCCAGAGAAGGAGACTCCACAGCCCCTCTGGGCAGCCTGGGCCAGGGCTCCGTCACCCTCAGAGGGAAGAAGTTCTTCCTCAGGTTCAGCTGGAACTTCCCAGGCTTCAGTTTGTGCCCGTTGCCCCTTGTCCTGTCGCTGGGCACCACTGGAAAGAGTCTGGCCCCGTCCTCCTGACCCCCACCCCGCAGATATTTAGAGGCATTTCGAAGGTCCTCTCTCAGCCTTCTCTTCTTTGATACCACGATGAAAATTAAATACGAGCTTTACTCTGGCCGTGCCTACCAGGAGCTGTCGCAAGTACCCACTGATGGCTCGTGGGCGCTGCATCTAAGTCCGAGCCTCACGTATACACCATAAAAACCTCACGGTTCTGCATTTTCATCCCTGGAAGGAGCTGACGTGTTCCCCAGCCCTTCCAGTTCGCTTCCCAGGAAGGCAGTGGTGAAACACAAGCTCAGTGCGTGGCTCCTGGGACGCACAGCCTCGTGCTGGAGCATCCTCAGGAGACCCTGCCCTCTCCTCTGCCCCCAGGGCTTTCAAACTCCCTCATCGCTGCGTGTAGCAGGGCGGTCCGAGACGTGTATTTCCCATTAGTGTAGCCCTCAGGAGAAGGACTTGGGGGTACTGGTGGATGAGAAGCTCACCATGAGCCGGCAATGTGCGCTGGCAGCCCAGAAAGCCAACTGTGTCCTGGGCTGCATCCAGAGCAGCGTGGCCAGCAGGGCGAGGGAGGGGATTCTGCCCCTTTACTCCGCTCTTGTCAGACCCCACCTGGAGTCCTGTGTCCAGCTCTGGAGCCCCCAACACAGGAAGGACATGGACATGTTGGAGCGGGGCCAGAGGAGGCCACGAAGCTGATCCGAGGGCTGGAGCACCTCTCCTCCGAGGACAGGCTGAGTGAGTTGGGGCTGTTCAGCCTGGAGAAGAGAAGGCTGAGAGGGGACCTTAGAGCAGCTGCCAGTGCCTGAAGGGGCGACAGGAAGGATGGAGAGGGGCTTTGCACAAGGGTGTGTGGTGATAGGACAAGGGGGAACGGCTCTAAACTAAAAGAGGGCAGACTGAGATGAGATATTGGGAAGAAATTCTTCCCCATGAGGGCGGTGAGGCCCTGGCCCAGGTTGCCCAGAGAAGCTGTGGCTGTCCCCTCCCTGGCAGGGTTCAAGGCCAGGTTGGATGGAGCTCTGAGCACCCTGGGCTGGTGGAAGCTGTCCCTGCTGACGGCAGGGGGGTTGGAACCAGATGATCTTTAAGGTCCCTTCCAACCCAAACCATTCTATGATTCTATGATTTTTCAAAAACTTAAACCCCAAACTTTCTGGGAAAGCTGCAAGAGGGCGAGTGTTGATGGCTTTCGAGTTTTATGTCCCTGTGTGTGCATCAGGACGGGGCGGGATGGTGGCTTCCAGCTTCCCTCTTTCTGGGGAAGCGCGACCGTTTGGCCCCCCGGGCTGCTCCGCGGGCAGCCCGTTGGACAGGGAGCAAGCACAAGGCCGTGCCGAGCAGGAGTGCCGCGAGGAGGTGTGAATAACGCCGGCAGGCTGCACAGTGCTTCCATTTAAAAACAATTTAATCCAAGTTCTCTGATCCTGCAGCTCTCGGAGAACAAAGGAAAGTTAAGTGAGCTTTAAAGAGAGCAAACCACTGCTTCCAGCTTCAAAAAACCTCAGCAAAATCAATTAAGAGTGTACGAAGAATCTGAGAAGATCAACAGGCACTGACAGATTGAACCGCACGAGCTCATTGCGTTTTCAAATCCTCTGTCTCTCGCGCTGATGTTCCTGCGCAACGTCAGCCGCGGCACGGAGGTGTCTTTACCTTTCGCCCGCGAGTACCGGGATCCTGCTTCGCAAACAGGATGCAGATGGTGCTCTACAGAAACAGCCTCCTCTGATGGGGGAGGCAGCAGCTCTTCAACGGAACAAAGGAACGACGTGGTCAAAGGTTGGAGTCATAGAATCGTAGGTTGGAAAAGACCTCCGAGATGATCAAGTCCAACCGTCACCCCAACACCCCCGTGCCTGCTAAACCCTGTCCCCAAGTGCCACATCCACACGTTTTTTGAACCCCTCCAGGGATGGCGACTCCCCCACTGCCCTGGGCAGCCTGGGCCAAGGCCTGACCACTCTTGCAGGGAAGAAACTTCTCCTAATCTCCAATCTAAACCTCCCCTGGCCCAACCTGAGGCCATTGCATCTTCATCCTATCGCTGGTTACCTGGGAGAAGAGACCAACCCCCCCCTCACTACCCCCTCCTGTCAGGGAGCTGCAGAGAGCGATGAGGTCCCCCCTCAGCCTCCTCTTCTCCAGCCTGAACAGCCCCAGCTCCCTCAGCCGCTCCCCAGCAGACTTGTTCTCCAGACCCCTCCCCAGCCTCGCTGCCCTTCTCTGGACACGCTCCAGCCCCTCCATGTCCTTCTTGGAGTGAGGGGCCCAAAGCTGAGCACAGCACTCGAGCTGTGGCCTCACCAGTGCAATGGATGGGATGGGAGGAACAGCCAACGTGAACTGAGCGCTCCAGTGCTAATGGCTTTAATTAGGAAATAGCCCGTGTCCGTCTCCGACGGGTTATGCTGCAGGTTTCCCCACTTTTTCCTTATTTTGCAAAAATATTTCTCTAGATTCGGTCAGGCCACGAGCGACGCCGGTTGACTTCTGCAC
Organism: Opisthocomus hoazin; assembly: GCF_030867145.1. NCBI lineage: Eukaryota > Metazoa > Chordata > Aves > Opisthocomiformes > Opisthocomidae > Opisthocomus > Opisthocomus hoazin. The sequence continues at coordinate 130,806,052 of NC_134415.1, forward strand.
CCACTCAAGGCAATAACTTCATTCTTACCTCTCCAGCCACGAAGAAATTTAATTCTTCCTCCGAACCCTTTGGAAAAGGGAAGGTTTCTAGGTGGTCAATCGGGATCACCGAAGCACAAAGAGCCCACGGCATTCGCTGAGCCCAGCGGCCGCACCTCCCATCCCTCCTTCCCCAGCCGCTCGACCAGGTTGGCAAACCCGCTTGCCTTATCTCATCCCAATAAATTAGTCCCAAAATTAGGAATAAATTAGCCCAAATAAACTCCTCCCAGCAGCTGTATGACTGCCGGCTACGACAGGGCGTTTAACAGACACCTGAGAAAAGGACCTTCGGCTTCTGCTGGCTGGCGAGATGCGCAGGGGTTGATGATTAATGGAGGGTTCTGCTAATGAACGATTAGCACAATTAGATACACCAGAAGGCTGTGCTGCCATTCAACGTGACCTGGATAGGCTGGAGAGTTGGGCAGAGAGGAACCTGATGAGGTTCATCAAAGGCAAATGCAGGGTCCTGCACCTGGGAAGGAACAACCCCAGGCACCAGTACAGGCTGGGGCTGAGCTGCTGGAGAGCAGCTCTGCGGAGAGGGACTGGGAGTGCTGGGGGACGACAGGGTGACCATGAGCCAGCAGCGTGCCCTGGGTGCCAAGAAGGCCAATGGGATCCTGGGGTGCATGAGGAGGAGTGTGGGCAGCAGGTCCAGTGAGGTTCTCCTCCCCCTCTGCTCTGCCCTGGTGAGGCCCCATCTGCAGTGCTGTGTCCAGTGCTGGGCTCCCCAGTTCAAGAAAGATGAGGAGCTACTGCAGAGAGTCCAGCGGAGGGCTATGAGGATGATGAAGGGACTGGAGCATCTCTCCTATGAGGAGAGGCTGAGGGAGCTGGGCTTGTTCAGCCTGGAGAAGAGAAGGCTGAGAGGAGACCTTCGAAATGCCTCTAAATATCTGCAGGGTGGGGGTCAGGAGGACGGGGCCAGACTCTTTGCAGTGGTGCCCAGCGACAGGACAAGGGGCAACGGGCACAAACTGAAGCCTGGGAAGTTCCAGCTGAACCCGAGGAAGAACTTCTTCCCTCTGAGGGTGACGGAGCCCTGGCCCAGGCTGCCCAGGGAGGTTGTGGAGTCTCCTTCTCTGAAGATATTCAAGCCCCGCCTGGACAAGGTCCTCTGCAGCCTGCTGTAGGTGACCCTGCTTCGGCAGGGGGGTTGGACTAGATGACCCACAGAGGTCCCTTCCAACCCCTACCATTCTGTGATTCTGTGATTTGGAGGCAATGCTTAATGTTAGAGAAAAACAGAATAGTATTGGCTGACTTGATCCTGACTGGGGACGGTGGTGAGTAATTCTTCCCCAGCTAAATCCAGCCCCTAGCTATCTTGCATCTCTGTGAGGGATGTTATTTGTCCCACTGGAAATAAAAGATAAACCAGTCTGAAGCCTCGTTAATCCAAAGCAATCAATCGAAATGCCTGCCTCGACGGCCAGCGCCAGCATTTAGAGAGCCTGTTCTAACAAACCGCTCCGGTGCGCGCGAGGCTCGTTGCAGAGGAGAGAATAAAAAAGGAGAACTTGCGCCTTTTCCCCCTACCAAAGCAGAACAAAGCTTCACCTTCATGACCTGCTCGCTTGAAATGCCAAGCTGAATCAGAGATCCATGTGCCTTTCTGCTCTTTTTTCTTCAACAGAGATTATGGCTGTAGATTAAAAAACAAAAAAGGGGGTGGTACATCCTTAGTCACTGCTGCTGGTGCTCCGACCTCGGGAAAAACGAAGTGTCGAAGCCCCACGCGGTGGGCGCTGAGCAGCCCCGTCAGCAGCCAGATGATGGTTCAGGAGCTCCCTGAACCAAGGGTTGCTCTGTCCCCCTGTTCAACAGCCGCTCACGGATTTATCTTAGAATCATAAAGGTTGGAAAAGACCTCTGAGATCATCAGGTCCAACTGTCAACCCATCACCACCATCCCTGCTAAACCATGTCCTGAATCATGGAATGGTTTGGGTTGGAAGGGACCTTAAAGATCATCCGGTTCCAACCCCCCTGCCGTCAGCAGGGACAGCTTCCACCAGACCAGGGTGCTCAGAGCTCCATCCAACCTGGCCTTGAACACTGGCAGGGAGGGGGCAGCCACAGCTTCTCTGGGCAACCTGGGCCAGTGTTTCACCACCCTCATGGGGAAGAATTTCTTCCTAATGTCTAATATCTTCCTAATATCTAATATCTGAAGTGCCACATCCACACGGTTTTTGAACCCCTCCAGGGATGGCGACTCCCCCACTGCCCTGGGCAGCCTGGGCCAAGGCCTGACCACTCTTGCAGGAAAGAAATTTTTCCCTATATCCAATTTGAACCTTCCCTGACACAACTTGAGGCCATTGCCTCTTGTCCTATCGCTGGTTACCTGGGAGAAGAGACCAACCCCCCCTCGCTACCCCCTCCTGTCAGGGAGCTGGAGAGAGCAATGAGGTCCCCCCTCAGCCTCCTCTTCTCCAGCCTGAACAGCCCCAGCTCCCTCAGCTGTTCCTCATAAGACTTGTTCTCCAGCCCCCTCCCCAGCCTCGCTGCCCTTCTCTGGACACACTCCAGCCCCTCAATGTTCTTCTTGGAGTGAGGGGCCCAGAACTGAACACAGTACTCGAGCTGCGGCCTCACCAGTGCCCAGTCCAGGGGCACGATCCCTGCCCCAGTCCTGCTGGCCACCCCATTGCTGGTACAAGCCAGGATGCCGTTGGCCTTCTTGGCCACCTGGGCACACTGCTGGCTCCTGCTCAGCCGGCTGTCGACCAGCACCCCCAGGGCCTTTTCCCCTGGGGCAGCTCTCCAGCCACTCCTCCCAAGCCTATTAGACTCCTCTTCCACACGTGGGTCCGATTTCAGCCCTCTGACCCTTCCGCTGTCACCAGTGGGTTTAGTAACTCCACCACGGGCTGTGCGAGGCCTGCGCACCCACCGGGCTCTCCCTCCGTTCCTCCCACGCCAGGAGGGAGCGCCCGCTCAATACAGAGTTTATTTTCTCTTTAACATCCCCAATTTAACGAACTTCCCATCCCCCACTCCCCCCGTGTAGGACTTTTTGACAAACTTCTCTGTATTTTTCCCTTTGGGCTCGGCTCTATTTTAACTAACGAGCCACAGGCAGCCTTTGATACAGGAGAACAGCACGGATTCACGCGCTCTGCCGTTTTACCCTGTTCCTTTCCCGGCTCCAGCCGTTACATTTACCCTTTAGATCGCTTTTGAATATCCAGCCTGTTTTCGGAGCGCTGCAGGCGGCAGCTCCAGGATTCTCCCCGCCGCCCCTTTCGCTAAGAAGCAGTCACCGAAATTAGAGGCTGTCATCGCGTGCGTTCATTTACCAATTCGCTAGGTATAGAGTGAGACTCACTGAATCGTGGCACCTGAAAAATAAAAGAAGTGCCTTGTGATTCTAAAAAGATGCTGGTCCAAGGCCTGACCACTCTTGCAGGAAAGAAATTTTTCCTGATCTCCAATCTGAAACTTCCCTGACACAACTTGAGGCCATCGCCTCTCGTCCTATCGCTGGTTACGTGGGAGAAGAGACCAACCCCCCCTCGCTACCCCCTCCTGTCAGGGAGCTGGAGAGAGCGATGAGGTCTTTAGAATATCTTCTAAAAAGATGCTCGGTATTCCCACACTTTGTAACGCATTAGTAAAAAAACCACAGCGTTTTATTAATTTATAAAATACAGAGTCTCAAGCGATTAAAGCATACGTACAGAGGAGCTAAAAATATCTGGCAGCTGTGAGGATACTCGCGCAGCACGGCAAAACAAGGAAGAAAATGAGTAAACAGCCCTTCTCCTGCCCCGCGGTCTGGCGTGTTGTGAGGGCGCGCAAACCTGTCGGTATTCCAGAAAAATGGACCCAATCTCAGCCAAGAACAGCTCTGGAAGACGACCAGCACACTCCAGGAGAGGCGGCGGGAAGCAGAGGGCAGAGTTGCAGCGGCTGCGGGGTGAGGAGGAGGAGGAGGATGAAGAAACCCTACTTCAGAAGAGTATTTACAACCGAAAGCTGCGGAAGGGGAAACGCAGCATCCAGTCCCGATTCCCCGGAACTCCAAGATGAGCTCGAAATCAAGGAGTAGCTAAAACCGGGCTGCACCACCCAAAGCCAGCCCTGTCTCCTCCCAGAAGCTCTCTCCAGACCAGGGTGACCGTGGCTCTTCATAAAGACCCCCCTGTTTCCAGCTCGTCCCCATGCCGTCTCTGTGCCCAGAGGCGTCACACGCCGCGTGAGCCTCAAAGCGGCCACGCCTGTCGTTGGACTGTGGAGTCTCCCAATTCAAAAGCCAAGTTTAATTTAATGATTTGAATTCACCTATTTTTTGAGCTGTTCCCACAACGGGTCTTTTCAGGCACCACTTGGGCGGCCCATTTATTTATCTGTAATGGAGACAGAGGTCAATTAACGCTCATTTGCGCAGGGCAAATGTATTTTGCAGCCTGGAGGAGCCAGGGAGAAGATGTCCCGCTTCCCCACGGAAGGCGAGCGGAGCCTCTGGATAAAGCCATGGCAGGGAGGAAGATCCTCTCCAGGAGTTCCGCCCGCGACACGCTGCTTGTCACGCAGCGGCGTCTGTGCCGCAGCCACAATCCTAGCAGAGGAGAGGGAGAAGAAACACAGAATCTGTCTCTGACAGAAACACACTTACTTCCCTCCTCCGTGCGGAGGGGCTCGCCGAGTTATCTGTCTCTCGGCAGTTTATTCCTTTCCCACAAAAGGAAGCCATCCCTGAAGGACGCTGTTTCACCTCCGCGCGACCGACGAGCGCAGGAGGAACCTTTTCCAGGAGCTCCTGAAGAAAAGCAGTTTACAGGTAGTTTACAGACGCGTTAAAATGTTTTCCAACCAGGGCGCAAATTGGACTCCCCATTTACCTGCCAAGATTCCGGTTCAGTCCCTTTCATTTCCCTCGTAGGAACAGCTGGCGCAAGCCGCTAACACAGCAGGAAGCGTGATGCCTTAAACTGCTTTAAGTGTTAGTGACGCATACGTTCTAATCAAGAGTTGGCATCTTTAACATTCTTTGTATTTATTTTAAGAAGGCATTTTCGTTAACCTAAGCAAGAATATTCTGCGAAGAAAATACATTTTTTGTTTCTGCTCAAACTTTTCAGCGTAGACACTGAGCACTCTGCCAGCTCGTTCAGCAGACATCACTCGGTTACGTGGCCACGCGACACGAAACTACACACACACACAAGAAAAGCTCCAATTAAACCTCCTAAAGACAACATCTGTGCCAAGGACAAGCAACGTGGCATTATCAGCGAGAAGCCAGGGCTGGAAAGGCAGCCGACATGCAGCGGGGCGGAGAAGCCCGTCTCCAGACGGCTTCCACCCCGTTTCTTTGCCGTCCTTCGAAAGGGCAGCGACAGGACGGCAATGAAAGGATGCGCGAGGGTTGCTTTAAAAAGAGAGAGTTCAGAAACTCCACCGCGACTGCGCCGGGTACGGGCAGGCAGCCGGGGTCACCGCAGCCAAGTTCTCACCTACGCTACTCGCTGTGAAAGAGCAGAAATACAAAAACAGCAGAGGTTTGCATAAAAGTAAATTTTGTCTAGTTCTCCTCTTAAAATTACTGTACAAATAAATAAAGTTATTGTCCATTTAAATATAACCGTTCGGGAAAACCGGAAGCTGGCAACGGTCCTCCGATCGATCCGCTCGTTCCGAAGGAAGGCAGAGTTGTTCGCCGCCTCCAAGGCCTCCGGATCGCAGAAGGACGTGACACCTGCAAAGGAAACACACCAAAGCTGCAGAATAAAACACTTCTTGGCGAGAGCACTGGCCTGTACCGAAGTTCCCCTGGCCCGCTGTTCTGCCTCGGGGACATCCACACCATCCGTACGCTCAGGGCCGGTACGCCAGCGGGCTTCCCTCAGTAAAAATCCCAGTTCTGAGCAAAGTTTAACTGGACGAACGCCCCGAATCACAGGTTGTACCCATATCCTCGGCTTTACATTGATGAAAGAAAACTCGTTTCGGTGTTTTTCACGCTGTTCTGAGCAGATGTGCGGCTCGGCTGCCCTGCACTGCGGAGTTCGTTGCCCTATGACAACAAAGCATTATGGAGAAAAAAGAAAAAAAAAAGCATCTCCTGTTTGATTCGAACTCGCTGTGGGAGAATTTCGTAGAATCATAGAATGGTTTGGGTTGGAAGGGACCTTAAAGATCATCTGGTTCCAATCCCCTGCCATCAGCAGGGACATCTTCCACCAGCCCAGGGTGCTCAGAGCTCCATCCAACCTGGCCTTCAACACTTCGAGGGAGGAGGCAATTTCTCCTGAAGCACCGCGGATTCAGCGCTGTGAGAAACCCTCCTCAGCTCTGCGCTACTCCCGATTTGAGGGGAGGGAAGTCGGCCAGGAGATGGGTCTGTTTTCGGGACTGAAGCACCCGGCGTTTAAGAGAACCCCGTTTCAGAAAGGCGAGCTGGGTTTCATTCCAGTCTGCACGAACGCAGTGGCCGACAGCGTTTGCGACACCGTGAGACCGGCGCCTCGCGGCGTGGAGCGCTTCACCACAAGTCATTGCTGCCGAAAGCGAGTGTGGCCGGTGTTCAGCTAGCTCCCTGCTGAACGGGAACATAAAATAAACGAAGAGGACTGAGACAGGCGGGGTTTTCCTGGCTGTGCTGGCTTTTTTTTCTTCTGAACCTATCTGCAAGTCTCTTTACCATTATGGTTTCACCATGAAAAAGGGAAGTCGACAGCAGCGAGCCTGACGCTGCGCTGCTAGAGTCCCCTTTTTCTCCTCGCAGATTCCTCTGTCGCAGGCTAACCAACCACTTCGGGGCTGGCCTGCCAGCTAGTGGCACTGCTGCTGTTACAGTGCGCCGGGCCGCCTGGTTCAGGTGGGAGCCCCCCGAACCCCAGATCCTACCATGCTCACCGAGCGGCTTTCAGCGATAAAACTGATTTTTCTAGGTAAAAAGAAGCATTGCCCTCGTCCACTGAGATTTCAGCGAAGCACGCGATGCAGTACCGCACCAGAAAGGATTCGATAGACAGGAGAAGACTGGGATTAGCAAAAAGGAAGATGTAAGGCAGTTAACCTGTCCCAAGGGAGAACTGAAAAGGATAATTTGGAAATGAAGAGGCTAGAGCAGAGCTTTATCAAGATTGGCACTGGCAACTGACTTGTTTAATTAATGTTTTCACTAACAGCCTTGGCACAATTAGAAGCGTGCTGATGACATGAACCTGGAGGTATTCCGGTTATAAAAAAGGACGAGGAAATATTCGGGGTCATTCACCGCTTCTTCTGACTGACAGGGGATGAAACTTGGCAATAGAAAACACAAGGTCACGCATCTGTGAACAAAAGTGACTGCTGTAACCCAGAATGATACTGGTTTGAAGCAACTCCAGTCAAAAAGGGCTTTAGGATACGAAGTAATTAGGAGAGAATGAAGTGATATAGATACGAAAGGAGGGAGACGCGAACCTGGAACACATCAGGAGGAGTATTTCCAGACTAGATGGCAAACACTGGTGCTTTACAAGGACCTGAAGAGACTCGTCGAGAGGAAGTGTAATTACTTGTATATGGGGGAGGTGGAGGAGCCAAGCTCGATGGAAGCAACCGACCGGCCCCCGACGGGAAGAAATGCTGCTGAAGTTAGTTGTTCCCTATAAAACAGCTCAGGATGGGCAAACACCTGGGAAGGAGAAGAGCGTTTTAAGGTGAAGGACAAGTCCGTCACAAGATCAAGGGTATTAAACTGATCAGAAACGCATCTGCGTTGTGAAGGACAACGTCTTTAGCTATCACGACAGCCAGGTGCTCAGTATCAGACACAAACCCCTTTAGTTCTCTAATGCATTTGTCAAAGAAGTTCTAGAATACGAAACCCAAGACAGCAGAAGACAGGACTTCAAAAGCCAGGGAAGTCCCTTCCGTATTTTCATCGCTCTGCTGGAACACACGGAATCTGACAGAGCATCTGGAACTTTGTGCTGAGCATTCAAACCTCCGTCAAGGCAGATGCTAAAGAGGCCATCAAGAACTCACAAGGATTAGGACCAATTTTTTTACCCGTTAAGCAGTTTGGGACAGGAAGCTCCCCTATCACCTGGTGCACCCAGCTCTGAAACACTCAGAGCATTAACAGTGCTTTAATTACCAAAAAAATAAACCTGTCTTTAATCTGACAGTTCCTGCCATACCTGCATACCATATTTAAGACACCTACAAATATACAGTAACTGGGGCCACTTCAGCTTCTGTTTAGTTAGCGAGTGTATTGTAAAGGCAACAAACAAGCACGGGTGAACGCTGGAGAGATGGCAGCAATCTGCCCCTGTTTGTGGAAACAGATGAGGTTTTGGGTAAAGGACGGGCTGGCCCGAATACAGACAGCACAGCCAATTCCCTGAACAAACACCACCAAGGAAGCAAAAGTTTCTTTGTCAGATGTCCTTCAGCCAAATTCCTTTTCCCAAACGTTTATCGAAGCCTTTTCCTCTTCTAGTTTGACCACATCTGTCTGTCACTGAATTTTCAAGAACTGCTAGGGGTCACGTCTGAATTAGAGGGCTTCGGCCCGGAGGTCAATACCAGAAAATCCCCTGCGAGCTCAGACTAAAGAGGGAGCAGCCTGGCAGAGACACTAACCTGAACGTCCTTCGTCTCTACGAGACGGAGCGCTGACGCTTTTTGCCGTAGGAGATTTGCCTGATTCGGACTTCCAGCTGGAAGGCATCCAATCTCTCCTTTGGGTTAAAAGCCAGCATGTCGTGCAGGAGCTTGCAGAGATCGTCTGGCATGGACTTCTTGTTCTTCAGGGGAATCTGTAGTTTCATGTTGGGGTTCTCCAGCAGCGCTTCTCCGAGGGGAATGAGCTCCTTCCCTTGGCAGATGTAAGTGCCTGAAGACAGATTAGGAGGAGTCAGGTTATACAGGTAGAGGGAAGTCGACACAGAACGCTGTCGTGCGCAAGTACGGAGAGACAGCCTGGGAAACAAAACATCGGAAAGATGACCAGAAAGATCACTTATTAAGAGGCGACTGCCAAGTCAAATATTGAAAAGTTTTTGTTATCAGAGGAGGCTTTTACTCTCAAAGAGTAACCAAGGCGTTGCGCAAGGCTGTGTGCGTAACCGTGCGTGGAACAGAGGGAGCGAGCTGCGGCACGGCTTGCTCGCCGAGCAGCCACAGGGACCGTCTGCAGAGAAGGCGGGCTGCCGAAATCAACTCCCTCCATTTTACTCCCTTTCACCCCACCAGCAGCCTCGGAAGCCCTAGAATGGAGGGGGGGGAATGAAGGAGACTGTGCTTGGCCGAGGCGACTCGAAGGAGTTAAACACAAAATTTATTTGCTCAGTTAGCCAAACAATTTTCAATTAAAATGACAGCGTATGCTATTTACCGTTAGCCAACTTCTCCTCGGCAAGATTAAGGAAGGGAAATGTAAATTTGCTCCTGGTAATCTAAATAATTTCACCGGTTGTTGAAAATGATTAACTGGCTTCCAAAACAGACAGTAAAAACAGCTTTGCTCACTCAAGCTGTTCCACCCCTGCGCCAAGCAAAGAAGAAATGTTTCAAAGGCAGTGACCTGTCTGTGTATGGAAAAGGTTGGCCTTGCAAACTCCTTATCGCAAGTTGGCGGGCAGCTATTCTAATGAAATCTGTTCAGGCTTTGGTCTCAGCTGCAGCCACATTGCTTGTTTCTGTAGGCAGGAGCTAAAACATTTATCAATGTTTGGCGTTTTCAAAAGAAATAAATAGTAGAATTAGAACTGAGCCTACTTGATGATGAAGAAAAAAAAGAGAAATTAAAGGGGTAGCACAATAGCTTCTCAGAGTTCCTCCGCAGAAATTCCTTCTAAGATTTTAAACATTGAAAAGACAGACAGACAGGTATAGTATGATCTCAGAGCCTGGGTAGATGTCTTCAATTATTATGCTAATGTGCACAACTGGCATTGTCTCCTCTCGAGATGGATTTTCCACTGCAATCTACTTCTCTGAAATCAGTTAGTACAAAGCATTTCAAGCGTGCACGTATGTGGGGGATTTGGAGGAAGGAGGAGGCGGGGAGAGAGGGGGAGAGTGGGCCATCGGTCGAGTCATCCCTGTGAGATCTGGCACCTCGAAACCGTGAGGAAACTCAGCCAGATGGCAGCGAAGCTGATCGAAACATCCTCCCCCGGTTTATTATTTGGCTCCTCGGAATATCCTTCCAGCGCTCCGAGCGATCCCGTCCCTTGGTTATGCCAAGTCAAGGACACAAGCGAACCCAGGAGCCCAGTTCGAGAAAGGTGTTGGTTTAAAGAGCACTGGAAGCATTTCTGGGCAAACGGGAGCATACAGATACCAAACCCACGGTGAAGAGTGTAGCTCTAAGGCAGACGCCTCGCCAACAGCTACGAGGTTTTTTTCTCTTACAATTCTGTCATGACAATAAGGGACAAACCCATTTTTCAAGAGCAGTCTTTAGGGCATGGAAGGTCTGACAGCAGAGAAGCCAGAAGCGCTCTCTCTTAACCTTTAAAACCCACAGAGTATTTCTGGCAGAAGCAAGGATCTTCCAGGCAAAATGATCTGTAAATATAAAGAGCATTCCCTCTGCCTTCGTGGTATCTCTTCAAGACCTGGGAACCCTGCATGACAAGCAACCAAATCAGGAGCAACGCATGCTGAAGGAGCAGTGATTGCTTTGCAGTTCTCTCAAAAACAAAACCCCAAAACACCCAAAAAACCCCAACTTTGGGTTGCAAAGCGCTTGCAGGCTCCTGGAAAAAGCCACATCATTTGTAACTATGCCTGGAAGAAACGTCTCTCGGAGGATCCCTACAGATCCAGAACGTCCACCGACAAGAGGACAGCACTGATCTGACCCTCACCGAGCAATTCCTTCTCGGTGTCCCCGTCGCGGAAGGTGATCCTCTCGACCATCGCCCAGAAAATGATCCCCAGGGCAAAGATGTCAGCCTTCGCAGTGTAGTGACCTTCCCACACTTCTGGAGCCATGTAGAAGTTCGACCCACAGGCAGAGGAGAAGCGATGCTGGTTCACGTTCCCTTTCCCCTGACACACCTTGCTGAGGCCAAAATCCGCTACCTGCAATGAACAAGAAGAAAAGCAAGATCAGTTCTTCACAAACACCAAGTTTACCAGCTTGTTTGCAAGCAGCAGCTCAGTGAATTCCACTCTGAAATCCACCTCAGCACGGCACTGGTGCTCGTCGGGTGGCAACCCTGGTGAAACAAAGAGCCGAGGATTTCCTCTTGGCTGTCCGGTCCCCAGCTCCTTTCCTGTCGCTCGCTCCCCTTCCTGAGACGCGCAAAAGTATCTGATCGTTATCTTTCGGTGAAGTTCACTCTGGTTACGTCTAATTGGGCATAAACATACCTTGAACAACATCTGTGGTAGAAGGAGCTCTTACTGTTCGCACTGAATCTCTCACATTACCATTATTATCCATAGCAATTAAGATGACATTGATTTAAGCATCCCTTGACAACTCTACAGGTCGAAGTACAAATACCATTATTGATCTGAACGGTCAAGAAATTAATTATCTGCAAGGCACCGACCTGTTACTTTCTTTCCTAACTATGGGAAGAGTGTGGCCAGCAGGTTGAGGGAGGTTCTCCTCCCCCTCTACTCTGCCCTGGGGAGGCCCCATCTGCAGTGCTGTGTCCAGTGCTGGGCTCCCCAGTTCAAGAAAGATGAGGAGCTACTGGAGAGAGTCCAGCACAGGGCTATGAGGATGAGGAGGGGACTGGAGCATCTCTCCTATGAGGAAAGGCTGAGGGAGCTGGGCTTGTTCAGCCTGGAGAAGGCTGAGAGGGGACCTTAGAAATGCCTCTAAATATCTGCAGGGTGGGGGTCAGGAGGACGGGGCCAGACTCTTTGCAGTGGTGCCCAGCGACAGGACAAGGGGCAACGGGCACAAACTGAAGCCTGGGAAGTTCCAGCTGAACATGAGGAAGAACTTCTTCCCTCTGAGGGTGATGGAGCCCTGGCCCAGGCTGCCCAGAGGGGCTGTGGAGTCTCCTTCTCTGGAGATATTCCAGCCCCGCCTGGCCGTGGTGCTGTGCCCCCTGCTCTGGGTGACCCTGCTTGGGCAGGGGGTTGGGCTGGGTGACCCACAGAGGTCCCTGCCAGCCCCTGCCATGCTGGGATTCTGTGAACTCTCGGGATTGGAAGTTCAGGAGCGAGCCAGCTCCCAGCTTTTCATAGAGAGCTGGAACAGACTTTCGGTCTGATGCTACAAGAAAGGCAGCTCGCCAGTCTTTATCTCCGTCAGGGCACCAACACGGAGCACGAAGACATTCCCCACCTCCCCTCAACATCAATATGTGCTCCAGGCAGCAATACTGGAAGCGCTAGCTGTTGTAACGGGACAGCGTGTTCACAGAATCACAGAATGGTCGGGGTTGGAAGGGCCCTCTGGGGATCCCCCAGCCCAACCCCCTGCCGAAGCAGGGTCACCCAGAGCAGGCTGCACAGCACTGCGTCCAGGTGGGGTTTGACTATCTCCAGAGAAGGAGAAACCATCTCCAGAAAAGAAGGTGTTCTTCGGGTTTAAGGGCCCAGAAAACATTGCTTCCTCTTTGATGGTGATCTCTCTGATTCTCTAGGGTGCAGGAGTTAAGACAGCCCTGAACCGCTCCTCTCAACGGGATAAGCAGCGGATGGAGGACGTTACAGAAACACATCACCGTCACCTCTACTTCCTTCCAAGACTCCTAAAAAGAAAAGCCCACAACTGATACCAGATGTTCCGAGCACATTTATTACAAGTATCGCAAGACCTAACCAAAAGCCCTTTCCCAAGCACGTGAGGCATAAGCACATAGATCACGTGCTTGTTAGCGCAAAGTTTTCTTCCCTTACCTTTACGATGGGACTTCCACACCGATGAGAAATCAAAATGTTGTCAGCTTTCAGGTCTCTGTGCACTATCTGGTTTCTGTGCAGGAAAGCCACGGCGCTGCTGAGCTGCCGCATGAAGCTGTTGTTCAGCTGAGCGTCCGGGCTGCGAGACAGCAGGTACTCGTTCATGTTGCCCCCGTCGCAAAACTCCATCACGAACCACAGAAAGCAGGCCGATTTGGGATCCATGCACCTCCGGCCTTTCAGGCAGGTCTCAATCAGCAGCAAATGGCTGTCTGATTTCCTGTAACGGTGGCTAATTGGCTGGAAGACTTGGCCGTACTGCAGGATACACTCCTCCAACTGGATCACGTTCTCGTGTTGCCTCTGGATGCTCTGCAGGGCCCAGAACTCTTGCAGAGCCAGCTCTACGTTTTCGGGCACGTTACAGTGCATCCTTTTGACGGCTACTTTGCTTCTAGTTCGATTAACGACGGCCTCGTAGACCACCCCGTAGCTCCCCCGGCCCACTTCGCGAACGATGCTGTACTTGGCTTCCGTAGCCATTTCCTCACTTCGGCCCAGTGAGCGGCAAATCAGAGGAAAATATTTGAACCCATGGCAATCAGTCGTTTCCTGCTGTAAGAAAAGAGAAGAGGATGAAAAGCTTAAAACTCTCCCAAACCAAACAGCTTACCAACGATCAGCTGCAAATACTTCTCAGTGGTATCAGTTTCAGCTCTGCTAAAACTCTCTAGTGAGGCCCCATCTGCAGTACTGCATCCAGTGCTGGGCTCCCCAGTTCAAGAAAGATGAGGAGCTACTGGAGAGAGTCCAGCGCAGGGCTGCGAGGATGAGGAGGGGACTGGAGCATCTCTCCTATGAGGAGAGGCTGAGGGAGCTGGGCTTGTTCAGCCTGGAGAAGAGAAGGCTGAGAGGGGACCTTCAAAATACCTCTAAATATCTGCAGGGTGGGTGTCAGGAGGATGGGGCCAGACTCTTTCCAGTGGTGCCCAGAGACAGGACAAGGGGCAACGGGCACAAACTGAAGCCTGGGAAGCTCCAGCTGAACCCGAGGAAGAACTTCTTCCCTCTGAGGGTGACGGAGCCCTGGCCCAGGCTGCCCAGAGGGGCTGTGGAGTCTCCTTCTCTGGAGATATTCCAGCCCCGCCTGGCCACGGTGCTGTGCAGCCTGCTCTGGGTGACCCTGCTTGGGCAGGGGGTTGGGCTGGGTGACCCACAGAGGTCCCTTCCATCCCCGAACATTCTGTGATTCATACACATCAGTATATGATGCAGCTGCACGAGGACTGACAGCTCAAACAGGGTTTAAAGAGAAAGCCAATATCCATGGTAACTTCGAGACATTATCAAGTACAGTCCTGATGGCACAGTGGGACGCAACCACCTGGGAAGCCACATCGATTTGTCCACTGCGGATGAAGTTTGGTGAGAAAGAAAAAGAACTATGCAGACACGTTTCCTAAGCAGGGCAGGAAAGGGAAGACAAGACCTCCTGGGTAACGGCTGAGCTTACCATTACCAGAATTGACTTTCAAAGAAATGAAGTTAGCCAGAAGTGCCAGTCTGGCCCCAAATCTTTCACCCTCGCTTCCCCGCCTTGTGAATGTACTCACCCATCAATGCTCACATCACGTCCCTGCACTCCCACTGATGATTTTCTACCAGTCCATGCCCCAGTGCTCACCCCCTTTTCTCCAGCTCACCATCTTCCAACCCCTCCACAAGCCTGACACAGCGCTTCCCCTCCACCTCAAGCTCCCTGTCCCACTCCCAGGCCCCCCACCCCAGGTCGTTCTTCGCTTCACTCTCCAGTATGGGCTTTACCTGTGATTCTCACAGACCCTCCTTCAATCCCCCCTTCCCAGCCCTATCTCCCGATAACCCCGCTGCCATTTGAGCCCCTCATCTCACTTCTCCATGCTCCAGTGCTCCTCAACACCAGCCCAAGTTTAGCTCCTTAATCAATATACTAATTCTTCTCTCCCAACTCAATTTTTCTCTGCTTTCCTGCCCCACATGTTCCTTTCCCAATCCCCTTAACCCTCCTCTCTACTCCACCTGCTGCTGCCTGCAAAGCCCCCACTTCCCCCCAGTTTCTCCTCCCTTCCCAGACCCTCAGTCCAGCTCCCCCATCCTAAGCCCCCTCTTCCCAGCCCACCCCAGTTTCCTTCTCAATCATCGACTCACAGATTGGTTTGGGTGGGAAGGGACCTTTCAAGGCCATCCAGTCCAACCCCCTGCCATGGGCAGGGACAACTCCAACCAGCTCAGGGTGCTCAGAGCCCCGTCCAACCTGGTCTGGAATGGTTCCAGGGACGGGGTATCTCCCACCTCTCTGGGCAACCTGGGCCAGGGTCTCACCACCCTCAGCGTAAACAATTTCTTCCTTAGATCCAGTCTGAATCTCCCCTCTTTTAGTTTGAATCCATCATCCCTTGTCCTATCATGACAGGCCCTGCTAAAAATCCTGTCCCCAGCTTTCTTCTAAGCCTCCTTTAAGTATTAGGGGGCCGCAGCAAGGTCTCCCCACAGCCTTCTCTTCTCCAGGCTGAGCAGCCCCAAACCCTCCCTCCTCCATCCCCATCCCTTTCCCAAATCCTTTGTCTTTCCACCCAGCCCTCCCAACCCCCTCCCACCCCATTCCCCAACCCTTAGCACCCCCCTCCCCAAGCATCCCCCAACACCGCCCAAAACCCCGAACTCCACACAAACCCCAAATCCTCTCAAATCCCAAACTCCCCCCAAGCCCCATCAAACCCCAAAACTCCCCCAAAACTCCCTCTAAACCCCAAATCCCCCCCCCCAAATCCCAAATGCCCCCAAACTCCTCCCACCACAGGGCAGCCCCGAACCCTTCCCCATCTCCCCTCGCCTCAGGCCCCTTCCCCGCCATCCCCCCCGGCCCAGCTCTTCCCAGCACCCGGCCCAAGGCCCCGCCCCGCCTCAGACCGCCTCTCTCTCCCCCCAGCCCTTCAGGCCCTCTCTCTCCCCCCCCGTCCCTCAGGCCTCCTCCGTCTCTCCCTCCCCCCCCCTGCCCCTCAGACTCCCTCCCCCCCCCCCCGCCCCTCAGACTCCCTCCCTCCCCCCCAGCCTCTCAGGCCCCCCTCTCTCCCCCCCCCCCCTCCCCTCAGGCCCCCCTCTCTCCCCCCCCCTCTCCTCAGGCCCCTCTCTCCCCCTCAGACCCCCTCTCTCCCCGCCAGCCCCTCAGACCCGGGCCCGTTACCGGTCGCCCCAGCCCTTCCCTCTCCTCACCGCCGCTCGCGCCCGCCGCAATTCCCGCCACTGCCGCGCAGCCCCGCCCACTGGCCGCAGCCGGCCAACCCAGAAGGAAGGGGGTGCGGTCGAACCAATCGCAAGTCAGCGAAAGGGGGAGGGGAGAGGCCGCCGCCGGACCAATCGGCGAACGCTTCGCCTTCCCCCTGGCGCAAGCCCGCATCTCCCCTTCCGCGCCTGCGCCCTGGTGGTGGCGTTGGAGACCTACAAGTCCCAGCGGCCTCTACGGCGGCGGACGGCGGCCCGCGAAGGCCAAACTTCCCGCAAAACGCCGAGCGTGCGGGAGTCGCGGGATCGAACCGGGGCTGTGGCTCAGCCCCTTGCCCCCAGCCCTGCCTTGAGGCTCGGGCCGGGCGGAGGAGGGGGTCTTCCCCCGGGCAGGCCCCTTTCCAGCTCCTCTCCCTTCATCTGGGGCATTTCCAGGCAGTGGAAACGCACCTTTCCCCTCTGGTTTCCCATTTCTCTCTGTGTTGCTGTGGCCGGGAGAGCAAACGGGGCTCTACCCCCACCTCACCTGCAGAAATTGATAAACCAAACTGGTTTTTTAATGACACAATGGAAAATGGCACAGTTTGCTGAAGGTTCAATTTCACGGAGAGCGACGGGGTTTGGTCACTGCGGATTTCACGGCGGGGCGAGTTTCCGACCGTCCCACGTTTGTTCCGGCTCCCGTTCCCGGCCGTGTTTCCAAGCTAAAACACGATTTAACGAGCCCTTCGCGCCAATGGGGCCTGGAAAAGGGACCTGGCAAGAAGCCGCCGGGGCCGTCTCCATCCCGACAGTCAGGGCTGTCGCGATCCCCTGGCGACGGAACACTCCAGATGTCCACCCCGCTTGTGCTCACGGTGGGAATTGCAGCCGGATAAAACCCCACCGTGGTCCCACGCCGTCAGCCTGGGATGTCCCAGCGACGGGGACCCTGGGATGAAGCTGAGTGCCAGCCCCAGGGACCAGAGCATCCCGGTCCCCCGGCATTCATCAGCGAGGCTGGGGCGGTTTCCCTCGTAGCCAACCTCTGCGTGGCCATCACACCCCCCTCACCAGGGATTTTAACAACAGCCGACGCTCCCCGTATCACAGAATCACAGAAACACAGAATGGTCGGGGTTGGCAGGGACCTCTGTGGGTCACCCAGCCCAACCCCCTGCCCAAGCAGGGTCACCCAGAGCAGGGGGCACAGCACCGCGGCCAGGCGGGGCTGGAATATCTCCAGAGAAGGAGACTCCACAGCCCCTCTGGGCAGCCTGGGCCAGGGCTCCGTCACCCTCAGAGGGAAGAAGTTCTTCCTCATGTTCAGATGGAACTTCCCAGGCTTCAGTTTGTGCCCGTTGCCCCTTGTCCTGTCGCTGGGCACCACTGCAAAGAGTCTGGCCCCATCCTCCTGACCCCCACCCTGCAGATATTTAGAGGCATTTCGAAGGTCCCCTCTCAGCCTTCTCTTCTCCAGGCTGAACAAGCCCAGCTCCCTCAGCCTCTCCTCGCAGGAGAGATGCTCCAGTCCCCTCCTCATCCTCATAGCCCTGCGCTGGACTCTCTCCAGCAGCTCCTCAAACGAAATAAACCCGCTGCGTTCGTCTGAAATATTTCCTCACGTCTTAAAAACCAGGAGCCAGACCCGGGGATGGGGCACACCAGCCCCAAATCCTGGCTCCACGGGGAGGACGAGGCCGGGGCAATGTTGGGTACCACCCCGTCGCCTTCCCGGCCATGCCCGGCTGGCAGGGAGGGCTTTAATTCCCTGCGCTGGATTTTTTTATTCCCTTATTATCACGGTGAAGATGTCCTGCAGCGAGGAGCCTGTGGCTCACCCCTCCTCCTCTCCCCTCCCAGCCGCCCATCTGCTCGCCGCTTTTCTGTATTTTATCCTCAGAAAAAAAAGTAATTTTCTTCTTAATTTTTCTCTGGGCAGGCTTTCACAGAGCTCTAGCACGTCTGCCCCTGTCCCTCGCGGGGGGACCACCCCATCCTCCCCACCCCTCGCCCAGCATCACCCAGAAACCCGCTCCTGCTATTGGGGAGAATTGTTTTTGTTACGTTTGGGTTAAAAAAGAGAATTAAGCGTGACGAGGACGGGTGGTGGGGTCGGTGTGTCCTTCCCCACCCGCGCGGCAGCCAGCTCCCCTTCGCTCCTGTAAACGCGCGTCTCACGTGTTGGGGGGGGGACAAACATTTTAACGGAGCGATCTAAATAAATCAAGATAAAATAAATCAAAGCCCTGAATGTTAAACACGGGGCCCGCTGGGACGCTTTGGACTCTATTAAAAAGCGCTGCACATTCCTCTGGTGACTCAGAGGTTTTATGTGCTACAGACGACAGTGATGTAGCAGTTTTTCTTTCGCGAGGCGCTTAAATGCCGGGGTTTGGGGGTTATTTTTTGGTGCATCGTGGTTGAGCGGGTACAAGCCCAAGCTCCTGACTGGGAGGACGCTGGGAATGATGGGGCGAGCGGAAGGTGCGAGACCGGTCAGCTGGGCACGACCGACAGGCGGGAGGAGAGATTTAGTTGCTGCTGAGCAAAGAAATCCCTTATCATTATATTTTTATTATTATTATTATTGATCGCTGAAGCCGTTTCATTAAACTCCAAGGTCTCGTGAGCCCGGCCGGAGGCAGCGCGAGCGTCCGGGGCTGCGCAAGGACGGACGCCTGCCGGTGCTTTGGGCTCGGAACCCGCTCCCACCTGGGATCCTCAGCACCTGGAAAACCCAAATCCTGCCCCAAATCACCCCCCACCCCCCCACCCGGGGGGATCCGTGCTGGCTGGAATCTGGGGTTGGCGTCGGCTCCATCGCAGCGCCCGTGGGTATCTCCGTGTCTACGAGCGACGGCGATCTCCTCGGGAAGCCGGTTGCTAATTATCTCCCCTCCTGGGGAAAGCTGCTCCATCGCAGCCCGATGTCACCCGTCCACGGCTGGGGGGGACACAGGGGGGTCCAGGTACTGGCGGGGACGAAGCTGCGTCCTCATCCCGCGTCCGGCAGAAGATGGCACGGGCTGAGGATGCGAGAAAAGAGAGAAGCAGATCCAATTAAGGTGAAAACTCATTTGTCGGCCCCGTGGCGGGGCGGCGGGTGGCGGAGGTGGCTGCGGGGACTTTCCGACCACCTGATGGATGTTGGAGGGGGGGACGAGCAGCCATCTCCCCCCCCACCCCAAATAGCCGCTGGTGGGAAATGAGTCACCAGTTTCAATCTGGTTTCTCGCCAGCCCTTCCCCGCTGCCATCCATCAGACGGGGCCGAGCAGATCGTTTTCCCCAGGGAAGATTTCTTTTTTCACGACAAGGAAGAGATGGGGAGGGGTGCCATGACCCCAAAGCAAGAAGCGAGTAGATGGTTTGAACATCAGCCTTCCCACCTTGCAAAAGCGCTGGTCCCGGGGGTTGGACACCAATAGGACAACCACGGGCTCAAGGCATCGTCGCTCCCGGATGCTTCGGGGGGCAGAGAGCCTCGGCAGCGGTTTTTCAGCGCTGTTTTGGACGCCCAAGCCCGTGCACGTGTAGATGGATGCGTCCACGCTCCCCACACCATGGGGTAAAATCTTTCCCCTACCCAACTCTTCCTCTGCCTTGAAGCTTTTTTTGGGATTTGACTAAAGCTAAGAGCTTTTTCCCCAAAAAACCCCTAAGCCTGTGGTGCTAATAAGGTGATTTTCCCACCCCACATTGGGCTCGATCCCAACTCCGGCCAGACCACCCACTTTCACAGAATCCCACCATGGCAGGGGTTGGCAGGGCCCTCTGGGGTTCACCCAGCCCAACCCCCTGCCCAAGCAGGGTCACCCAGAGCAGGGGGCACAGCACCGCGGCCAGGCGGGGCTGGAATATCTCCAGAGAAGGAGACTCCACAGCCCCTCTGGGCAGCCTGGGCCAGGGCTCCGTCACCCTCAGAGGGAAGAAGTTCTTCCTCGGGTTCAGCTGGAACTTCCCAGGCTTCAGTTTGTGCCCGTTGCCCCTTGTCCTGTCGCTGGGCACCACTGCAAAGAGTCTGGCCCCATCCTCCTGACCCCCACCCTGCAGATATTTAGAGGCATTTCGAAGGTCCCCTCTCAGCCTTCTCTTCTCCAGGCTGAACAAGCCCAGCTCCCTCAGCCTTTCCTCATAGGAGAGATGCTCCAGTCCCCTCACCATCCTCGTAGTCCTTCGCTGGACTCTCTCCAGTAGCTGGAGTAGCTCTCGGTGTGAAGAGGACGTACAAGGGACAATACACCATACTTTGGAGCATATTTGGGCTCAGATTTACCATTTCCCTCCTCCATTTGAAGAAAAACCCACTCCACCACCTTTTTTAAGAGCTCTTCCCACACCCCATCCTCCAGTCCAGCCTCTGGCCGTCCCCGTGGCCTCCCAGTCCCTGCATTGCTCCTAGGAGCCAAGCATCCCAAGCAACGCTCCAGAGGCAGCTCCACGAGCGATGAATAGAGAGGGGTAAAGGCTTCTGAAATTCAGAGATCCCCCCATCTTTCAAGGACCATCATCTCGACGGCTTCAATTCATCAGTAAGAGGTAATTTGTGAAAGGATGGGTGATCTTCAGCAAAAGTCTTATTGCTCTCCGCTCCAGCGCTAATAAGCGGCTGCAGAAGGGTTTGAGTGACAGCTAAATGAGCGCAATCGGGCTTTCAATAAAACTGCAATTTCTAACGAGATGACACAAATACTTGGCGGGGCCCCGTCAAGCCCCCACCGCTCATTGCGGCTGAGCGCCGAGCGGCAGAGCTCTTGTGCTGTCGGCAGCATCTCCCATTGTTTTATTTCTTGAGGAACCTATTCATGGTTCTGCTTGGAGAAGACCACAGACCGTTGGCCGGCCATTCTCTGCTTTGTGGGTTCACGCTGAGGTGGGTACGTGGTGGTGGCATCTAGTACCCATGTGTCCCATGGGAGAACAGAGCTGAGGAGGGCAGAGCCACCGGGACGTTTGGGTATGGTGTGTCTGAGCATGGTGTAACCAGGAGGATGGTCTGGGATGCCAGCACAAAGAGCTTTGGGGGCAAAAATCACCTTGAATGACAAATTTGGAGATCTTTGAAACGAAGACATCACCCATCTTTGTTCTTTGTATAGGGCTGATGTGAAATGACCCCCAAAACCAACACTGGAGGAAGGGTGGGTGCTCCAGGTCCATCCACAAGCAAAGTGAGTGCCGGTGATCAGATCAGGGCAGTTTGGTCTAGCAAAAAACACCAGGATGGATGCTCTCCATCACCTTGCTGTGGGCCAGAGATGATCCCCAGCTACCACCACTCTCCGAGAGCTGCCCCATCCTCAGCAGGACCAGCTCAGGGATGGAGATGGAGATGGAGATGGGTGGAGATGGCCATGTTCTGTGACTCCTGGGGTCACTCCAGGCAGGGACCTTTACTAAAGGTCCTCCTGTCCTGTTTTGGGTCCCTGCTACCTTTCATGCCCCTTGGGTCAGAAGGTCCCAGGAAGGTGGGATGGGAACTCTGGAGGCCTCTGGTCCCAACCCTGCTCAAAGCAGGGCCAACCTCAGAGCGGGTCATTCTGCTCAGCGCCCATCCAGATGTGGTTCCAGCATCTCCAAGGATGAAACACTGAGGCTGTGCAGAGAGGAGCAGCCATGTCCCTTGCACCTTGGGGGTAAAATCTCCTTTTCCCAACACAAAACGGAGTTTCCGTGACCAAACTGGCCCTTCCCAGAAGCAAGGATGAAGGGCATCAGGCAGAAACTATGATCTTCTCAGATGTTGCCTCAAGCTGAGTTGCCCTAGTCCCTCTTCCCTTGTAGGAATATCATCTTTCCTTCTTTCCTGCTTGATGCAAAGCACAGGAAGGGATTGCTCTCCCCTCCCTTTCATGTTTTTTTCCTTAACATTTCTCCCAAATCCCTCAACTTGTCCATTTTTAACCTCAGACTCCTCATTTCAGCCAGGACCTACTGGACAGTGAATCCATTATTGCCTACGTTATGATGGAGATCAGGCAGGGGATTACGTGCTGCTTGGCCCATGAAGAGCTGCAGCTGCATGAGAGGATGGTTTCTGCTCCGTCCCATCCTCCTGCTGCCCGTCAGACCCCTTCCCAAGCTCATCCAACTCGCTAAAGTGGTGGAAAACGAACCTGAGGAGAAAGCGGGTTATTTTCCCACCCGGTGAATTGGATCAGTGTCATTGGATGATCTGGATGAGGGGGTTGAGTGCTCCCTCAGTGAGGTTGCAGATGACACCAAGTTGGGTGGGAGTGTCGATCTGCTGGAGGGCAGGAAGGCTCTGCAGAGGGGTCTGGGCAGGCTGGGTCAATGGGCCGAGGCCAACTGTGTGAGGTTCAACAAGGCCAAGTGCCGGGCCCTGCATTTGGGTCACACCAACCCCACACAAGGCTGCAGGCTTGGGGAGGAGCGGCTGGAGAGCTGCCCAGGGAAAAAGGACCTGGGGGTGCTGGTCGACAGCCAGCTGAACAGGAGCCAGCAGTGTGCCCAGGTGGCCAAGAAGGCCAACGGCATCCTGGCTTGTACCAGCAATGGTGTGGCCAGCAGGACTGGGGCAGGGATCGTGCCCCTGGACTGGGCACTGGTGAGGCCGCAGCTCGAGTGCTGTGCTCAGCTTTGGGCCCCTCACTCCAAGAAGGACATGGAGGGGCTGGAGTGTGTCCAGAGAAGGGCGGCGAGGCTGGGGAG
Source organism: Opisthocomus hoazin (assembly GCF_030867145.1). Classification (NCBI taxonomy): domain Eukaryota; kingdom Metazoa; phylum Chordata; class Aves; order Opisthocomiformes; family Opisthocomidae; genus Opisthocomus; species Opisthocomus hoazin. The sequence continues at coordinate 130,828,839 of NC_134415.1, forward strand.
GTGGCTGGAGAACAAGTCTGATGAGGAGCGGCTGAGGGAGCTGGGGTTGTTCAGTCTGGAGAAGAGGAGGCTGAGGGGGGACCTCATCGCTCTCTGCAGCTCCCTGACAGGAGGGTGGAGTGAGGGGGGGTTGGTCTCTTCTCCCACGTAACCAGCAATGGGACGAGAGGCAATGGCCTCAGGTTGGGTCAGGGGAGGTTTAGATTGGAGATTAGGAGAAGTTTCTTTCCTGCAAGAGCGGTCAGGCCTTGGACCAGGCTGCCGAGGGCAGTGGTGGAGTCCCCATCCCTGGAGGGGTTCAAAAACTGTGTAGATGTGGCACTTGGGGACACGGTTTAGCAGGCATGGGGGTGCTAGGCGGATGGTTGGACCTGATGATCCTAGAGGTCTTTTCCAACCTATGATTCCATGATTCTATGATCTGCCTCCTGCTCGGGCTCCAGGCTGCCCTCAGCATCCTCTGCTGCCAGCGTTCCTGGGTTTATCGACAGCGAAGGATGCAAATGATTTCCCGTCGTGCCCGGCAAGTCCTCGCCTGTCACCCAGCAGGACTCGGATGGCTGCGGTGTTTGGTGGCGGTGCAAGCCCTGGCTCGTTGAAGGGGAAAAATTGTGCCGGCCCCGCTCCCTTGCCCGGCCCCGAGCTGCTTGTCGGGGCACAGAAAGGGCTTGAGCCTTCATCACACTCATCCTCACCCCGCCGGCGTGGCTGCCCTATACACGCCTGGAAAATGATCAAAAAAAATAATGAATAACAAATAAATAATTGGGAAAAGAATCAGGCAGCATCCGAAAGCGAACGTGGGACACATCACCCAGGCTTGGGCAGGTCCTTGGCCCCTCCACCTGCGACATTGAAGGGATCCCCGAGGAACAACAACTTCCCAGCTCCAGAGTTTTCCAGCTCCTGCCGTCCTCCGGGTGGCTTTCGAATCGTCTCCGTGTTTCCCTTGCGCCGGATCCCATCTGCTCGATGTCTTCTCTCTGAAAAGGATCGTTGCTTTTCACTGCTAATTGCCTGTCGCTTCAAATCCTCCTGCTCTCCGTCTTCCCCACCTCGAGCCGTGGAGGAGAGCGCTTGGACAGACCCAACTTTGAAACAGAAATGCCCAAAAACCTTAAAAAAAAAAGCATCTGTATATTCTGTTCTAATTATGCAAGGAGTGAATCATCCCCAGATCCCAAACCTGCTCCCTCTTCGCTCCTGCTGATGGGGTTTTAGCTGCTGGTACCCACACGGACCTGGAAAAACCTGGAAACGCTGCAAAAATGGGTATTTCTCCTGCCTAGTGTGCTGGCTTTGGGCCCCTTGGCTGTCAATCCTCCCTCCCCACCCCTCTGTTAATTAGCAAGACCGTCAACGACATCACCCCGATGTCGTTTGCTGCCTCCTGCTCCTGTCAGCTCAACAGCATCGTCGTCACCGGCTCAGCCAAGGGCCATGGAGGCAGCCCCCTTCGGCCAGCTTCGGGGAGAAAAAGCTCCGGCGCCCCAATAAATGCCGAGAAATTAATATTTTGGGGGGGCTGCGGGGCAAATGGCAGCCCTGAGAGCTCGTGAGAGGACAAAAGAAGCACGAAGCCTTCCCGCTCCGGCTCGGCTGCGGCTCGGCTTTGCGTAAGAGCCGGGGAAAACGTCTTTAATGGAAAACCAAGTGGTTCAGGAAAGACTGAAACAACAGATCTATAAAAAATAGAATTTTGAAAAATTAAAACATAAATATTATATGTGTATATATACACTAAAAAAAAAAATCAGCGTCCTTATCTCCAGCACTCGCCTAGGAGGAGCTGGGGAATTGCTTCGCCCCAGGCCGCTCATGGGTCCCGCATGGCGTTGCTCACCAGCGCCTGCTTTTCCCCCAAAACACCCCAAATCCAGGCTGGCATCTTGCTTCCAGCACCGGGCGGGGTCTCCCATGACGCCCACTTCACCACTTTTTGGCATTTTTCATCAGTTTCCAGATTTTTTTTTGTTTTTACGCCAGCGCATCGCAGGTCTCACCCGGGGGCATTCAACGCAACGCTGGAACGGCCGTGGCCGACCCGAGAGGCGTTTGGCTCCCGTCTCCAGCCCTTCTGAGGGAGTCGTTACAACAAATTACCGAGATAGGATCGCAGCGCCGCGGCAGATTTTATTATTTAATTGCCGAGGTGGGGCAGGGAGAGATGCTTGGGGGGGTCCTGGCTCCTTGCCGGCCGGGGTGAGCGTTACAGCTGCGGGTCACCTAAATGGGGGAAAAAAACCAGGGTGACACCGGTTTGCAGAAGAAACCAGAAGGTTGAGACCGATTTGGCCTTTCCAAACCGAAGGCAGCATCTATCCCCGACGCCGGAGCGGCCAAAGCCGGCTCTCCGCTTCACGAGGCGCCGGCGCGCGGCTGCGGCTGCCTCGCCGGGCGTTTCCATCAGCCGTGAAATGTAAAGTTGGAATTTTCTGCTCCCCCCCTAACCCCCCCCCCCCCCCCCCATCATCTGCCGAGCCCGAAATCAATTATTCCCACCCGCACGCTTGCCAGCGACGCGCGACGCGCTCGGTAGCTGCCTGGCGTTACCTCAGCCGTGCCGGAGAAGGTTGGTAACAGGGTCGTGGGGACCCCCTCCACCTCCTCCTGGGGTCCGGGGGGGGGAAAGACCCCCCCTTTCACCTCCTCCTGGGGTCTGGGAAGGGCTGGGGGCTGCCTCAGGGTGTGGGGGTGATGTTGGGGTTCACCCGGCTGCTGGTGCCTTTGGGTCCTTGTGACCCCCCCCCCCAGGTCTGGACCGGGGCACACTGGGGCCACTGAGCAGCGGCTTCACACCCCCCATTCCAACCCCCCCATCCCTGGGGATACTCGGAGACCCCCCCGCACCTTCAGCTCTCCACCAGGCCAGCATCCCTTCACCTCTTTCGGAGGGGGGCTGCCCTCCCCAGCTTTGGAGAGGAGGAGGAGGAGGAGGGAGGGATGAAGGACGCAGAGCCCCGGTCCCCACCCCTGGCTGCGCATCCCTCCGCCGGCAGCCCCCCGGGGGTGGGCTCAGCGACGCACGTGTGCGGGGAGGGAGGTGTGGGGACGCGTGTGTACACCGTCTATAAATACCCCCGTGGCACAGGCGCCGGAGGAGTCACAGATCAGAGGAGCCGGCAGCCGACAGAACGCCCGCAGGTAGGAAACCCGCTTGAATTTTCCATCCCGTGGGGCTTGGCTGGGGGTCTGATTCGGTCCGAGGATGGTCCGTCCGCCTTCGGTTGAGATATTCCCCTCCCTGCGAAGGGTTCAGTCTTCCCAGAGGGATAAATCCATCCCCGCTATCCCAAGAGAGGAAAAGTTTTGGCTTCGCCATCCGGCCCCAAAACCAACCGGAGGGGACGCGATGAGAGGCGGCGCGGGCCGCCTGCCCGAAGCCGGGGGGAGAAGCCCACGGGGTGACAGTGGGTTCCTCCGGGATGGGTGGGATTATTTTTAGGGGATTTGTTTTGTTTTTTGGTTTTTTTTTTGGAGAACCTCTGCGCCACGACTGTCCCCATTCGGTATTTCTGCCCCTTTTTCTTCTAAGCCAGGACTTCACCGGGGTGGCTGCGGGATGCTCCGGGAGATCCCCGGCGTGTGAGCAATCCCTTTTGCACCATAAGGAGGAAAATGGGGGTGGGTTTTTTTGTTGCTTTGATTTTTTTCAGTGTCCCCCCCCGCCCCCCAAAAGCAGGAATGAACGGCTGAGATGCGGGGAGGAATCTTCTCCCCGAGCTTTTTTACCTCCAAACAGCCTTTCTCCGTCTCTCAAGCCCACATCTGTGTTTATAGTCGCGCCGTGGCGTCTAATTTCGGCCAATTATGGCCAATTACCTGATTGAGGGGGATCGACAAAAAAGAAACGCTTATTTTTCTGGCGAGAATAGGGCATCTGTGGCCAACCGCCCCCCCCCCCCCCGCCACCCCTCCTCCCCAGATCCTTCCGATTCTCCCTCAAATCCCCCCGAAAGCCGCCGGCACAAAGCCGTGCGGCATCGCCAGGGTTTGGGGGAGCCGGGGAAGCGTTTTAGCCGGTGCCAGAGGGGGACAGTGTTGGACAATATTGCGCTTTTTTCGACTGGGAAAAAGCTCTGACTCCATCCATGCTGGCTCCCAGCAGGGCTGGGTCCTGCCCGGTCCCATCTCTCCTGCCCTCTGGATCAGGCCTTGGCTTTGGGCGGTGGGGGAATTGGCCAGGGAAAAAATTAATAGGGGCTGGTTGAGTTCGGGGAGCGGGAAGCGAGGAGCTCCTGAATGTGCTCCCCACGTGGCGGGGCTGATCCTGACCCGGGAAAACGAAAGCATCGCTGCATTTAAACCCCTGCGGAAGGACGGCGATCCCGCTGCCGGGATAATCCCCGCTGCTCGCGTCTCCCGTGGGAAGAGGGGGTGGAGCATCCCTAGGGAGAGGCACGAAGCGTCTCCCCAGCGCTGCCCGCGAGCTCCCAACCCAAATCGCATCAAATCGAGCGAATAAAACCTATCTCAGCAAGCACCTGCTTCCCCTTCCACCTCTTCTCCTCGGGTTATTCCCTGCCCACGAGCTCCGCTCCATCCTTCCCGCTGCCCCTCGAATCAGCCCCTTTCTACGGATGCGTCTCTCACATCATCCCACCCGGAGCAATAAATTAAAGCCGCGTGTCCTGACGGATAACCAGACCTCGCCGTTATCTGAACTGCAGGCTGGGCTTCTAGAAAAAAAAGCCTCTTTTTTTTACCTTTCCCCCCGCCAAATATTAATGGGGGTAATTCAACTGGATTGAAAACTCCGGAGGATGCGCCCTTGGGGCAGCTCGTAGCGGCGGTGGGGGGGTCCCCAAGCTGTTTTGAGGGATGGCGTGGCCGCATCCTGACACCCGGGATGGATAGGTTTAGTTTTCGGGGAGGAAGAGGAAGGTTGGTGGCCAGGAGCAGCCCCAGTGTCCGAGGAGCCATGGGGGTGGCCGTGGTGTGACGCCGGGGCTGTCGCATCCTTTGCTGGCATCCCTGGGTGTGAGGGCAGCGGGGCTGGCCGGAGCGTTCCTTGGGAAATAGGACCCGAGTTCGGTTTTCCCGGAGGACAAAAAGGGTGAAAAATATGGAGAAACTGGGAAAAATTCGTTTAAAATGGGGGGGAAATGGGGAAAAATAGGGAAAAATGGGGGAGGAAAGGGGGAAAAATGGGGGGAAATGGGGAAAAATGGGAAAAAAATGGGGAAAAATGGGGGAGGAAAGGGGGAAAAATGGGGGGGAATGGGGAAAAATGGGAAAAATGGGGAAAAATGGGGGAGGAAAGGGGGAAAAATGGGGGGTAATGGGGCAAAATGGGGAAAAAATGGGGAAGAATGGGGAAAAATGGGGGAAAAAAGGAAAAAAAAGGAAAAAAAGAGCATCCCTCTTTTTCTCTTGCTGGTCCATGGCCGTGAGGCTCAGCAAGGCGCTTTGTGCCGTCACCGACCCCCAACCCTGCCACCCCCCATTGCCCCAGACACCCAAGGCCAGAAGCAAGAATAAAAAAATCCACCACGCTCGGCTCCTTTCGGGCCGATTTGATTTTGGGGGGGGGGGCATCGATGCAGAAAGCGGGGGTTATTTCCCTCTCTCCCCGCCCCGGCCGGTGATGCCGGCAGGGTACCGCAGCCCACCCGCCCGATAGCATCTTTCAATTAACCGGGAAGAAAAGCCGAGCCGTAATCTCGGAGCCAGCTCGGCGGGCGGACGCGACCCGCTTGCCCCCGGACATCGCCGGTGTCTCTTGGGGATGCGAGGACGGGGCTGGGGGGCGAGTTGCAGCCCCCTCCCCAGCTCTGTCAAACCCCATTTTGGGGCTGAGGGATTTTTCAGGGGGGTGTTTGCCCTTTCTCCTCTTTCTGCCGAGGCTCTGACTCACGCCGCCAGGCAGTTTTAATGAGACTCGACGAAGATTAAACCTTAATTCCTGCTCCTTATCAGCTTCCCCTCGTACCCTCCGGTAAATGACAACCGGGAGCTGCCCGGCTCTGTGTTACCGCCCAGATGATGGGGACGAAAGGTGACCGTGACACCGGCTGGGGACCCCGGTGGATGCTTTGCCTCCGTTGCAAGGAGCAGAGGTGTCCCCCCAGCTTGGGAAATAAGTGGGGACCCCCTGTCCCGGTGCTCAACCCCCCCGAAACGCAGCCTGAAATGCTGCTGGAGCAAGACACGAGTTGCGAAGCCACCGTCACTGAGGTCTTCCTTGCCCCCCAGCATCCCGCTACTGGATGCTCTGGCACGGAGGGACCTTGGTGCCACCAAAGGTTGCACCAACGTCCCCATCCCTGTCCTGCTCCTCTCCATCACCTCCATCTCCTCCCCTTGCTCTCTTGTACCGGAACCAGCTCCCATGGACCACAGGGGTGTCTGATCCCTTTTCCCGGTGGGATGAGGGTGGGGGATGCAGGAGGGAAGCGCACGGCCTTGGTCATGTCACTTAATCGCCACCTGCCACTGATGTCGGGAAAGCTGGACAAGACACAAGGGGTTCTTTGGGAACTGGTGTTGCTGCTCCACACCGGGTGGGCTCAGATCCCAGCAATCCCTCCCGGCAGCGACGGCTGAACCCTCCCAAGACAGGGACGGGGCCGGGGGAGCAGCACCCCAAAAATGTCCAGGAGGGGAAACCGGAGTGGGACATCCTCACCCAGCTCGGGTGAGGAGTGTCCTGCTCGGGGGACAGCCGGGGACGTGCTGCCCCGCCACGTCCACCTGCTAAAATAAGCCCCGGCCGGGACTCGTGCCATGAGATAGCCTGGAATAAATTAAACCGGGACACACCGGGTCTGTTTTAGGGGTGAGGACGCAGCTGAGCTCCTTTCCCGAAAGGACAATTTTGGCAGGGAGACCGGGAACATGCGCGTCTGGGAGGGGGGTGAGGGAGGACGAGCTGAGACCGGGCACAGCTCGGTGCAGGTGTAGGGCTCAGCGGTGCCGGGGCTGTCCCAGCTTGACGGATTTTTGTCTCTCCCGCGCCGCAGCCGCTGCCGGTGCCGCCATGAGGGCTGTGCTCTGGGACCTGCTGCTGCTCTGCCTCTTCGCCCGGGCGCGGGGCGACTGCCGGGGGGACTGCCTGCGCTGCGACCGCTACCTCTACCGGGACAGCTTCGACGTCCTTGTAAGTCCCCCTCCACGGGCAGCACCCACGGGTGCTGTGCCAGCCGCGTGCCCCCACGCTGGGTGGGCACCATCCTCCCTGGGTCTGGGTTTGGGGTCTGGGGGGGCTTCGGTGCCAGCGCTCGAGGGGAAGGTGCCACCTGCCGTCACTGTCCCTCCTCCTTGGGCACCCCCCAGGGACACCTCGGGTGGTCCCGAGGGAGGATGCGGACCCCAAATCGGCTGCCAGGAGTGATGGGGACAAGGCTGCGATGGCCCGAGGAGGGTCTCAGGAGGGTCTCAAGACCCCCAGTTCTCCTGCTTGCGAAATCACCGTCCTTACCTGCGCTAACCCCGAGCCCCCCCGGACCCCTACCCCATCCTCCGAGGAGCCACCAAAATCCCCCTCCGAGCCCCATCAGGACGGGGCCGGCTTTGCTTCGGGGGGATCGGGGACCCCACGACCCCTCTCACCCTCTTGATTCGCCTCCAACACCGGGTGGAAGGAGCCACGAACCAGCGGTTTGGGTTTCTTTCCCAGCTCCCAAACCTTGCTTTTCCCCTCCGCCGAGCCGTGGCCGGGCGCTGGCCGGCAGCGTTTCTTTCCCTCCCGCTCCCCCTCCGCCCCCCCGGGATTATCCATCGCCTCCCCCCGCCCGCTCGCCCGTTTATTAGCGATGAGAAATCACGGCGGGTTGAGATGTCCACCCCAAAGGAGCCGGCAGCTCGAGAAGCCCTCAGAGCTGATAAACGTCCCCCCAAAACCGTGGGAGGGGACATCAGAGACTTCCAGGGCTCTGTGGAGATGCTGGAGCCACCCTAGTGCCACCCCCTCGCTGGCAAAGCCTTCTGCAATCGCGCGTCGCTGCCACCAACTTTTGGGGCGTGGTTGCCCTGGTTTCGCCCCAAAATGTTGTTTGGCAGTCTGAAGGAACCAGGACCTCTGAAAGCTCCCCCTCTTCCCGCCTGGTCCTGCTTCTGGAGCTGCATTTTGCTCTGTCTCCCCTGGCCAGCACGCTGGAGAGGAGATGGGATGGTTGGTGGCTCATGGGTCCCATGCAAGGGTGTATCTCAAAGCAAGAGTGGTTTGAACCAAGAACAGAGGAACCCGCGGTCTTTCGAGGCTCAGTTTCAGCTGGAAGAAGCATCGTGGTGGGATTTGATACAACCCTCCACCATCTCCAAAGCAATGGCTGAGCAAGTCCCATCAGCGACGTGGCTGATCCATACTTCAGAGGTAGAAACAGGAGATCCCCCTGAAGTTCCAGGCATGCCTGCACCAGCAACGCAGCTGCCAGAGCAGGACAGGGACCAGCTGATGGAGCTGGTCTTCAAAATGTGGATGAATCACCTACCTCCTGGTCCCCAGAGCCATCCAGGGACCGTGCAAACCCACGGTGGCACCGTTAATCACAGAATCACAGAATAGTAGGGGTTGGAAGGGACCACTGTGGGTCATCTAGTCCAACCCCCCCGCCGAAGCAGGGTCACCTACAGCAGGCTGCACAGGACCTTGTCCAGGCGGGTCTTGAATATCTCCAGAGAAGGAGACTCCACAACCTCCCTGGGCAGCCTGTTCCAGTGCTCCGTCACCCTCAGAGAGAAGAAGTTCCTCCTCATGTTCAGACGGAACTTCCTGTGCCTCAGTTTGTGCCCATTACCCCTTGTCCTGTCACTGGGCACCACTGAAAAGAGCTTGGCCCCATCCTCCTGACACCCACCCTTCAGATATTTGTAGGCATTTATAAGGAATGCCAACTGAAGATCAGAAGGAGCCTCTCCAGGTAGTTTTGGCACTGAACGTGGAGGAGCATTGGCTGGGACTTGCTGAGGACTCCCAAAACACTGCGAGAAGAAGTAATTTCCATGTGAATTAAGACCACAGCATGGGAGCCGAGGACCCTGGGATGTTCCTGGGGTGGCTTTGTGGATGAGCAATAGGACCACCGATGGTCTTCAGCCTAATGCCTAGGGTAATTCCTCTTGAAGCCTCTTTGCTGGTGCTCATCAGAGCTGTTACCTGCATGTGATCCACCACCTTTCGTCTCCAACGTGGGGCACTGGCAGGGCACTGTCCATCAGCCACAGACCCCGCCGAAGCCTTGGAGATCCCAGGACAGGATCTTGGCTCAGCACAGGATGCCCTCGGTGCGTCCACAAGGACCCTCGTAGGTGTCCCGGCGTACAAGACCCTCGTCACCATCTCGCTTTGGGACAGCTTTTTTTTTCTTTTTCTTTTTTGTCTGAAGAGCCTGGCTGCCCTCAAGGGTGGAAACGGCCAATTGCTGCAGAACCACGTGCTTGAGCTGCAGCCCCGAGACACCACGCTGGGACTTGTAGCACCTCTCACGTGGTGAAGTCAACGAACCCATGGTGAAGAGAGTCTTTGCAAGGGTTCTGATCTTGCAGACGGCCTGTAGCCATGAGACACACCAACGTACTTCAACATGGGGTCCCTGGTTGGTTTTAAGCATTTGAAAGGGCCCACCATGAAGCTGACGCTGGGCTGGAGACCCTTCAACATGAGGGAAGACAACCCTTCCATTCTGGGCCCTCCAGCGCTGGTTTCTTCCGGTATTTATTTAATTTGGTTCTTCGACACTTTTCTCCTGGATGGTTTCCCCTGGGTTTTGGTGTTACCGGCTATCACCCCACAGCCCCTGTCTGTGTCCTGCCTTGGTGGATGAGGCCTCTTGGAAAGGGCTGAGACACAAATGCGGTGGGATGCATCCACGGGTGCTGAGGAAGCCCGATGGCACCTCTTGATGAGGCTGCTCTTGATGGGCCTTTGAAGGGACGTGGCAATCGGGGTGGGTTCCTGGGAGGAGGCAGATGCCACACCTGGCTTTGAGGAAGGCATGAAGGAGGATCTGGGAAGCTATGGGCTGGTTGGCCTTATCTCAAGCCTCAGGGAGATGATGGAGCGCATCACCCTGCAAAGCATTTCCAAATGTGTGAAGCACAAGAAGGTCATCGGGAGCAGCCAGCGTGGATTTATGAAGGGGAAATTGTGCTTGACCAGCCTGATAGCTTCCTGCAGTGAGACAACCAGCTTGTCCTGACTTTCATCAGGCTTTGACGTTGTCTCCCGTGACATCCTCGTAGACAAGCTGCTGAAGCACAGAGTAGATAAATGGGCAGTGACGTGGACTGAAACCTGGGGGACCTCAACATCTTCATTAATGACCGGAACGACGTGCCAGTCACACCCTCAGCAGTTAGCAGATGATGCGGAGTTGGGAGGTGTGGATGGTGGACCACAGGGTGGTGCTGCCATCCAGAGGAACCTCGCTGAGCTGGAGAAATGGGCTGGTAGGAAGTTCACTGAGGAGAAGAGCAAAGTCCCGTCCCTGGGGACGAACAACCCCAGGCACCAGGACATGCCATGGGCACACACCAGAGCTCCCTTCCCACCTCCGCTGTCCAGTGACTTGGTGATTTTTTGGGCTCGTGCCTGGCTGAAGGACCCAGCAGCGTGGAGCATGGGATGGTGGGACCGGAGCATGGATGTCAGTGGAGAAGTGCAGAGCATGTCCAGCGCAGAGCAGAGCCTGTCTAGGGACGGTCAGGAGAGGGGTGCTGAGCAGCTGCCATGGCTCCCCAGCATCTCCACCACCTCCAAGAGCCCAGGAACGGGTTTTGGGAGGGGACACCTCGCCGAATGAGCCCAGGCAAGGGCTGATGAGCTGCTGGCACCTTTCCATGGGCGTCTTCCAGCACGTTGAGTGGCTGGAAGTGGGGGGATGCCCGAGCACCCAGCGTTTGGGGTACACCCAAACCCCATCCGACGCCCACCCCCGTGTCTCTCGCGCAGATCTGCATCCTGGAGTGCGAAGGCGAAGCCGTGCCGCGGGCCACCTGGGAGCTGTGCGCCGCCGCCGGCCGAGCCGCCCCGTGGCCCCGCGACCTCCAGGACGCCGGCGATCCCTGGTACGGCGCGGTGCCGGCGGTGCCGGCCAGCCCGCTGCAGGTAAGCGAGCTGCTGCGGCGCCGGGAAACCGAAGACGAAGGCGTCGAAGCGGCGCCGGGCGCCGTCCCGCAGCCACCCGAGGACATTTCCCGACGACTCGGCGGTTTCCCGTGGGGGACGCACGGCTCGCGGCCGGCGCCGACGGCCAGGGGGGTACAGAAGCGGTACGGGGGCTTCATCGGGGTCCGCAAGTCGGCGAGGAAGTGGAACAACCAGAAGAGGTTTAGCGAGTTCCTGAAGCAGTACCTGGGCATGTCGCCCCGCTCCAGTGAGTACGACATTGCCGGCGGCATCAGCGAGCACAACGAGATCTAACGGAGACCCCCGCGCCGCCCGGCGAGCGCCGCCACGGCCAAAAAAGTCAACCCTCTACCCCGCCACACCACATGTCCATAGGCGCAAAGTAAAAAAGGGGGGGCAAAAAAACCATCAAAAAAAATCGGGGAATGGCTGGAAAATATCGACTCGGGGGGTCGGGGAGGGGTGCTGGGAGTGGCCGCCGGCACCTCGGCCGTCCGCAGGGCGCGCGGGGAAAGGCCCTTTTGCCGGCAGCCCCTCCCCGGCCCGGGGAGGGTGGGTGAAAGGGTTTCATCCTCGACGCCAAATAGGTCTGGAGGATGGGTCGGTCCCCCCAAAAGCAGGGGGGGGAAAAAAAGGGGAAATTTTAAAAAATTAATTTTAAAAATTTTAAAATTCTAAATTTTGTAAAAGGAAAAGTTTTAAAAAATAAAAGATATTTTGAAATTTTGAAATTTTGAAATTAAATTGAATTAAGAGAAAATTAAGAAGAAATTAAGATAAAATAAAATAAATTGAAATTAAAGAGTAAATAATAAAACAAAATAAAAATAAAAATTTAAATTTAAATGAAATTAAATTAAATTTAAAATTTAATTACTTAAAAAATAAAAATTAAAATAAAATAAAATAAAATAAAATAAAATAAAATAAAATAAAATAAAATAAAATAAAATAAAATAAAATAAAGTAAAATAAAATGGCGGAACCTTCTCCTCTCAGAAATTCAAGAATTCCTCCCCAAACCCTCCAGCTTCCCCTCCCCGCATCGAGCAGCGCGTTCACCCCGCGCTGTCGCTCCCCGGGGACCGGCGTCCCCCCCCCCGCCACCGGCTCCAGGCCGGGATGCTGGGAACCCCCAGCCCCTCCACCCCGCAGCGACCCATCCCCAACCCCCCCCCCATTTACAATTTGGGAGAATTTTAAATTTTTTTCCCCTTTCCCCCCCCTCCCCTGTTCTTTTTCCTTTGATTTCTTCCCCGGGTGGCGCCTCCCTAAATTAGGGGCCGCACCCCCAGCCCCACGAGAGAGCCCCCCGCTCCCTCCGCTCTCGGCTCAGCTGCTTTTTTTAATTTTTCCTTCTTTTTCTTTTTCCTTCTTTTTTTTTTTTTAATTTCCCTCTTTCTTTTCTTTATGATTTTTTATTTCTTTCTTTTGTCTATTTTTTTTTTTATTTTTTTTTTATAGCGTTCCGGCACCGCATCCCAGCACCTTCCGCCAGGCACAGGCAAAATTAAACCCTGCTCCTGCCCGCCCCAGCAGCCTCCGCCCGCTCGCTGCCGGACCCCAAAGCGCTTCCGACTCGCACGCGTTCACATCTCACTTTGCTCTTCACCCTCTAAGCCAGATTTAAACCAGGACCCGAGGAATTCCGGCCGGCGACGGGAGTCAGATGCCGCGGGGAGGGGAGGGCGAGGGCCGTGGGGGAGCGGGCGGAAAGCTAAACAAAATAAGGAAAAAATGAGATTTTTGAAAAAAAAAAAAAAAAAAGGGAAAAAAAAAAAGAGAAAAAATTGGATTTTTGGGGTTTTTTTTTTTTTGAGTCGGCCACTGGATCCAGCGGGAAGTCAGACCCCAGCCCCAGTGCCTACCCCGGCAGCGCTCGGCGGCCCCGGCCGGGGCTTTCGGCTTCCCACCGAATTGATTTCCAACATTTGGGATTGGGGGTGCCCAGGGGTCGCATCCCACCGCGGCTCCGTCCTGCCCCAGCGCCCAGAAACCACCTGGAAATTGATTTTTTTTCCCAATTCCCCCCCCCCCCCTTTTTTTTTTTTGTAATTTTTTTTTAAATTTCCTTTTATTTTCTGTATTTCCCTCGAAGTTCGGTAAAGCCTCCGGGGTTGACTTCTTTGCTCAGCAATACAAACTGTGCGCGTTTTCGTTGCGTCTCCCCCCACCCCCCGGCATGCATCGCGCCCCAGGACCCGCGCCGGGATGCGGGGTGGGGGGGTTTTGGGGGTCCCCCCCCCACCGCGTCGCTCCCAGGAGGATCGTCGGAGCCGGTTGATTCTCCCGCCGAATTCGCCACCCAAAAAGCCCGGGAGAGCCTTTCGCCCGCCGCGCCGCCCTTCGTAAAAAACACCCAAACAAATTAAAATAAAAATAATACGATAACCCCCCCCGCGGAACAACAACAAAAAAAATAGAAAAAAAAAAAAAAAGAAAAAAATCCCAAATCTTGTTCTTTTTAATTGTTTCATACAAAGATTTCTCCATTAAACTTGTACATAGCAAAAGGATTAATAAATTAGTTTACTGTTTCTACGATATTATTGCGACTGGCGACCGTCACTTGGGTCAACGCTTGCAGAGCTGCCCCCCCCCCCCTCCACCCCCCCTCCCGCCGGGGGGTGATGGGATCCCCCCGCTCAGCTGGGGGCAACGGTTTAGGGGAAAAAAAAAGGGAGATTTTTGTCAATTTGCAAGGTTTCCAGAGCGGCGGCTTTGGGGGGAGAAGTCTCCCCTTGCGTGGGCTGTTGCAGAGCTGTGGGGGGGGCGGGGGGGGCGGTGCTGGTGCGCCCGTGCAACGTGTGGATGATCTGGGGGAAAAAAAAGGGATTTTAGGGTTCAACAGAGAGAAGGGGAATTTCTGCCTGGCTCCGTTCCAGGGGGTAAGGACGGCTCCGGTGCCCGCAGCCCCCCAGCTCCCTGCTGGATACTGGGGGGTTCACCGGATTCTGGAGCCCCCCAGGGTTTGGGGAGCGGAGCGGTGGCGTTTTTGGCATCGCCATGGAAACGGTGCCGGTGGAGGGGTAGGGACGCGTGGTGGCCAGGCCCAGTGTCCCCAGTTGGATCCCAGTTTGCAAGCGCCGGGCTCCAGTTGAACCAGCTCCAGGCCGAGAGGCGACTTCCCCAGCCTTTTTTTTTTTTGAGTTAACAAGAAAGAAACGAGGGTTGGCGATTAAAAAATTAATTGAGGGAGGACTCTGGGGGGTTCGCGTCGCCGGCGGGGAGCAGAGGTCCCCCAGCTCCGCGGTGGGACGGCTGCAGCGCGGGAACGCGGGGAATCGCATCAATTTGGCGCTCCCAGGACGCAATTTTTCAGAGTGTTTTTCTCTCCCCCTCTCCCTTTCACCGCGCAGGGGAGGCACCGCTCCCCTCTGTACCCCGCTTCCCCTTTTTTCCCCTGTTTCACCTCAACATGCATTAAAAAAAAAAATAAAATATAAAATTATCCAGGTTTTTCCATCAAAAGAGAACTTCTCAGCTGGACTGGCCGCAAAGGAGGGCTCCGGGCCGTGAAGCTCGGCATAGCCCCCCACCGCAGGACAGCGATGAAAAACCCGCCACGTTTCGCACGTATTGACCCCCCCTTTGCGGCTTCCAGGTTAAAAACTTGATGAATTTGGGGTTTTTTAGGGGAAAAAGCCCAAGAAGCAGAGGACAGGCACGGCCGGCGGCGGGAGCGGCGCAGCCATCGCCGGGCAGACGCTGCTATCTAGTGGTGCCAGGAACCATCGTGCCAAGGGGCTCCCCAGCACAGACCGGTGGGTCGGGGGGCGAGCAGGCACAAGCAGCGCGGAAAGCGGCCCCACACCCAGGACCCCCACGACACAGGGGGACCCCATGACACAGGGGGACCCTCACGACACGGGGGGACCCTCACGACACGGGGTACAACGACAAGGCAGAGCCAGCGAGCTACCAGGCAACTTTTCTTTGTTTATTTCTTATAAAATATATTTCATATCGCTGCTGTAAAAATTACATTTCACATTTTTAACTTTTTTTTCTTTTTCCTCTTTTTGTTATTTTGTTTTGTTTTTCTTTAACAATAAAAATAATACTTGGAAGACAGCTGAGAAAAGCTCCAACAAGACAAAAAATTCACTTGGCACGGCTGGGCACTGGTGGCCCCGCGGTGCCCAGTGTCCCCAACCCTTCCCCCCTGACACCCCTGCGGGGTCACCCTGTGCCCAACCGACTTCGCTCTGCCTCTCGGGGTGCCACCACCCCAGCCAGCAGCGGGGCGGGCAGCGTCCCGGCCGGAGAGGGGGGAGCAGCCCCTATTAATTAGTGCCCAATTAAAAGGTTCCTATATACATACATACACGCGCTCCGGGAGACAGCCAGGTGCATAAGGGGAAACTCTCCAGGCAGGATTGGTGCGTCGGGGGCCAGAATTTGAGACTAGCGAGACTCAAGCGCCGGGAGGAAAAGTCCAACGGTTGGGAGGTGGCTGCAAGCAGGTTAAAAAACAACAGGAAAGGGAAATAATACGGGGAAAAAAAAAATATACATATATCCAGCGCCAGCCAACCCGATGGACAAGGTGGAAGCCTGCTGTCCTTTCTGCAAAAACACGAGAAGGTTTTTCTGTTTTGAAGTGTTAAATTTCCAAAATGCTCCCAAACCAAAAGGGAAAAAAAAACCCAATGCACCCTGCACCAGTTTCTCCATTAAAAATAAAAAAAAAACAGCAGAAAAGAGCCATGAGCAGGACAGTTCTGTCCGGTCAAGTCCGTACCGCAGAAGCCCTCGGAAGCGCAGCCGTGCGCCCCCGTAAAACACCACAAAGCACGACGCAATCCCCGCCAGCTGCCGGGCGGGAGCGGCGGTGGGGCTGGGGGGCAGCGTCCCCCGAATCTGCTGCGGGGGTCCCGCCAGCCCCCTCGTCTCATCTGAGGACGCTGCACGTCGCACGCGCCTGCTTGTTCCGGAGCCACTGACACCACCTTCCTTTTTATATATATAATTTTTTAAAAAACCTCATCTTTAACAGAAAAGCAGAAACATAATTTTCGTTTTATTTTCTGGACACCTGAGCTCCCGCCAGTGAAAAACCCGATCTCTGCGGCAGAGCTGTGCCAGGAAGGGCCGGGGCCTCCGACGCCGCACCCCGGTGCCGACCCCACATGACTTGGTCTGACATTTCCTGAGTGATTTTACCGGGAGCCGAGTCGCGTCTGGCCAGTGCCGGTGAGGATCCGGCTCTGCCCAACACCATTTGGGGCAGAAAGGGCATAAAAAGCAAGAATTATTATCTCCGTCCCTGCCTGGGTCTCTCCGAGTCGAGGGCGCAAAGGCACAAGGTCTGAGGAAAGCACAAATTCACCCCTTTTCTTTCTTTCTTCCTCCCATGCTCTCACCACCGCTTCGAGCCCCATTTTTAAAAAATTAGTTGGAAAAGGAGAGTGGCAGCGAGGTGCTGTGTGGGACTTCCCAAAGCGCCACCAGCGTCTCCGGCATCGCCGACAACCTGCCCGCACCCCGACATCGCAGGGCCCTTCCCCGGAAGGACAAAGATGGGGAGATCTGTGAGGCGACGCAGGACAGGCAACGCCATTCAAACGCTGGGGGTCAGACAGTGGCAAAGGCGTGGGGGCCTTTTTTTTATAAAAAAAAATGACCTATTTTGGAGCAGTGCAACAACCCCACCACGCAACAAACTGTCACCAGAGCAGCAACCTGCAACGCACTTCGGAAAAGTCACTCTTGCCATCAACCGCTCCGCCCGGGAACGTGCGAAGCATCCCCGACGCCAGCGGGATTGGGAAAGGCTTTTCCCGATGTTTCGCTCCCAGCACCACGCTCCAGCAGCGCTGGGAGCCCGAGCGAGCGGCTCCTGAGGAGCAAAACCTCTGCTTTTCCCGGGATCTGTAACCCCACAGGGTCGCGCCCTGCCTGGGGAGTTTTGCTCCTGCTTTCCAGTGATTAAATTTTGCACCCACCAGTTGGGAGACTGGAGAGAAGATCAGGCTGCGGGATGATATACTGTTTATACGTACAAAATTACAAACGACAACAAAAAAAAAATACCCAAACACGTCGACGAGCACCAGTAACACGTATCTACGTATCCCAACACTTCGCCTGCCCTTCGCCTTCAACAACGGGGCTCACGGCCACCCGGGAGCAAGCAGTATCCGACTCTCCCAGTCACTTGATTCGCTTTTATAAATGAAGCCGAGTCTGAGCGCAGAGTCCTCAAAACCACCCTGTGCTTAACACGCAGGGATTGCTCTCGCCTCGACCGCTGCAGGTTAGGGCCTATGATTATCAAAAATACAGCAAAAAAAATACTACAAACCCAAATGGCTGCCCGCCCCAGCGAGGGGAGAAAGCTGACCGGGCAATGCAGCTCGCCGGGCACACACAGCCCGGCCTGACGCTGAGCGCGACGCTCTGCCAGCGATGCTGGGGTGAGGTGCGAGAGCCGCGGCAGTGCCAGGAAACCAGCGGAAATTTGGGTTGGGTGAATCTGTATTTTAAGGGATGGAAGTCAGAAAACTGACTCCCACCAGGCTCAGTGGGACGCAAAAGCAAATATCAAAGTGTTTTGCTGAACTGAGGCCATACAGTGATGCTGAGGGAAAGCCCTTCCCAGTGCTCCCAGCTGCCTTTACTGGTGGAATCATTAAATAAAAAAATTAAGTTGCTCAGCCTAGTTTTGAAAGACAGGGCAAGGGCCACAACATAGGTTTTCACGGACCTAAGCAGACTTACAAAGCCTAAAACAAGAAGGAACACCAGGTTTTGCCTTAAAAATTCTCACTTTTCCTGATTAAAACATTTTGGGTGTTTGCTTTCCCCCCCAAATGCCTCCAAAAACGACGCTCTGGAACCGACTGGAGCCACACACAGGCTCCAGCTACCGGTGTGACGTGACACGAGCGAAAACCACATCCAGGCTGGGAGAGAACCCTCCAACTCCTGCCCCGAGAACTGCTCCTGCCTTGCTTGCAGCAGCCCGACAGCGTTTCTTTTTTAAAGCTATAGTTGTACCGATCCCCTCCCTTAAAGGATACAAGGGATTTGCACTTTCTAGGTAGTCAAAAGACACGGGAAGCTGCCTCAGTGCCTCACCCCAGCCATGCTGCGAGAGTTTGGGAGATTTTAGGGCTGATCTGGGGAATGCGGGAAGCTCTTTGGTCCCCAGATCGCCTACAGTCTCCCCCGAACCCCAAGGAACCAGCTTCCTTCCCTCCCAGTCCCAGCTTTTACCGTACAAAGGGAGATAATTCTTCAGGTTTTTTTAAAAAAAAAAAAAGTTGGAAAAAGGTTTTTTTAAAAAAGAGCAAACCCAGCAGATGTACAATATACAGGAGGAATTTACACGCAGCTCTGGAGGTGTCTTCTGGGGTGACAGGAGCTACCTCCAAGGTCCCTGGTTGCAGCAGTGAGGGACTCCGGTGCTCCGCGGGCAGGAGCAGGGGAGGGACGCGGCACCGCGGTGCTGCGCTCAGTCCAGGAAGCGCTGGCAGGCTTTTTTCCACCGGCAGGCCGTGCACCACTGGTCCCGGTGCTCGATGCCGTACACCTTACGGCACTTCTTGGCTTCACCGCGGACTTTCCTGCAAAAGGGAGAAAAGAACAAATATTTATCCGCTCGTCGCAGAACTTCGGTCACGTACCTAAGGGAAAGGCTCCGTAACCACGGCTGAGCAGCGCCATGCTGCGTCTCTGCGGAGATGCAGGAGGGCACGCTGTTTGCCGACAGGCTCCTGCTCTGCTCCCCCGTGGCCGGTGGGACCCTCACCTGGTGCCGATGGACACCCTGGGCGGCGAGGCGACGATCAGGTGGGACTTGAGCATTGGTGTCGGTGGCTGGGGTTCGCTGAAGCTGAGCGACCGGCTCCTCACCTGCGGGGAATCGGGTGTCAAAGGGGATGGGGGACGGCACGGTGTCCCCACCCCGAGCACTGCGATGGGGCAGGGGGAGACACGGCTGCCCCCAGCCCACAAACTCAGATGTTTAAATTGGGGAGTGAGCAAGCGGAGACAAAGTCCCCTCAGCTCCCAGCCCAACCCCACACCCCAAAAGGATGAAGGGGAAACGCATGCTGGACTCACCGGTGACAGGGATGGGAGAGTCGAGGTGGCAGTGGCCCAGCTGATGCTGGTGAAGATGTGGGGGGACACTGGAATTTGGATCGAGGGCAATGCCTGTGGCAGAAAAGAGGGGTCAGCATTAGCCCCGGGGTCCCCCTGTTTCCACGTGCCGCCCCACAAGCATTCACCCCCCTACAAAGACCAGCCTGGAGTACCCACAAACTGGTAGCACTGGGGGGGGGAACCCCCGCGCAACCCCGCCTCCAGCATCGGATCCTGCTAACGCAGGGCATGGCACACGCGCCGTGTCACCCTACAGCCGGGGCACAGCAGCTTCTTCACTCCCGCAACTGCTTTTGGACGCAACACCAGACCACGTGCACCATCCTGGTTCATACGTTCGTATTTTGCACGTATTTACACAGGCTCTCTGCTTTTAGATGATGTTGTGTCCGTTCCCTGAGGTTGGAATGGATACACAACGCAGCTTATGGATCTATACACCCTGCCCCTGCACTAGCTTGCAGCTCCAGAGCAGCGCTCGGCTCTCAGGCAGCCCCTGGGACAAGGGCCACTGGCCCAGGGTGCCACCCGGGGCCACCGCTCCAAGTCCCCAGGTTTGACCTGGACAGGTTTAACCAGGTTTGACCTGGACAGGCTGGAAAGTTGGGCAGAGAGGAACCTGATGAGGTTCAACAACGGGAAGTGGAGGGTCCTGCACCTGGGGAGGAACAACCCCAGGCATCAGTACAGGCTTGGGGCTGACCTGCTGGAGAGCAGCTCTGCGGAGAGGGACCTGGGTGTCCTGGTGGATGACAAGGTGACCATGAGCCAGCAGTGTGCCCTGCGTGCCAAGAAGGCCAATGGGATCCTGGGGTGCATTAGGAGGAGTGTGGCCAGCAGGTCGAGGGAGGTTCTCCTTCCCCTCTACACTGCCCTGGGGAGGCCCCATCTGCAGTACTGTGTCCAGTGCTGGGCTCCCCAGTTCAAGAAAGATGAGGAGCTACTGGAGAGAGTCCAGCGCAGGGCTACGAGGATGAGGAGGGGACTGGAGCATCTCTCCTGCGAGGAGAGGCTGAGGGAGCTGAGCTTGTTCAGCCTGGAGAAGAGAAGGCTGAGAGGGGACCTTAGAAATGCCTCTAAATATCTGCAGGGTGGGGGTCAGGAGGACGGGGCCAGACTCTTTCCAGTGGTGCCCAGCAACAGGACAAGGGGCAACGGGCACAAACTGAAGCCTGGCAAGTTCCAGCTGAACCCGAGGAAGAACTTCTTCCCTCTGAGGGTGACGGAGCCCTGGCCCAGGCTGCCTAGGGAGGTTGTGGAGTCTCCTTCTCTGGAGATATTCAAGACCCGCCTGGACAAGGTCCTGTGCCCCCTGCTCTGGGTGACCCTGCTACGGCAGGGGGTTGGACTGGATGACCCACAGAGGTCCCTTCCAACCCCTACCATTCTGTGATTCTGTTTCCCGCGCCCCAGCACACGTGCAGCGGAGACACGCAGGATCCGGCGCGGCTGCATTCCAGAAGGGCGTGTTGCATACCAGTACGGGGTAATTGCAGGGTAGCAGAGGCCGGCAGCTCCACGCCAGCCTGTGAACGGCCACAGCAGAAGCACACGAGCCCCTCAGCCAGGCATTAACGAAGCCGGTTGCTCAGGGGCTGAAGGGCAGCCAGGGAGGGGACGTTGCCCCACCGGCACCAAAGCCTCTCCGTGCTGTGAGGGTGGCAATGAAACGTCCTTGCCGCAGCGGGACCTTGCGGAGCAAAGCAGACCACAACCTGCCCTTCGGGAGGCGACTCAGCCCCGGGAGGTGCCACCAGCTCACCTGGTAGGCATGATCAGCCTGGATGTGCCAGAAGGAGCTGGGGGCAGACTGGCTCAGGGCACTGCTAGCCAGGGCGGGCTCCAGCACCGGCTGCTCCACCAGCAGCGCCTCCGGCTTTGCCAGGGCTTGCTGGATGATGATGGGGGCGGACACGGACGTGGGGCTGGTGGCGGCAGCTGCCTCCGGCACCGGCTCTTCCTTCACCTGCACTTCGGTGTAGTAGAAATCCTCCTCCCGCTTCCGCTGGTCAGAGTCTGTACCGTCCCTGCCGGGGAGGAAAGGGTGACCACAGTGAAAGGCGGTCCTGTTTCCATCAAGGTCAGCAGCCCCCCGACTTCCTCGGGGAAAAGTGATCTCGCCCTCCGGGGCAGAGCAGCTCTGCTCCCAGGCTCCAAAGCATCACATTAGCTGTGATCAGCAACAGCCACTGCCTCCGCACCAGCACTTTGCGCTTCCAGAGAAGATCGATACCTCTTCCAGATCCTTTAAAAACGCCGGCACATTGACCAGGCACCACTGAAAATCCTCTGCTCATGTCTAATCAAGTTCATTCAGCACAGCTGCAACTGAAGCCCTGCGGTTCACCCAGCAGGAAACAGCCTCTGAAGTCTTTTTTATTATTTTCCCAGTGCTTTTATCCAGCACTGGATGGCAGTCCAGCGCTGCCCACGGCATCACGGCCCTTTCTGTCCTCGCCTTTCCCAGAGCATTCGCTTTTGCAAGGGAAGAGGAGAAAAACACACACCAGAAAACATGGACAAAAGCACGAGAAAACTGAGGGTGGGTGAGAAGTGCAATGGGGCCACAGGAGGAGAGGGCAGCAAAGCTGACCCCCCCCAACCTCACCACTTTGTATTTTCGGGGGAATTCCCAGGAGATCAGAACACCAAAGCAAAGCAAACTGCCAAAGGGGTGGTTGCCGCTGGGACGGCAGGCGCGTGCCCGTGCCAGACCCCACGGCCAAGCTGGAGCTGGCTGCCACCGCAGCAGGCGCTGCTTTCAGGCTGCCAGCCCTTGCGAAACCCAGCTGGGCTGGTGCTTTTCTGCCCCTGCCCAGGGGCCCAGGGCTCGCGTGCAAACTGAACTCCCCCCACTGCAAAATGCACGCCCGAGCTGGGCCGCCCCGAAGCCCAAATGGGGCTCCCGTGACTCCCTGAAAGCTCCCTGGAGGTGGGGACGCACAAAACAGTGGCTTCGGTGACACAGACTGCTGGCTGAGAACTGCCAAGCTCAGTGCTCACAGGCCAGTAGCTCTGATATTGGGGCTACGCAGCAGCACGGCGCTCAGCTTTGGCGTCAGGCAGGGGCTGAGGAGGTGAAACCTTCGCCTTACCCGAGGTGCTGGGTCTTGACGTGTCGCTTGATGCCGACGATGGAACGCAGGACCTTGCCGCAGCTCGGCCACAGGCACTTGTACATCACCTTCACCGAGTTCTGGTGGAGAGATGGCCCGTGTCACCCCTGTCCGCTGGCAGCGTCCCCTCCACAGGACACCAGCTCAGCTCCAGCCACCCCGCCAGTGCCGGGAACACCCCCTACGCCACGGCAGTGGTACCTTTCTCTTGCGTGGAGCCGGTTCGTCAAGGAGAAAGGGGTCAGAGTCGGTCTCGAAGCCGTCGTCCACCTGGAGGGAGCTCAGGGCCTCGCTGGAGTACTTGGGGCTGCCCGCGGGGTGGGGGGGCGAAGGGGTGGAGATGTCACTGCCCCCGCTCCAGTGCCCACTGGTGGTGCTGCTGCCGCTGTCCGAGACGTCACCGCTCTCCTTCCAGGGATCGCACGCCGCTCGCGAGGCTGCGGGGAGGGGACATGCGCTGCCACCGTCAGTGTGGGGCCAACCGAACCCCTCCGGGCAGAGACCAGCCCTGAGGCTGGACAACCCGCAACAGCCTCTATTTATTTATTTATTTCTCTTAAAACTTGGCAAGGTGAAGCCTCTCCACCTTTGCTCAGTGCCAGCTCCCAATTATCGGTCATTTTTCCCTCTTTCCCCCTCCCCATCTTCCTTGGCACAAGTGCAATCCCGTGGGCACAGCCGGCACACGGCGAGCAGCCAGCACCGACCAGGGCACGCACATTTCCCACGGCTCCAGGCTGCTATTTTTATCCCTCCGGCTGCATTTGACTCCTCGGGAATGAAACTGCCTCTAAAAAAAGAGAAGCGACCAGGCGGTGCTCCCCATCCCGGGACTCCTGTGCGGGGCTCCCCGGCCCCCCGGGACTGCTACGGAGAGCAGGGTTACCCCCACGGTGCTGCCAGGGGCGTCCCGGCCTTCTCGGCCCCAGTCAGTGCCAGCACCCACGGGCTCCACCACGACCCTGGTGCTGCTGCCCGGCCACCTCCAGCCCAGCACGGTCCCTGTTCAGCACCCAGCAAAGCACCTCTGCAGCGAGCGAGAGCCCTGGCACCGAGATCCAAACGGCACAGCACATTTCTCCACATCTCCTTTTGTTTCAGATTTTGGGTTTTTTTTTTTAACAAATCTATATGAATACTTCAAATGTTCACTCACGGGGGATGCTGCTCTCGCCAGCAGGAGGGCTCTGCACCACGGGGCTGCAGGAGAGGCTCGTCAACACCATGGCTGCCACCATCTCATCCATCTCCACAGCGGCATCGGCTTTCCTGCAGCGCGAGGGGAGAGATGTGAAACTTGCGTGGAAAGAAAGCAGAGAAAGAGCCCGGGTATGAGCTGGGGAGTCACCAGGCATCCAAAGGGCAGCACAACCTGCAGCAGCAGCACAGGTTTCCCCCCCCCACCTTCCTCCATAAACTCTTGAGTCATTCTTAAGCCACTGGATGTTTTCTCCCCATTTACAGGAAAAAAAATTAGAAATCCCCTTAATCCTAAATCAAACCACCCTCTGCATAATCCCACGCTGGGAGGGCAGACACATCTCCAGCATCACCGCTCTCTCTGTTGGTGTAAAACCAAGCGCGAGTGTTGCCAGAGCCGCCAAGAGCCCCTCTCCCGCCCGAGCGAGACACCACCACCCAAAGGCACACACCTCTTGGGTACATCGATATTGCTGGACACGGATCTCTGCAGCGCCTCAGCAGGGCCAGGACCACCAGCTGCGGGTAGGGCGGGGGGCTGGAGCGTGGCCGGCTGCACATCCTGCACCCTCCAGCAGGCCTGAAAGCCCTGCTCTGGCAGCAGCACCTTCGCCTTGTCACTCAGCAGGTTGTGCTGCTCCACAAGGCTGGCGTGCTCCTGCCCGCTGTAGGTGACGAGGACCTGGAAACGGCACAAGGGGCGGTTTGTCAGTGCCACCCGCCGCTCCCGGGGATGTCCTGCTGCAGCACACACAAGCCTTTGCTTGCCGCAGGATCCCCTCTCCTCCTCCCGCAGCGGAGGGGGGCACAGAAGGGCTTGAGGACAAAGGCAGAGCCTGTCCTGAAGGGCTTGGACTTCAAACTGCTGTCACAGCAAACTCAAGGGGTGGCCAGGGTTCATCCCACCCCACCACCAAGGGACGTGCTCTTCCCAGGCACAAGCTTGACTCTGGCAATCCCAAATTGAGGGACTTCCTCAGCCGGTATCGGCCACCTCCCTGAGTGTCATGACTTTGGGCGGACTTTTCTCCAACGAATTTGTCTGTTTTGGCTTTGTTCTCACGCCACCCTGCTGCAAGGACTGCCATAATTATTACACACCCTGGCAAAATACATAGATAAAAAGATTAAAATCCGGAGGGGGCCAGGGGAACAGATGTTTCCTGGCCGAAGTGATCCTGAGCTCGCACCTTGGCTCCTGCAGTCCCAGCTCCTTCAGACAGGGGAAGGAGATGTGCAGACCTCACCTCCTCCTTCACTGCGTCCCAACTCCTTCTGATGGGCAGCTTTCCACCACTACCACCATGAGCCTATTTCTGTTAATGGAAATGTATCTGTGTCAAAAGACTCTACGTGTGTCTCTGGCTATTTATAGGAACAGGAACATCTCTTTATGGAAGGGCCACGGGTGTCATACCAAGAAGCCGATATGGGATGGGCACGTGCACCCACACCCTGACCGGGGAGGAACCTGCGAGACCCTCTCAGGTGGGACCTTGGGCAGAAACACCGCAGTGAAAAAAGCCACCCACGGGAATACCAGGGTTAATGGGATCTGCGCAAGGATCAGGACACAGGAGACCCTGACCCTGCTCTCTGAAAACACGGAGCAAGGCCTCTCCATCAAACACACCGGCCGTCCCCTGAACCGCGCATGGCACAAGGAGCTGACATCTCCTTCAGCTTTGCACAGCCGCCGGCACAGGTCCCAGCAGTCGCTATTGTTATGCTGTTCCCAGCAGCAAAGCAAGCAAAATCCTCCACAGCAGAGCATGTAGGAGAAAACAACTCTCGCTGTCCTGTGGTTAACAAACATGGGGCAGGAGGAGCCAGAAAACTGAACAGGGGCCTTATTTACACTCCATTTCACAAGCTCTGCCCAGAAAAGGGTTTACAGTTCTGCAGGTAGCAGCCAAGAAACGGGCTCTACGTCAGCAGCTCACGGCTCCCCTCGGACAGTGTTCCTTGGCCAGGCATTAACAGGAACCATTTCGCAGGGACTGAGAACGAGCGCTGTGCCCTGCCCCAGGCAGCATCCCAGCCAAGGCACGGCCCTCCTAAGCATCAGGAGCCCGGGGCACAAGAAACAGCAGGGTCCGGCAGGTCTAGATGTCCTTTCTGGATGAACCATCGCACCTCATTTTTCCCTAAGAGATTCTTCACCACCTATGTCCACACCACCAACCCTCAACCCCGCAGCAAAAAGCTGCTGCAGGCTGAGCTCTGAAGCCTGAGCCACGAGGCTCACGGCCACCGTGACTAGGCTGCGGGGCTCCTTGCCACTTGCCTTCAGATGTTAACGTGGGTTATGCGGAGACAGGACAAGTTCATGGAAGACAAGTCCACCAGGAGTCACTACATGTACAGAAACCATCTCCCTTAGCCTCAAACCATTGGAGAACACTGGAGGGAAGCGTCAGGTCTTCTTACCCTCTTCTCTGGAGACTCGCTTTTGGCTAGGACCAGAGACGTCTCCGGGAGGAGGTGGATCTCTGCTTGAGCTGCTGTGGTCCAAATCCATCAGGCACGGCCAGGGCCAAGTGCACTAATGCCAACACCCATCAGTGACCCTCGGTAATTACAGCTCCCCACTGCACCTTACATTAGGAGAGCCCCAAGAGTTCTGTCCCCCACCAGAGCGCATCCCACCAGCTAAGGACACCAAGAGCCTCCTTACGTACTTGCTGCCCGGCACAGAGCTGCTGGCAGCCGGGGCTGGGGAATCTGAGTGCCTGGCTGCTCTCCTCCACCGATGGTGCGCAGGATCCGTCCTCTTGCGGTGCCGCGTGGGTGGACGCCCGGCTGAGGTCGGTCTGCAAGCTGGGGATCTGGGTGGCCACCAGCATCCCGTCGGCCAAGGCGCCAGGGGCAGAGACGCGGGTGCCTAGCAGGGAGCGCTTCCCCAGGCGCCTCGACAGCACGCTCGCCATCTCGGACACGCTGCGGAAGAGAAAGACAGGGGGACGTTACCTTCGGTGCAGGACAGCAACGTTCAACTGGTGTCTTCCCCCAGCTGCCACCCTGGGAGCTGAGAAAGCAGCTCTCTGCTGCTCCAGCTCCCCCATATGCCAAGACCCCTTGGGGATGTAGCGACAGAGGTGTGCCTGCGCTCCCCCCACCCTGCAGCTCTTGTCTTCATGGTCATTTCTAAATCTCTCTGGAAAAAGAAGGGATGAGCCAACCCAAAGGAAACCCCGTGGACGCAGTCGGGACAGCCTTTGGAGCCCACGTGCCCCTCTCGAGCTGCCACTGGCGCGCAATCCTGAGGCCACCGCGGCTATTCCTGCCTGACATGCTGAAACCCGCCATCTGCGCGCCTCAACCTTGACCTCTAGACTTGGGCCCCATGCCCAGCACAGTCCTGCAGCTCCCCTGCCCGCGCCCCGGCAGGGGAGGAAAGCTCTCCAGCAGCAAAAGCCAGCACCCCTTCTCAGCCTGCACCCCATTGCTCCCCTTTTCAGGAGCTATTCTGGTTTTGGGACGAGGTTTCTCCAACCTTGCAGCTCATGCCCAGCACTCGCAGGGTTGGTCTGGCAACAAAACAGGAGCATCCTCCTGCCCTGCTTTATTAGAAAATGAGGAATTTGAAGCATTTTTGTCCTAAACTGTTTATCTGTAACTATCTTTAACGTATTTTTGCCCCCAAAATTGCTTCTTTTTCTTCTGACATAGGTTTTCCTCATGTTGGTGTGGCTCTGCTAGCAAGTCTATCCCAAAGGCAGCCTCGCCTGGCTCATATGTTTGTGTTTGTAGATTTTACTGCTGTTTTAAAAGAAAAAAGTGTTTACTTAAAAGCAAGGGACATACTTCAAAGCAAGGGACACCCAGGCATGGGGACAGACAACGCACCCAGCCCTGATAAATCCGACAGCTCCAGCAACACTCGCCGTCCTCCTCCCAAAGTCTCCTCTGCTGCAGCACCCCCTCCGAGGAGCGTGGGAAGTGAGGGTGCAAACTGCGGCAAGGCCGAAGGGTGACGGTGCCCGGGGTTCAGGAGGAGGGAGAGGAGGCAAGAGGCTTGGTGCAGCCCCGTGTCTCAGGGTACACCGAAAAAGCCACGTGCTTTCACACTGCCAACAAAGCTGTCACCTTTGCCACCCTGCCTGGGCTTGCCAGCGAGTGTCACCCGGCCGGCCAGGGGCTGCGGGTGTTTGTCGGGTGTCTGGGTTGGAGCACAACCTGGGCCACTGAGAGTCCAAGCCTGAGGAGCTGACACTTACGCAAGAGGGAGGATTAACCCTGAGCCGGCGGGCGCTTGTGCCCAGACCCTGCCCTCCTCATACAGGGTCGCTGCAAGAGATGCTCGGTTCCCTGTCATGAAGCGGTGGCATTTTAATGGCAAATCAAATATACTTTTTTCTGACATCTGATTTACACAACGCTGT
The DNA here is from genome assembly GCF_030867145.1 of Opisthocomus hoazin. Taxonomy (NCBI): domain Eukaryota; kingdom Metazoa; phylum Chordata; class Aves; order Opisthocomiformes; family Opisthocomidae; genus Opisthocomus; species Opisthocomus hoazin. The sequence continues at coordinate 130,856,720 of NC_134415.1, forward strand.
CTAGCACGTTATCCCAAATGAGAAAAACTTTCCCAAGGAACGTAACGGGAGCTCGCCGATCCTCTCGACCTCTGACCGTCCCGGGAAGGGTTACTCCAAACCATGTCCCGTTTCAAAGGACGTCCAAGATTTACAAGCGGTTTTATGAATAACCGTATGCACTCAGCTCGCTTCTTCCCCCCCTGAAATCGCGCCATCCCCAAGTAGAAAATTAACAGCTATTTGGAGCCATAAAGAATAGAGCAGGAAAAGCAGGACAGGGTGCGAAACGGATAGAGGTGTGCCAGGGAGAGCACCTCGTGCCAATGCTGCCTGTCCCGCAGCGCACGGGGACTTCGCCACTGTCGCCACCTTCCCTCCGGAGCAGGATCAAAGAGGCCGCGGCGGCTGGCTGAGCAGAGCCGCTCCCCCGGCTTCCCTCTCATCTAGCCCTGCCCGAGGAATACGCCAGATTTTGCAGCGTATGGGCATCACTGGGGGATGCTCCGGAGCCCGCTCTGTCATGTCTTTTTCCCACAGTGCAACATGTTTTCTGCTGAACACAAGTGACCTGGCCAAGCGGCTCTGCTCCCAGATCTCCCATACGCAACTTCCCCATCCAAAAGGAGACCGAAAGGGCTGAGGGGGGATGACACAGCGGTTTGCCTCCAACCCCACAGCGAAGCTGTCACAAAGTCCCTCCACAGGCATTAACCACCAAACCGCGTTTCCTCCTGCTGCACCCTAAAACCTCGCTCTCGGATATCCCGGGCGCCGGGGTTTGGGAACTGCTCCTCCGAGGGCTCAGGGAGCCGATGCGGCAACGTTGGTGCCACCACCCCGCAGAAAACGATGCCGAATCTCCGTCGACTCCTCGACAGTCGGCACACACCAGTTTTAAGGCAGTGCTTGGCCGGTGGCCAGGTGCGGGGAGGGCAGCACCAAAGGTGGGAGGCTGCTTCTCATTTCCTTCGGGGTTTCGTTTCGCCTTCCCTTTCCTTCCCCCTCCGATCCGGGCAGGGGGAGAAGGAAGGAGGAGAAAGGCCCGCTTGCAACAGGGGGTGGAAGGAAAACCCTCCCGAAAAGCCAGCGTTCAGAGCCACATCTGCTTCCAGTGGATCTCTGAACACCAGATCCCATTTCAGCACTCAGCCCATAGCCGAGGGTGACACGCCAACGCCAAAAAATCCTTCCTTCCCCCATGCCCCAAAACACAAAGCAAGAAGAGCGAGAGAGCTGGGAGGGCGTCAGCGGTGCAGGCGGAGCCGGGAGGCCACGCTACCGCTGCGAGCCCTCCCAGCTGTTAGCAATCACGCGCCGCAGGGGTCAGAGCCGGCACAGATCCCAAATTATTTCTTGCTTCAATGCCGGGTGTGTATTTTTGACGGCGTTTTTCCAGCTCTCGCCGGGGAAAAACGTCAGCCCTTGTGCCTACCGGCGTTGTCGCTGCTGTCAGCGGAGCGAAGCCCGGGTGGAGGTTTGGGAAAGCAGGCGCCTCGGCTGGCAAGCGGGGAAGGTTGGGGGGCCGTGGCAAAGGGGAGGGGGTGCCCCGGTGCTCACCCCGGCTGCTGTTTGTCCAGGGTTTGCCGGGAGGGCAGCTCCTGTGCCCACGGTGCTGTGCAAGCCAGAACCACTGACACTAATTCCCTCCCCAGAGAATGTGCCATTACAGACACCCCGTTTTTTCAGGAATAAATGCTGGCTGGTTCCCTCAAATCCAGCCTAACCACAGCCACAGACCACCACGCCACAATCAGCAATCCGGACCACAAAGTCTACCCTACAAGAGACCTTAAACACTGCAATAACTGATAATCAACCCCAGTTTTTCACCTTTTGTCCCAGGCTGTGGTTTCCAAAAAGCCCCTTCTCATCGCAAAACGTCCCGAAGCCCTTAACAAACCGCACTCCAGCCCCGCGCCTGCCGGCACACGTGACCGGGAAACAAGCTATCCGCACAGAGCGGTTTGCAAAGTTTGGGCCTTTATTAAAAAAAAAAGAAAGAAAAAAAAAAGCAGCATCGACAAGGACCTATCCACCCCGAGTTGGGACCAAACCCACCCACAACCTAACCCCCACAGGTTAACCCTCATAGGCGCTTTATCGAAAAGTTTCAACCTCATCCCGCCTCGGCGCTTGCCGCTCGGGTGTTATGGCAGGACTGCACCGGCTCCCCGACCCTCACCCACCGCCAGCGCTCGCCGCTGCCCGGTGATCCCGGAGGAAAACGCCTTCGGCGGAGGCCCGCCTGCCTACAGACGCGTTTTCCGGTGCGGGCAGGAATGCCGGCGCAGGCAGCGCGACTTCCCCAGGCACCGGCGGGCCGGCGGCGAGGGCAGCCAGGAAGGAAAGGGCGGGAGTTTGCCGCTCGCCGGGAGCGGTGCCGGTGGAGCGGGACTCGAAGCCATCGGGCGGGCACCGGGACGAGCGTGCGGCAAGAGACGGGGCACGCACGGCACGCATGTGTGCACGGACATGCGTGTGTGTGTGTGTGCGGGGCCCGCGGCCGTGCGGGCGGGCAAGGCACGTGGGGAAGATGGCAAGGCCGGAGGCACGGGAGGAGGAGGAGGCGGCGGCGGCGTGTGCCCGGGCCTGCCGCGGAGGGCGGGGGACACGCACGGGGAAGGCGCGGAGGGGACACACACGCACCAGGCACAGGCCCCGGTTGGGCGGGACACGGACGGCAAGGAGGGGGGGGGGGGGGAGACTTGCAACGGCGGGGGGGTGTGCATGCAGCGGGCAGGCCGGGGGCGTGGCACGCAGCGGGGGAGGGGGGGGCTGTGCATACACCGGGCGGGGGCATAGACACCGGGCAGGGGGTGCAGGCCCCGGGGGGGTGGGCAGCGACCCGAGGAGGGGGGGAAGGGGCAGAGGCGGCTGTCCCCCCGGAGCGGGGCAGGGGGAGCGGGCCCGGCGCGGCTCGGCGCTTACCTCCGGCGCGGCTCCCGCCCTCCTCCCCCGCCGCAGCTTGTTTTGAAATCCCCGTCCCCGCCGCGGCCGGCTCACACGTACACGGCGGCCCCGGGCTGGAGCCCCGCCGGGAGGGGCGGGGAGGAGCCGGGGCCCGGGGAGGCGCGGCCCGGCCCGGCCGGGCGGGAACCACCGCTCCCGCGCGCGCTTTTTTTTTTTATTATTATTATCAATAATATTTTTTGGCTTCCCCCCCCCCCCCCAGCGATACCGGGCGGGGAGGGAAGGAGCCAGGCCAGGCGTGGGGTGTCGGGGGGGGCAATGCCCTCCGCCGCTCCGCTACTCACAGCGTCCGGGGAACCCTGCTCCGCGCCTCGCCGCCGGCCGGGTTAAAGCTCCCGGGGCCGGGCTGGTGTAAACAACCTCCCCACATGCTCGGCCCCTTCCTGCGCATTGGTTCCGCGGCTCCCTTTAAATGCACGCCCCCGCCGCCCGGCCCCGGGCCCGCCGCTCCCGCCGGGCTGAGGCTGCCCGGCCCCGGGGATGCCGGCCGGGGGAAGGGGAAGGAGGGGTGGGCGCATCGCTGCCGGCTCCCCGCTCCGAGCGGGCCGGCTCCCCGCTCCGAGCGGGCCGGCTCCCGGTGGGGAGGGGGAAGGAGGCCCCGTGTCCCCCCCCCCGCCGCGCTCCAGCCTTTACCCGGTGGGGGGGACACACGCCAGGCGTGGCAGCTGGCAGCGCTCATGCGATTTCTTGTTGCTTACTAAGCTGTATTGGCTTTTTTTTTTTTTTTTTTTTAATATTCTGAAGTTTTGTCCATCGGGGCTTTTTGCCTCTGCAGGGCCAGGGGTCCCCCCGCACCCCCTGCCCTGGGGACATCGCGCTGAACCTGGTCCCCCCGCAGCCCCCTGGCCCGGCCGGACACAAACCTTCTGGTTCTTCATCTGCCGGAGCAGCTTCGCTACTCTCACCCAGTCTGTGCAGCAATAAGGGAGACTTAAATTAATGCCAGCGTAGAGCCTTTCGGGGTTTGTTTCCATTTTGGGCACTGAATTCCCCCCCCCCTCAAGCCTCAGCTTCTGGGTTCCCAGTGACAAAAACGCCCACTTTTGCCACTTGTCCCTTCACAGCGCCGTATGGCAAAGCAGATGTGCCAACGCAACGCCGTCGGGCTTTGCTCGGGGTCCCCCCCCAGTACCGATTCATACCCCCCAGGATAAAAACCACAATATCCCTCCCCTCTGCCCAAAGGGCCGCTCGCCTCGCAGACCTCAGTACGGGCACGGTGATTTGTTTTAATGTGTGTCAGCTAGCAGTGACTTGCCAGCTTAAAAAAATTTGTGTATTTTTACCACCAATACACAGAACGCAGCTGGGTTTTTGTGACGGTTGTCCAAATTGTTGGGAAAGGAAGGGGTTATCCACTTGTCGTATAAAAAATGAAGCTTGCCTTGTCTGTCTGTATGAGGGCTCTAGTGTTCCTCAACAACATATATAAGTGTATTTTTTGGTCCAGTAAAAATAAGGTACCTTCTCCAAAGCACCCAAACGGGAGCCAAAATCTTCTACTTCCAGCAATGCTCCATAATCTCCTCCCAAGCCTCTCAGACTTGGATTTCTAAGTCACCTCAATACCTGTCAAAACGAAAAGTGAGTTATTACACATGCAGACGAGGGCAGGTGCCTACGAAATCCCTCACCCCGCGACCTCACACACGTCAGGAGGTGGCTCGCCCCGCAGAGACGTGCTGCTGCAACACGCGAGCGCAGGCTTCTCAAAGCAGCCGGGAGGGCACCGCACACCCCACCGGCGCTGGCCTCCCTGGGGCTATTGGTCAGGCCAGTGATGCTCAGCCCCACTCCGAGACCTTGGCGATGCCACGGCCTGGGGGTCAGGAGGTGGCGGCCGGGGGGGAGAGGAATGGGGCTGGCGACAGGCAGGACCCCCACGGTCCTGGGGAAGGAGATGGTGGGTGGTGGTGGGGACACCTCAGCCCTGTTCTTCAGAGGGAAGCGATGCCGGTCACGTTTCCCTGGCCTCGCAAGCAGCCATGGCTGCCCCTCAGTCTCCCCATGGCCACGGTGGCCCTTCACGCTGCATGGCTGCCACCCCTCATCTCCCACCATGGTGGCCCCTTGCACCCCATGGCCATCGCGCCTCACCCCTCACGGCACCCCCTCATCTCCTGCGTTGGCCTCATACTCCCTGGCCACCCTCAGGGCCACCCTGATGTCCATACCCCTCATGATCTCCATTCATGGCCACCCCTCACTTTGCCTGAAAACAGCCCCCCAATCGCACCTCACCCCTCATGGCCACCCTTCATCTCCCCCGGTAGCAGCCCCTTGCACCCCGTGGCCATCGCACCTCACCCCTCATGGCTGCTCTTCATGTCCCCGTGGCCAAGGCTCATGATCTCCCCTCACGACCTCGCCTCTCACCCTGTGACCACCCCTCATCTCCCCTCACGACCTCCCTTCTCACCCCATGGCTGCTCCTCATCCCCTCACAATCCCCCCTCAGGGCTGCCCCTCATCTCCCCTCATGACCTCTCCTCACACCCCATGGCTGGCCCTCATCTCCTCTTTTGGCCACCCCTCATTTCCCCTCACACCCCATGGCTGCCTCTAATCACCTCACAATCCCCCCTAAGGGCTGCCCCTCATCTCCCCTCATAACTTACCCTCTCACCCCACGGCTGCCCCTCATCTCCCCTCACGATCTCCCCTCACACGCCACGGCTGCCCCTCATCCCCTTTTATGGCCACCACTCATCATCTCCCCTCACACCCATGGCTGCCCCTTATCCCCTCACAATCCCCCCTCAGGGCCGCCCCTCATGATCTCCCCTCACACCCCATGGCTGTCCCTCATCTTCTCTTATGGCCGCTCCTCATCTCCCCTCACGATCTCCCCTCATACCCATGGCCGCCCCTCATCCCCTCACGACCCTCTCCCCCGCGGCCTCCCGCCCCACGCCCGCCCTGACGCGTCTCCCGCCCCTCGGCGCTGCCGGGAACGGCGCGTGCCCTCCCCGCCCTGGCTACGTGCAGTTCCCCACGTGGCAGCCGCGCGCGCCCCCCAGCCAGGGAACAGCCCGCCCGGCACGTTCGCGCCCCCGTCCGCGAGCCGGGGGAAGGCGGCGGAGGAGGGGAGGGAGGGGGAGGTGCCGGCGGGAGCGCTGCCAATCGGCGGGCGGCAGGCGAGCCGGAAGGATCCAATGATGGGAGGCGGCGCCCGAGCGGCGGCCAATAGCGGCCGGGCCGCGGGGGAGGTCTCGCGCCTAGCGGCGCTGCGGCCTAGCGCGGCGCCAGCGGGGAGCGGCTGAGGCGGGCGGGCAGCGCCTCACGGCTTCCGGGGCCGGCGGCTGCGGGGGCCGCGCTCCCGCCTTCCCCTCGCCCTCGGAGGCGTGCGAGCTCCCTCGGAGGGAGGGAGCGGGGAGCTCTGCCCTCAGCCCCGGCCTTGCCTCAGCCCAGTCGGCGCGCGAGCTGCCCCTCAGAGGGGCAAAGCCCGGGAAAAGGGGGAGCGAAGGCGGCGGCTCCACCTGGGGTCGGCGTGAGGGGACCGCAGTTGGCTTGGTTTAATTGAAAAGAGGGGAAAGTTCGGTTGAAGTTTAGGGAAGATGATCGTGTGTTTCTACTTTGTTCTTTCCAGCGCGAGGAGCAGCGAGGCGGTGAGCGGCGGGCGCTCCTCTGCGTCACGAGTGAGTCCGGTCCTGCCTAGGCTGGACACCCGGCCCAGGCACATGGTGTGGCCATGGCCTCCTGCTTCCAGAGGCTGTTTCTTCACCCCTTTGCATTCAAAAAAGTCGCTTACAACCCCTTAAGAAAAATGTCATAAATGCACGAGAGTGAATAAAAAATTGCACCATTCAGCCATCCTAAATCCTGCAAAATTATTCCACGACTGGAAAACTCTCACCTTAAGACAACATTCGACCTCTCTCCTTCCCAGCTGTACTGATTCTCGTTGCGTTAATTCTACCTTTATCATCAGAGTTTGGGGTTGATGTCAGATGAAATCTTAGCTGGAAGTAAGATAAAGTGGGCTAAATCTGGAGGAGAATAATCACAGCACGGTAGGGGTTGGAAAGGACCTCTGTGGGTCACCCAGTCCAACCCCCTGCCCAAGCAGGGTCACCCAGAGCAGGGGGCACAGCACCGCGGCCAGGCGGGGCTGGAATATCTCCAGAGAAGGAGACTCCACAGCCCCTCTGGGCAGCCTGGGCCAGGGCTCCGTCACCCTCAGAGGGAAGAAGTTCTTCCTCGGGTTCAGCTGGAACTTCCCAGGCTTCAGTTTGTGCCCGTTGCCCCTTGTCCTGTCGCTGGGCACCACTGGAAAGAGTCTGGCCCCGTCCTCCTGACCCCCACCCTGCAGATATTTAGAGGCATTTCAAAGGTCCCCTCTCAGCCTTCTCTTCTCCAGGCTGAACAAGCCCAGCTCCCTCAGCCTCTCCTTGTAGGAGAGATGCTCCAGTCCCCTCCTCATCCTCGTAGCCCTCCACTGGACTCTCTCCAGTAGCTCCTCATCTTTCTTGAACTGGGGAATAAGTACTAAGTGCCCAAGTATAGTCCAGATTTAGAGACTGGGTATAGGTGTGGCATTACATAGAGTGTTCAGCAATCTGGTGAAAGCAGTACGTGTGCACGATCCACTGCTTAAATATCCCAGTTGCTTACCCAGTCCTGGGCAGCTAATTCCTCTGTGTACCCACGCAATGTAACGTGATGGATGCTGGTGCATAAAGCTCGTCGGGAGGCTGGTGCACCTGACCCCCAAACGAGCAGGTCCCTGGCTGGATTTGGACTTCACGCCCTGCGGCATCTCCGCTAAGGCTGTGAGCAAGGTGGTGGCACTGATGATGAGTGCGTGTGTCGCGGGAGCGGCCTTTGAAACCCGGCGTTGAGATCATTTCACATAGGGTAGAAAGCTTTTCTGTGGTTAATAGTCCACTTTTAATCTGGAGAGCATCCGCCTGTCGTGTTTAATAGCACTAATGCACCGCTAATCCATTAATTTCTTTAGTCCCTTTTTGAGCCCTTTTAATTCGCTTGGTCTCTGCCACATCCTGCCCCCGTGGCTTCACCAGGGGCCCGTGTGTCACGAGAAAAACCTGCTTGCTGTTGTTTGCCTGGGAATTTCTTCAGTGTCCCCAGCTTTTGTCTTAGGGATTTACTGCCTAATTATTCCTTCCCCGTCCCTGCAGTATTTGTGACTCAGGAGCTCTATCACGTTCTCCCTCCCTGCCCCACCAGTCACGTCCTTCACAGACTTTTGGTCTTCCCTTATGCAGAAGCTGACTTCTCCCTCTGATTAACCATGATAACCCTTCTCTGTAACCTTAGTGGTTTTACATACGCCTTCGGAGATGGGGTGGCCAGATGGGCATCAGTCATCAAAATTTGGCATTTTATATGCCAGCACAATGATGTTTACTATTTTGGTTTCTATTTCTTTCCTAACAGCTGCCCACGTTTGATTTGACTGCTGCTGAACATTAAGCTGATTTTCTCGAACAACTATCAACAATCACCCTCAAATTCCTTCCTTCCTGAGAGGTAATAGCTGATTTAGAGCCTGTGACTGTATACATATGATTAGCATAATTTTTCCAAGATGTGTTTCTTATTGAGGTGAAGTCACGTCTGCAGTTTTATCTCCTCATTGCACTGTGCTGGGAGATCTTTCCCTGGTTTCAGGCATGGCTGTTTGGGTTGGTTTTGCCTGTAAACATTGTCACCTCAGTGCTCACTCCCTGGTCAAATTTTGTGGTGACACGCTGAACAACAGATCGCCTGGTCCAGATCCGTGAGGGATCCCATCTGTTGTCCTCTTGCCTTGGGAAATGGACGTGAAACTGTTTATTCCTGCCCTTGGTTTTTCAATGTTTTTTTTTAACCGGTTATCTACAAGAGAGGTTTCTTTCCCCATCCCACCAAAAGTTGGTCTCAAAAGTTGTATGCAATGTGAGCAACACACACAATTTTTTAATTAATTGTGCAATGTTTTAAAATGGGGGGGAAAAACACAATGGAAAGAAAAATGCCGTACATATAAACCCCATGTCCACAAGATGACCGTTACTCACAGCTTTAATTTCAGTTGTTAGTAAAGTTTGAGCCCAGCAACGCTGAGCAGCTGAAGAAGTTTGGCTTGGTTTTACCCACCCACCACTCTGCCTGGCATTTCACTTTGGCCTCTGTCCCTCGACCTCAAGAGATGATATTCATTTCGGAATACACGAGCTCAGGATAAACTGCTTAACTGACATTTTGAGTCTATTAATGTCATTCATTTTGTTTTGATAGGAGATGAGTCAGAGCCAAGCCACCGATACCAAAGTAACCAAATAAACTGGAGGTTTTTTACTAGATTTTCCTGCAATGTTGTTGCTGTTTACAAAGGTCAGACACATACTGAGCAACTCCAGACTGGGAAAAGCCGGATCTCAATCTTAAAGTTGCTAATTCTTGCAGTCTTTGGAATGTGATGCTGTTCAAATCCGCAGCTCATGGGATCAAGACATTTGAGGAAGAAATGGGAGGGAAGGAGAAAAGTAAGTAAATTTTTATTGACCGTACAGTTGAAGAAAAGTATGAAGATTTGCTAAAAAGCACCCTCTGTGAGTTTGGATGCTGCCTTTTGGGTTTTCTGAGACACAAAAGCTCGTCTTCCCGACGGCTGCAATCGCACTGACTTATGCAAGTCAACCGACCCATCATTGCTCATTGCTCTCCTTCCCAAATCAAGCGTTGGCAGCTGAGACCAGCAGGAGAAGAGCTAAAAACCCTCCCAGACTCAAAGCACAGGCCCTCGTCAAAGGTGCAGGTTGTCAGAGCTGTTCAGTTGGGAAATCGGACTTCTCCCCACGTTTTGGGGGTGTTTCATCCCACGAGGCCTCAGAGCTTGTCAGCACTGTTGGGTTGGCTGTCGGAAGTGAGGAGCCTCTTCTGTGGGACATGGTGTCCATCTGAAGTGGAGGCTTTGGCATCTGAAATGATTACCTTCAACCACTTGTTCTCCTGCAACGCCTGAATGCCTGCTGTATTGGTGCACACGCGGAGAGTATTTGCCTAAAATCCTGGCCTTAACAAAAGCCAGCTGAATTTGGGAGAGTTTCCCTTATTTTTCCCGATTTTGACCTCAATGGCAACAATGATACTCGTGAATTCAACAACACTAAGGCCTTGAGAACTACTGGCAAAGTCTGACCACATCCCCCCTGCTGAAGTCTCTGAGCTCCAAGGAGAAGAGTCGCTTTACCCCAGCTGCCTCCAGGAAATCATCCTCAGCCCGTGCTAGCTCCTCACCCATGCTAACCCCTCATCTGTGTCTGGGGATTATTTGGAGGCATGCAAGTTGACCCACAGCAAAATTATGCCGAGGACTCTGCTAACAGCGTGAGCGATTCCGTCCAGTTGAAGTTAACCACATCTCAACGGGACTCTTTGCTTGGTTCACACGCTGCCAGCGATTAATTACCTTCTTGAAGCAAGGCTTGCAAAACCACTTCTTGCAGGGTAGGAGAGCTTTCGTGGTGACCATGAAAAATGGTTCATTTCCACCCCCCCCAGGCAACTTCTGGCAAGCTCAGAACCGTGAGAGGAAGCTGTAGCCGAGCATCGTCTCCTGCAAGCAGCCAACTGCCAGGATTCAGGGCACCTGCCTTGCTCATCTGTTCTGCAGAGCGTAATTTCTTCCAACGCATAGGAAAAGCTCGAATTGGGCTGTCGGGAGATGAAGTTCTTGCACGCCGTGGTGAGCAGGAGGTCGGGGGGGCTGGAGCCTGTGCCTCCGCGCAGCCTCTGGTTGGGAGCTACTGGAGAGAGTCCAGCGGAGGGCTACGAGGATGGTGAGGGGACTGGAGCATCTCTCCTACGAGGAGAGACTGAGGGAGCTGGGCTTGTTCAGCCTGGAGAAGAGAAGGCTGAGAGGGGACCTTCGAAATGCCTCTAAATATCTGCAGGGTGGGGGTCAGGAGGACGGGGCCAGACTCTTTCCAGGGGTGCCCAGCGACAGGACAAGGGGCAACGGGCACAAACTGAAGCCTGGGAAGTTCCAGCTGAACGCGAGGAAGAACTTCTTCCCTCTGAGGGTGACGGAGCCCTGGCTCAGGCTGCCCAGAGGGGCTGTGGAGTCTCCTTCTCTGGAGATATTCCAGCCCCGCCTGGCCGTGGTGCTGTGCCCCCTGCTCTGGGTGACCCTGCTTGGGCAGGGGGTTGGGCTGGATGACCCACAGAGGTCCCTTCCAACCCCAGCCATGCTGGGATTCTGTGATTCTGGGAGTGGATTACGTGACCTTCCCAGGCTCGATGCTCTCAACAAGCTGGAGGGGCAAAAGCCGCTCGGATTTACAAGCAGCTACGAACCCTCATCTGATCCAGAGCCGCCGCCGTAAATGTTGTGTGGTCAGGGTCTGGTCTGGGGAGAAGGGAAGCAGGATGTATCCACAAAGAATAATTTACAGGTTTATTGTTTTTAAGTGAAAATAATCCCAGCTATTTTTTGTGTGTGTTTTCAGGGAGCTGGTTATTGCAATGTGCCTGCTCAGTCAGTGACGGGAAAGCTGGTGGTCTGATCCTAGCGCCCTTTTAATGCAATTTTGCCAGTTCTCCCATGCGGAATCATACTGGATGCTGAGCAGGACACTGGGAGGTGCTTGAAAAGCGAAACGTGACGTTGGGAAAGCCTTCTGCAACGCAGTTACTCGCAGCGTCTCACAGGAGCAGGGGGACCCGGGAAAGCTCCGTGGAGGCGCCGGGCTTCGTCGCTTCAGCGTCCGCGGAGGAAGGCGTGAGCTGCGCACGTCCTGCAGCTCTCGGCCGCTGCTGTGTCGTTTCTAAGTTGCAGGGAAGACGGTGATACGCGGCCGTGATTCCTCGTTATGCAATTCAGCCGTTTGCAATTTTGCTTCCGCCCAGACGCCCTCCGAGCCCTTTTCCACATTACAAACAGAACAGCCTGCAACATTTCAGGCAGGAGGCAGAAACCCGTGCCCTGGACGCTCGCTCTATGCGGCACTTCTGCTTTTTGTTCGTAGGGAATGCTGTTCAGCGGAGCTCTCTCAGATGAAACATAACTGCAAGGAGTAAGCAGGTTCTGAAAGCGTGTGCTTTTTGGAGGGGGGGTTCATTTCAAAATTAAAAAGGGAGTTTGCCTGCTTGTCCGTATAAATAAAGGGCTCCCCGGCTGTTTGTGCTTCGTGGCACGGCTGCGAGGAGCGTTCAGCAGCAGCCTGGCCGCGCTCGGGATTTCCAGTTGTGACAGAAAAAAAAGGAAACAGGAAAGAACGATGTAAACATCATTAATGAAGCCCGTGCTGGCAGTGGGCTCCGAACAGAGCCACAGGCCTGCTCCTCCTCTCCCCTTGCTTTTCGGAGGGGACCGTGGAAGCAGGAGAGGCGGGCGCTGGCAGAGGTTTGCAGAGCCCTTGGCCGGGTTGCAAATCTCCCGATTGCCTCCGCTGCCTCTCTCTTGCTTCCAGCTGTTGGCCTTCAGCCCCTGCTTGATGCAACAAGCTCTTGGGAGGGGGAGGGAAAGGGGGGAAATGATTTTTTTTTTGCTTGGTGCGTCCCCCATTAGCTGAAAAATCAATGCTGGGGTGCTTTATTCAGGCACCATGAGATGAAGGCCCACAGAGACACCCCACTCACACATTAAAAAAATTCCTTTTACTAATGCAAGTAGGCAAATGTTTGGAAATGTGACGCGGGTGGTTCCTAGTAGTCTGAAAAAACAGCATTTGATCGGCACTGGATGGGCCACGTAAAAGCAAGACCCCCAAATCCCACATCTGCTCTGGCAAGGGGGCTCTTCTCTTGCAGGTCACCGACCGAGCCCCAACGCCAGAAGCTCATTTGGTGAGCAATCACCTTACACTCCTCCAGGGATCCCTGGGATCCCCCTTCTCTTTCCTTCCAGCTTTCTGTAACCATAGAATTATTTTCTGCTATGATAACGGGACGGTGCCTGGTTGTCCTTCATCCCCCAGCCGCCGCGTGTTGGCTGCGCCCGTACCCTGTGTCAGTGTGCCTGCACCACCGTGGCACCTCCTTGTTCTCCAGATTACAACCAAACAACCTATTTAGAGTATTTTATCCCAAATCTGCCAGGCACGACCCGGGGAGCTCACCCGGGCAAACCTGGGCAAGACTCCTCGCTGCCAAGCGCACGGCAGCCAGCGCCGGCTCGTCTCAACAAGCTGCTGATGGAAGGGGGAAGGGAGCAAAGCCGCTTGGCTCCCAGCTCCCGCTCCAGCGGCTGCTGGGACGCCCACGGGGAAGCGGAGCTCGCTCTTGCAGTAACGAGCTCGTCCCAAAACCCGCATTTCAATATCATGGGCTGCCGCGTGGTGTAAGCACCCCAACCGTGTTTCGCCGGAGGAAATGGTGCTTTTAGCCGCTCGCCGCAGCTCCTGGCTGTCGTGGAAATGTTCAAACCCAGCGATAACCAGCTTTTTTTACAGTGTGTACGCCTCTTAAGGGTGTTTAGGAAACGCATGGATGCATTACAGACCTCACAGCCCCTCTCCTCCTCTTGCCAGGGAAGAGGTTTACCCGGTGCCGGAGTCACAGGGACTTCTCCGGGAGACAAGCCCGGCTGCTGGAGCAGACCCACGGGCTCCAGCCTCCCTCCTCTTCACCGTCTGAGCGAGGAGAAGCCAAGAGGGGAAGAGACGCTCACGAGGTTTCCTTTTCTGCTCTTTGCTGCCTTCTACTTTTTTTTTTTAAACTCTGGCCTGTTCGGCTTTTTTTTTTCTCTCTCTCTTTCCCTTGGCTTGCTCATTTTTAACTCTTTGCTTTCACTCCCAGCGCTGCTCTTGCCTTGGGCTCCACACGGTTTCAGCCATCTCCAAGTCTATGAAGAGAACTCAGTCAAGCGCACCGGGCATGGGTTCTGTCTTGCATCTGAGCCTGGTTTATTTTGGAAGCTGAGTGGATCCAAGCCGGTGAGATACGGAGCAACTTGTGCCAAGGAGCCTGGCTCTTCACCGTGGGTCAGACCATGGAGCTTCTTCGCTGCCTCTCAGTGGGCAGTTTTGGGGAAGACTCTCTCGTTTGGAGAATGTGGTGAAGACAATCAGAGGTGTGGAGGAGCTCCTCTGCACAAAACAGTTGTATCAGCTCTGATACGAGGGGGAAGCAGTGATCTGCACAGACTCTGTCGCTGGTGAGGAGGAAGGAGGCAAAGGAGGACTGTGACAGAGGTCTGTAAGATAGTGGCTTGGAGGCAGTAAATTTTCCTTTACTAGAGGGGATAATAAGTGAAACTGGTTTGTAACGAGTTCAAAACCACGCGGAGCCTTTCATCTCAGTCCTGTCGGAGCTGCAGGATGCTCTGGCTGCTAAAGGTTCGCATGGCTCCAGAAGCTCCTGGGACAGGAAGATGGAAGGAAGGTCCACCAAGGGCTCTTAAATACAAAGACGTCACTTCTGGCTCGCAGAGTTACCGACCTGCAGGTTGCTGAAGGCTCCGAGACCCTTCATGGGGGATGTCAGCAGAGGCTTGTCCTATCCTGCATCTCCCCTTTTCCGAAAGGTCTCGGGGCTGGGAGCACCCTACGGAGATCTTCAGTCTCAGCTAGGGGAGAGGGGTTGGGGGCCTCTGGCTGGACGCGTGGGCAGGATTCATCCTCTCTTGGGGCTTGATGGCGGATGAGATCTCGGCGTGTTTTTAGGATCACGGACATTTCTGCGTGGGCCTGCCCATGTCGATGTCAACCTGCCCTTCCCTGCAGTCCTGAGCTTCTCACCCAGCCAGCCCCCCTCCTTTCACTCTGCTTCATTTAAAATAGAAAATTAATAATTAACTGGCCTGGCCTTTGAGCTTCAACTAAAGAAAATCCCTAACACCTGCCTTACTGGTTGTCTGTCACCCTGGAGTCTGTTTGTTTTCCCAGCGAGCTGCTCTCCAGAAGCGGGTTGCCGGTGTTTCGGGGGGGGCCTCCTAACTTTCCCCCAGGGCTTTCCTCCACCAGCCAGAGCCACCTCTCTTTGCAACCAGCTTTTCCTGGAGAAACATCTCAGAAGCTCCCAGGATCCTACTGTTGTGCGTTTCTTGGCCAGCACTTTTGCGAGATATTGTGAATATTTCAGAAGACGAATGCCTTTTTGCATCTGCAGGGTCTTCTCTCCGAGCCCAGGTGTGCCAGTGGGTGACCAGCCCGCTGCAGCATCTCACCACCTTCTCTGAGCTCCATCCTCTCATACTCGTCTTGCAGCACGTGTCAACATGCTCCAGCTGCTGAAGGTGGGATGGGAGGTCTGGGGATTTTGGGATACGGAAAGATAGTAGGAAAGGATGTGGGAGTTGGTTGTTTGATCTCCTTCTGCTTGTTTTTCACTTAAATGATTGATTTTTTGCCCTCTTTTTATGAAAGATGTGTTGGTTGGCCAGAGAAAGGAGGTTGGCCTTCTCCTTTTCCAGCGGAGAAGGAAAGTCCTGAGTTATTTCCCATTCAACTACAGACCAGGAACGTCAGCGCCCCCTTCTCTGGGGCTTCAAGGACAACTCCAACGATGGCCAGAGAAGCAAAGACGCCTCTTTTAGAGATATTAAATCTAAACTCAAATAATTCTGGCAGAACTGGATGAAAGGAATCCTCCTTCATAAAGATTTACCCTTCCGACTGATGGGCGAGCTTGCGCGTGCTTTAACCCCGCTCCCTTATTTTTACGACACCCGTAAAGATGTCGTTAGTGTTACATCTCGGACCCAGTGCAAATCAACCGATGAGTTAATATTTAAGGGACAGGGAGCACTCCAACACACCCCTCCTGAGATAGCTGGGGCAAACCAGCCTCACACCAAGAAAATCTTCAGCCTTTTCAAATCTTCACGCGTCGCCCTCCTAAAAATGCAGCGTTTTCCCTTCTGCCGCTCAAATGACTTGCAGCAAGGCAGGTGCGAGGGGTTGGGAGTCAGAGCCGACCCAGCGCTGGGGCCTGTTGTTTGCTGCTTATTGAAATGGTGTTTTCCCATGGATTTCCATCAGCGGCACCAGACCTCATCTCTTCAGGGGCATTTCAAGCAATTCCAGCCCCGACGCGCTCCCCTCGGCACAGCGAGCTGTCACCTCTCTCCTTCCTGGCAGCGCCGGGATGCAGCTGGGGACAACGGAGCAGGGCGGGAGCTGCAGGTGACAGCAAAGCCATACGAAACCTGATGGGGAAGATAGTGGGTTTTTTTGCTTTAATCTCAATTTTTTATGTTTCTATGTAGGTGGCGGATGCTTTTGGAGCAGTGCATGGTCACACACCTGCCCGACGGCTTGCCTGCGGAGACGCTGCTCCAGCTCAGGGGGGATGCTGCCAGCAACACCTATGGACAGGAAGGCAGAGGACTGTACAGGAAGGCAGGTGAGTGTGTAGGGAGGCAGGTGAGTGTGTAGGGAGGCAGATGAGCATATAGGAAAGCAGGTGAGTGTATGGGGAGGTGGATTAGTATATAGGAAGGCAGATGAGCATATAGGAAGGCAGGTGACTGTGTAGGGAGGCGGATGAACATATAGGAAGGCAGGTGAGCATATAGGAAAGCAGGTGAGTGTATAGGGAGGTGGATTAGTATATAGGAAAGCAGATGAGTATATAGGAAGGCAGGTGAGTGTAGGGAGGTGGGTTAGTGTATAGGAAAGCAGATGAGTATATCGGAAGGCAGGTGAGTGTAGGGAGGCAGGTGAGTGTGTAGGGAGGTGGATGAGCATATAGAAAGGCGGATGAGCATATAGGAAGGCAGGTGAGTGTGTAGGGAGGCAGGTGAACATATAGGAAGGCAGGTGAGTGTATAGGAAGGCAGGTGAACATAGAGGAAGGCAGGTGAGCGTATAGGAAGAAGAGTGCATAAGAAGGTGAAAGTATATGAGCATGTAGGAAGGTGGGTGAGTGTATAGGAAAGCAGGTGAGCATATAGGAGGTGAAGTGAGTGTGTAGGGAGGTGGATGAGCATATAGAAAGGCAGCTGAGCATATGGGAAGGCAGGTGAGTGTATAGGAAGGCAGATGAGCATATAGAAAGGTAGTTGAGCATATGGGAAGGCAGGTGAGTGTGTAGGGAGGCAGGTGAGTGTATATGAAGGCAGATGAGCATATAGAAAGGCAGTTGAGCATTTGGGAAGGCAGGTGAGTGTAGGAAGGTGAATGAGTGTATAGGAGAACAGGTGAGTGTGTAGGAAGGCAGATGAGCATATAGAAAGGTAGTTGAGCATATGGGAAGGCAGGTGAGTGTGTAGGGAGGCAGGTGAGTGTATATGAAGGCAGATGAGCATATAGAAAGGCAGTTGAGCATATGGGAAGGCAGGTGAGTGTAGGAAGGTGAATGAGTGTATAGGAGAACAGGTGAGTGTGTAGGAAGGCAGATGAGCATATAGAAAGGTAGTTGAGCATATGGGAAGGCAGGTGAGTGTGTAGGGAGGCAGGTGAATGTATATGAAGGCAGATGAGCATATAGAAAGGCAGTTGAGCATATGGGAAGGCAGATGAGTGTGTAGGAAGGTGGACAAGTGTGTAGGAAGATGGATGAATGTGTAGGAAAGTATAGGAGTGTGTAGGAAGGCAGGTGGGCATATAGACCCTATCAGCTCTCTGTACCCCTGAGGGGCAGCACGTCCTTCCCTCACCCGGTGCTTACAGGGCTGCTGGCTCTGCGGGCGGGCGAGACCCAGCCGAGCAGAAACCTCTCGCTCCTCGTGGCTCCGAGCCACCCAAACCTCGCCTCACCGAATGCAGCCGTGCCGGCACAGCCGTGCCGGACCTGGCGTGCCGAGGCTGTGCCAAGATGACTCACCCCGCCGCTTGCAGCAGCACACTTCCAACTAGCAACAAGTGAAAATAGAAACGTCCTCGGCTCCTGAGCCAGGAATAACATCACAGGCTAATTTTTTGGGGGGTGGGATCTTTTATTCCCTTTAAAGTGAAATCCCTTTCTTTTAATTCTCTCTGACTCAGCCCCAGTAAAGCCACCACGTTGCGGCAAAGTCTCCTCCCCGGCTTCTCCGCTGTGGCCCGCGGCACGTCGGCCACCAGCATCGGTGCCGGTGGGGGCGGATGCGGAAAGCGAGAAGCAAAGCCCGGCGAGGCGGGTTTGGGTGGACGATGCCAGGTCCCAGTAGGACACGGCTCAGTGTTTTGCCAGGATGCGGAGCTCAGGAGCAAAAAGAGGAGAAGGAGGAGCGGTTGGGGTTGTAGCTCAGGCTGTTTGGGAGGTTTCTATGATGAGAGAAGGAGGGAGGAGAGGATGGACGAGTGCTGGGATGGAGAGCTGGGAGATGGGAGCGACCAGACCCTCCTGCCCCAGGGCTGGGATGGGGACAGGGGGTCTCCTTGGCACTGCCCGCTTTGGCATGAGCATCCGCTGGTGGCCACCATCAAATGACAGAGGAGAGGTGATGGGAAGTGAGGAAGGGAGGGAGATGGGGCCCTGCCGGTCGTCGTGGGGCTGCCTGGGGCTGGCGGGTGGTTGCAGCCGTAGCAGAGGTACGGGGACATCCCGGGAGCAGGCACAACAATGTTATCTCAGCCACCCCACTTAACCGCTGCTCCCGTTGCACGCTGCCTTCCAGGCCTCCCCGGGGCCCTGCCAGCCTTTTCGAGGGGAGATAAGCTGAGTCCCACTGCTCTATCAGGCCAGCCCACACCTAGGATCCAGCAAAACGCGTCCCCTGTCCCCACCCCTGCCCAAGCCCCGGCTGCGGGATGCTCGTCCCGCCAGCAGAGCCCATACAAACTTCCCCGGGGATGAGGCAGGGCACAGCACACCCATTAAAAATTACTAAAATAGCAATTAAGCACTATTTACACAGCTCTCCATCCATACACTCTCGCTCCCGGGAAGCAAGACCGTGCTACAGGTAATTTTTCCCAGGGGATCCGAGCTGAACGACACATGGAAGTAATTTTTAGATTTCTTTGGGAGCTTCTCCAAAAAATAATCACGCGTTTTTCTTCTGCGCTTTTTCTTCAGCCAACCCCAGGTGGGGGTCACCCCACTGCCCGCTCCCCATGGGCCGCCCCCAGCCATGGGGATGTCCCAGAGGGACACTCAGGGCCCCTCGTGCTGGATGCGGGGGGACAACCTGGGCCACCTACACTTAATTTTAGCGTTGGGCAGGGAGCGGGCAGCTCTCCAGGGCCGCTGCCCGTGCCTGCCCGCGGCGGCCTGCCTGCAGCCAGGAAAACCCTCCATCAAGCTTGCACGAACTGGCCGGGCTCCAGGCAGTTCCGAAGCGTCTCCGGGGCATCCTCCGCCACATCGAAGCGCTTTTCCGGCAGCGATGGAGGTACTTCTTCTTGGGGTTCAGGGGGGCCGGCAAGCTGCCCGGGCTGTGGTGCCCGGGGCAGCTTGCAGACCTGGGCGTACACGGGGTTGAGGGTCCCCTCGCTGCCCGGCTCCTCCTGGGCGACGACGTCCGACACGAGGATGCTCACCTCATCCCCAGTGGGCAGCGATGGGGAGTCCCCCAGGGTGCTGCCGGCACCCCAAGGCTTTCTCAGCGTCCCAGATTTGTACCGGATACTTTCGTAGATGGGTCCCTCGGTATCCGGCACGGGATCCGCTGCGGGTGTCCCGGCATCCCCAGGCAGAAGCGGCAGCTGCCGGTGCCGCAGAAACTCGGGAGTCCTCTCGGCTGGTTCAGAGATCGCGTGGGAATGGGGTGTCCAGCCCGGCACGTGCAGCTCGGGGTTCCCCGCAGCAGGGTTATCGGGGTCCCCCGGCTCCGTGGGGCCGTCCGCCTGCCGCCGGGGCTCACCGGGAGAGGGGCTGCCTGCCGGAGGGAGAAGAGGGGATGCTGAGCCGGGGGGGGGGGGTACCCCCAGCACCACCACACTGCGGGGCGTCCCCGGGTAATGCAAGGGTGGAGTAGCACCGAGTAGATGGGATTAAACGGGCCCCACTGCCCCCACTTTTAGCAAGAAAGATACTAAAAAGCAAAGAAAAACCGAGGTGAGCATCCCCGGGTCGCTGGCGGGGGGCCGTGATCCCCGCCGCGGGGCCAGCACGGCGTCGGGACCTGCCGCTCGCCTTCCCGCACAGCGGCCCATGCCTTCGGTCAAATATTTGTTTAAGAAGGAGGCTCTGCTCTGCATGCAGGCTCTGTCAGCACGGGGAGCTGGCAGAGCAGGACGCCCAGCCGGTTTGTTCGCACCGAAGGCAACGGAGGCTCTGGAAAGGCTGTGTGATGGGGTGTTGCTCCTCCTGATTTAACCGTGCAGGGCTGTGGTGGTCCCGTGGGATGCGGGGTGCAGAGCCCAGCTGCGGTGCGGGGTGCGTGTGTGGCATGGGGGTGGGTGCAGGATCCAGGCAAGAGCCCCTCAGGGCCAACACAGCCTCCTCACCACCTTCCAACTCCGTCCTGGCCGAAAGGAGCCCCTGGCCCATGAGCACCCCAGCGTGAGCACCCCAACATGAGCACCCCAACGTGAGCACCCCAACATGAGCTGCCCAATACGAGCACCCCAGCATAGAATCACAGCACGGTTTGGGTGGGAAGGGACCTTATAGACCATCCCGTTCCAACCCCCTGCCATGGGCAGGGACCCCTTCCAACAGCCCAGGGTGCTCCAAGACCTGTCCAACCTGGCCTTAGAATCACAGAATCATAGAATGGTTTGGGTGGGAAGGGACCTTAAAGATCATCTGGTTCCAACCTCCCTGCCATCAGCAGGGACATCTTCCACCAGACCAGGGTGCTCACAGCTCCATCCAACCTGGCCTTGAGCACTGCCATGGAGGGGGCAGCCACAGCTTCTCTGGGCAGCCTGGGCCAGGGCCTCACCACCCTCATGGGGAAGAGTTTCTTCCTTAGATCTAATCTAAATCTGCCCTCTTTTAGTTTAAAGCCATCACCCCTTGTCCTGTCACTCCATGCCCTTGTCACAAGCGCCTCTCCAGCTCTCTCGCAGGCCCCTTCAGGTACTGGAAGGCCACAGTAAGATCTCCCTGAAGCCTTTTCTTCCCCAGGCTGACCAGCCCCAGCTCTCCCAGCCTTTCCTCACAGCAGAGGAGACCCCAACACATGTGCAGGGCCTTGCACTTGGCCTTGTTGAATTTAGAAACATAGAATCCTAGAATCACAGGTTGGAAAAGCCCTCTAAGATCATCAAGTCCAACCGTCACCCCAACACCCCCATGCCTGCTAAACCATGCCCCCAAGGGCCACATCCACATGGTTTTTGAACCCCTCCAGGGATGGGGACTCCACCACTGCCCTGGGCAGCCTGGGCCAAGGTCTGACCACTCTTTCAGGAAAGAATTTTTTCTTAATGTCCAGTCTGAACCTCCCCTGATGCAGCTTGAGGCCATTGCCTCTCGTCCTGTCACTGGTTACTTGGGAGCAGAGACCAACCCCCCCCTCACTCCACTCTCCTGTCAGGGAGCTGTAGAGAGTGATGAGGTCCCCCCTCAGCCCTCTCTTCTCCAGCCTGAACAGCCCCAGCTCCCTCAGCCGCTCCCCATCAGACTTGTTCTCCAGACCCCTCCCCAGCCTCGCTGCCCTGCTCTGGACACGCTCCAGCCCCTCCATGTCCTTCTTGGAGTGAGGGGCCCAAACCTGAACACAGCACTCGAGGTGCAGCCTCATGAGGTTCACACAGGCCCACCTCTCAAGCCTGTCCAGGTCCCTCTGGATGGCATCCCAGTGCGAGCATCCTAACCTGAGCACCCCAATGTGAACACCCCAGCATGGCCACCCCAATACAAGCATCTGGATGTGAGCACCCCAGCGTAAGCACCCAACAGGAGCAGCCCAGCATGAGCACCTCAAAGAGAACGTCCCAACCTGAGCACCCAAACGCACATGAGCATCCTGACGCGAGCGCCCGAATGTGAGCACCCCAACGCAAAGCATCTCAATGTGAGCACCCCAGCCTAAGCACCCCGATGTGACCATCCCGCCGTGAGCACCCCAACACCAGCACCCCGATGCCAGCACCGTAGCAATCGCAGATGCTAATCGCAGATTGAAGATCTCCGCAGGCAATTCCCTTTCTGCTGGTGCAGAGCAGCCCAAGGGGTGTTTGAAAACAGCTGGCACAGTCCTGCCAGAGGAACTGGGGCTCGCGGCAGGTTTTACTGGGGATATTGGGCTGTAACTGGGAATTTTAGGAGCTGCTTTTGGACACAGAATCACACAGAATCGCAGAATCCCAGCATGGCAGGGGTTGGCAGGGACCTCTGTGGGTCACCCAGCCCAACCCCCTGCCCAAGCAGGGTCACCCAGAGCAGGGGGCACAGCACCGCGGCCAGGCGGGGCTGGAATATCTCCAGAGAAGGAGACTCCACAGCCCCTCTGGGCAGCCTGGGCCAGGGCTCCATCACCCTCAGAGGGAAGAAGTTCTTCCTCGGGTTCAGCTGGAGCTTCCCAGGCTTCACTTTGTGCCCGTTGCCCCTTGTCCTGTCGCTGGGCACCACTGCAAAGAGTCTGGCCCCATCCTCCTGACCCCCACCCTGCAGATATTTAGAGGCATTTCGAAGGTCCCCTCGCAGCCTTCTCTTCTCCAGCCTGAACAAGCCCAGCTCCCTCAGCCTCTCCTCGCAGGAGAGATGCTCCAGTCCCCTCCTCATCCTCATAGCCCTGTGCTGGACTCTCTCCAGTAGCTCCTCATCTTTCTTGAACTGGGGAGCCCAGCACTGGACACAGCACTGCAGATGGGGCCTCACCAGGGCAGTGTAGAAGGGGAGGAGAACCTCTCTTGACCTGCTGCCCACACTCCTCCTCATGCACCCCAGGATCCCATTGGCCTTCTTGGCACCCAGGGCACGCTGCTGGCTCATGGTCACCCTGTCGTCCCCCAGCACTCCCAGTCCCTCTCCACAGAGCTGCTCTCCAGCAGCTCAGCCCCAGCCTGTCCTGGTGCCTGGGGTTGTTCCTCCCCAGGTGCAGGACCCTGCCCTTGCCCTTGTTGAACCCCATCAGGTTCCTCTCTGCCCAGCTCTCCAGCCTGTCCAGGTCTCTCTGGATGGCAGCACAGCCTGCCAGGGTATCCACCACTCCTCCCAGTTCTCTGTCGTCAGCAAACTGGCTGAGGGTAAGCTACCAGCCCACGCAGCCTCCAGCGAGCCCCTTCACCGTGGCCGTGGGGCATCTGTCTTCTCCGTGCCACAGGAAGGAGCTGCTTGCTGCTGACGAGCTTCACTAATTTCCCCCAAAGTTTGGGGTGCCGCGACCCCGGGTGCAGCTCTGCACCTCTGACCAAGCGTCTGAGGTCCCACCGAGGCCCCGAGCTCCTCCAAGCCCATCGGCCGGGCAAACCATTAACCTAACTGGTTTGGCGGAGCGATCCTGAGCCCCGGAGACCTTCGGACCCCGGTGCTTGGCTCGGGGACACCGGCGTGGCCCTTCCCGCAGGCATGGCTGGCAGCCCAGCGTTGGGGGGGGTCCCCGTCCCGCTGCACCCCACGCCTGCAGCAGGGCTGGGGGTGGCAGAGGGACGCGTCCACTGTCCCCATGCCGTGACCTACCTCCCGGCAGTGCTCGCCCGTCGCTGGGGCCCAGCCTGGCCAGCTTCACCTGCGGGGAAGCGAGGGGACACTCAAGTATCAGCCCCCTGGCACTCAGGCACCCCCCCAGGCACTCATACACCGCCCCCCAGTACTTGTGTGGGGGATCCCAGGCATTTGTGCACCCCCCCCCAGCACTTGTGCATCCCCCCCAGACCTCATGCATCCCCCCCCAGCACTCGTGCATCCCCCCCCAGTACTTGTACACCCCCCCCAGACCTCATGCATTCCCCCCCCAGCACTTGTGCATCTCCCCAACTCTTGTGCATCCCCCCCTAGGTAGTTGTGCATCCCCCCCCAACACTCATGCATCCCCCCCAGCATTCGTGTGTGCCCCTCCCAGCACTTACGCATCCCCCCCTAGGTAGTTGTGCACCCCCCCACCACTTCTGCATCCCCCCCTAGCACTTGTGCACCCCCCAGCATTTGTGCACCCCCCCCAGCACTCCTGCATCCTGCCCCAGCACTCGTGTACCCCCCCCAACTCCTGCATCCCCCCCAGCACTTTTGCATCCCCCTAGCACTCCTGCATCCCCCCCCAGCACTCATGCCTCCCCCCTCAGCACTTTTACATCCCCCCCCCGCACTCGTGGACCCCCCCAGCACTCGTGCATCCCCCCTGGCAATTTTGCATCCCCCCCTGGTCACTCATGCACCCCCTCCCCAAGTACTTCTGCACACCCCCCCCCCCCCCGGCACTTGTGCATCCTGCCTCATGCTTGTGGGTCCCTCCTGGGCCTTGTGCCCCCCCCACCCCCCCAACATTTGTGCCCCCCCCCCAGCACTTTTGCATCCTCTCCCGGCACTTCTATGTCCCCCCAGCCCTCATGCACCCCCCCCCCCCGGCCCTCATGCTCCTCCCCTGCACTCGTGCATGGCCCCCCCCGGGCTCTGTGCCCACCCCCCGGGGACTCTCTCCCCGCCCCAGCCCTGGTGTTGGGGGGCTCAGGGGCTCCCCGGGTTGGGGGGCACCCGCATCCCCTCTGCTCATCCCTTGCAAACCTTGGGGTGGGGGCACCCATGGGGTCACCCATGGCCACGCCATGGCCAAGGCCACCCGCTGCCCCCCCGCATCCCAACGCCCCCCACCCTCTACCCGGCCTTGACGCTTTTTTGGGGGCAAATTTAACCATTTGGGGTGAATTTGGGGCAAATTTGGGGCAAGGAGAGGATTGTTCCCCGTGCTGATGCCGGAGGGCTGCCAAAGCACGCGGGACACAGTGGGACAGGGGACATGGGGGGACATGGGGGGCAGGGGGACAAGGGACATGGGGGAACGGGGGGGACGGGACACCCATTAAGGGGACCCCGGGGACCTGACCCCTCGGAGGAGCCCAGGCCTCACGTTTGCTTTCCGGGTGGAAAACCGCCGCTTCGCCCTGCGGAAGAAGTAGGGAGAGGTCAGCGAGGCTGCGTGTCCCCCCCCCAGGGATGCCGGGGTCAGGGTGGGCTCCCAGGTGCCATGGGCATCCCTGTTGAACCCCCCCCCACCACCCTACCCCATGTCCTCTTCCCTGCTTGACCTGGAGCATCCCCCGGCACAGAGCTCCGCGTCCCACTCCGGCGTGGACGGTGACCCCCTCCCCATCCACGATGCCCATGGCAAACCCTCGGGAAGAAGCCGAATCCCCCCCCCCCCCCCATTTTGCCCCCCCAAAGCGAAGGTACCTGGGGAGGAAGGAGCAGAGGAGGAGCAGGAGCAGCAGCGAGGGGCCGGTGGCGGCCAAGACCCAAGCTGGCGGCAGAGCCATCGAGCCCCTGGCGGGGTGGCTGAGCTGGGGGGGAGACGAGCCCCGGGTCAGGGTGGTGGTGGGGGGCTGGGGTAATAAGGGGGTGCGGGGGGCTGGTCACGGGGGGCTGCAGGCAGGCTCTCATCCTCCCTTTAATAGCAGAGGCAATATTTCCAGGGATCCCTCCCCATCCCGTCATCCCACCGGGATGGCCAGCGTCATCCCACCCCGCTTTCCCTTCTGGGAGGGGCGGCAGAGGATTTTGGGGTGACTGCAGGTGCGGGAAAGCTGCGGGTGTTGAACGAGCGCACGGTGCTGGCACCCACGGCTTCGCTCGATGGCGGGGTCCGGGCAGGGGTGCCCCAACCCCACCCCAAAACTGGCTGGGGCATGGGGGGGGTGATAGTGGGACATGGGGGCTGATGCTGGGGCATGGTGGGTGATGCTGGGGCATTGGGGGGGTGATTTTGGGGCATGGGGGGATCATGTTGGGGTATGGGGGGTGATTTTGGGTCATGGGGGGTGATGCTGGGGCATTGGGGATGATGTTGGGGTATGGGGGGGTGATGTTGGGGCATGGGGGGTGATGCTGGGGCATGGGGGGATCATGTTGGGGTATGGGGGGGTGATGCTGGGGCATGGGGGGTGATGTTGCGGCATTGGGGATGATGCTGGGGCGTGGGGGGAGTGAAACTGGGTCATGGGGGGGTGATGCTGGGGCATAGGGGGTGATGCTGGGCCATGGGGGGGTGATGCTGGGGCATGGGGGGGTGATGCTGGGGCTTGGGGGGGTGATGCTGGGGTACGGGGGGTGATGCCCTTGCACCGGGCATACACTCTGCATCCCCCCCCCCGGGTGCCCCCAGACCCGCACCGAGCACAGGGAGGCCGCCCCCCCATTGAGAAAACACATCGCCAGCCTCTCCCCCAAAACCCCCCCGGCTCCTTCTCCCACCCAAGCCCCCCCCGCCTGAAACTTGGGGTGAGCTGAGCTCCCGTGCCAAGCCCGGCTGCCGAGAGGAGAACCCGGCAAACCGAAACGCCGAACAGGCTGAGCCCGCTCTGCCGCCGGTGACTCAGCCTTCCCGGCACGGCACCCCGGAGCCATGCTGGGATTCGGGGACCCCCCTGCTCCGGCAGCTCCAGGGCCGGGACCCCCCCAGCTGGGCGTGAAGACAGGCTACAGCCTCTAGAATAAAATTAATTAGGGTTTTATTCCTAGGGGATGCTCCAGCCCTTGTCCTCCAGCCACCCTGCCAGCCCTAGGGTCCCGGCACTGGTGACGTCCCGCACCGCTGAGCCCTCCGGCGCGCCCTGCCTCAGTTTCCCCATCTGTGCCCTGCGATGAGCGAGACCGGCCTCAGCTCGAGGTGCCTCCCCACGCCACACGGTACCTGGCACCCCAACGCGGGGTGGGGACGGGGCTGGGGGCACCCCACGGCCTGAGACCCCCCCCAATTCCCACCCGTGAGGAAGCCACTCACCCCACGGCGGTGCCGGACACCCGGGACGGGCAGGGCTGGGCTCCTCTCGCCGCTCAACTTTGGCCGGGAGCGGTGGCTGGGTGTCACCCGCCGCACCCCGTCTTCCTGCTCCCGTGGGACGCCTGTCAGCACCTGGGCCTGACGGAGCAAGCTTCCACGGGCACGACGGGGAGGGGTCCTGCACCCCCCCAGGACCCCGAAACCTGCACCCCCAGGAGGGGTCTTGGTACCCCAGGAAGGGCTCCTGCACCCCCAGGCTCAGCACCCCTGAGACTGGCAACCCCAGAAAGGGTCCTGGTCCCCCAGGAAGGGTTCTGCACCCCCAGCTCCCCGAAACCTGCACCCCCAGGAGGGGTCTTGGTACCCCAAGAAGTTCTCCTGCACCCCCAGGCTCAGCACCCCTGAGATCGGCAACCCCAGAAAGGGTCCTGGACCCCCAGGAGGGGTCCTGCACCCCCAGCACCCCAAAACCTGCACCCCCAGGAGGGGTCTTGGTACCCCAGGAAGGGCTCCTGCACCCCCAGGCTCAGCACCCCTGAGACTGGCAACCCCAGAAAGGGTCCTGGACCCCCAGGAGGGGTTCTGCACCCCCAGCACCCCGAAACCTGCACCCCCAGGAGGGGTCTTGGTACCCCAAGAAGGTCTCCTGCACCCCCAGGCTCAGCACCCCTGAGACTGGCAACCCCAGAAAGGGTCCTGGACCCCCAGGAGGGGTCCTGCACCCCCAGCACCCCGAAACCTGCACCCCCAGGAGTGGTCTTGGTACTCCAGGAGGGGCTCCTGCACCCCCAGGCTCAGCACCCCTGAGACTGGCAACCCCAGAAAGGGTCCTGGACCCCCAGGAGGGGTTCTGCACCCCTAGCACCCCAAAACCTGCACCCCCAGGAGGGGTCTTGGTACCCCAGGAGGGGCTCCTGCACCCCCAGGCTCAGCACCCCTGAGACTGGCAACCCCAGAAAGGGTCCTGGTCCCCCAGGAGGGGTCCTGCACCCCCAGCCCCTCTGAGACCCCTTCAGGGAGCACAGTCCTGTCACTGAGAAGGGCCCCTCCCAAGACCAGCCCCCCCCCCCCCCCCCCCCCCCCCCCCCGCTTCCCCTGAGTTGTCCCCGGGCACCCGCCTCGGCCCAGCTCCTCTGTCCCCAGCGCTGGCCATCCCCTCCAGCCCGGATCCCCGCCGCTCTGGGTCATCCCCGATCCTGGATCCCATCCGTCCCTGATCTCCAGCTGTGCTGGAACCCTGTCTGTGCTGGATCCCATCCCTCCACCATCA